>NC_022013.1:81518379-81545474 GCF_000317375.1 Microtus ochrogaster
AAACTCTGGGCAAATAACCAGTGCTTTCAATGTGCCAGATTGTGCCAAGATTTTCTGGATTTTACTTAGCATTTGTCCATGACCTAATTCAAAAGGAATGAGACTCCCATGTGTACATTAAGTGGAATGACATTGAAACGCAAACTGATAGCAACTGGCTGAGCTTGCCCCTGCCCATGGTTGGGACTGGGGATTCTACAGCCTGGTGAACTTACTGCAAATTGTGTAGGACAATGAGTTCCTAGACTTCTCCTCTACATCTTAACTAGACAGAGGGATGCAAAGTTAGCTGATTTCTTGGACAGAAAATGTTGCATGTATTGTATACTTTATTCTGCTTCAAGAATGATTCCCACACTTCTTGCATTTATTTGCATATATAGTCAACAATATGCATTGGATACTCGTATATGCCCACACCAAAAATGTCATTCTAAGCAGATCGAAATATCTTTTTTGCCTTCATCAAGTCTTTAAACTACTAGAAAGGTAAATCAAATAAACAGCTACAGTATTGTGATAAATCCTACCAAGAAGGAGCACACAGGGCTGAAGATGAATCACACAAGTGGAGAGAGAGCAGAGCCGTTGTCTTGTAGACAATGTTTATACAAAGAGCTGCAAGGTAGGATGAGCCCAGCTCCAATATAACTGAGCATCCCTAGACTGTAGTGGGAGAGAGAGGAGGAGTAAGCGGAGAGGTGAACTGGGCCCAAGTCCTGAAGGATATTGCAAACCAAGGCTTTGTAGGCTCATTCTGAGGCGTTGTTGTTGCTCTGTGTGCCTGTTTCTCTTTGTGTGTGTGCACATGTGCACGTGTGTGTGTGTGTGTATGTATGTGTGTGTCAGATATGAGTTGCATAAAATACCTTTCAGCCATTTTTGAGTAAATACTCAGTTAAATACTATTAAACGCATTCATGTTACTGAACAAGCGTCATGGCCACCCAAACCAGAAGATCCATCTTCCCAATCTGAAAATCTGTACCTATTAAACACTAGCATCCCTTTCTCCTCCCCTCCAGCCTTGACCATTCTGTCTTCTCCTTCACAAACTTGAGTATTGTGGATACCTCATATTTGTAAAATCGCAGTGTTTGTTCATTTGTGACTGGTTTTTCACTTTGTGTGCTGACAAGACTCAACAAAGTCATAGCATGTGACAGTATGGGAATGCTGCATTTTGTTAATATATTCATCCATGATGGACATGGACATATGGACACTGCCTTTTGTGTGCATGATGCTACTGTGAGCTTGAGTGTGTCAAATACCTACTGGAATTCCCTCTTTCGGTTGTTTGGGATATATATACCCACACCAGAGGTGGAATTTCAGAATCCCACAGTGGTTGTGACTTTTGTGAATAACTCACATACTGTTTTCTCATAGTGGTTGTGCCACTTTACATTCCCACTAGCAGTGTAAAAAATTCAGTTTTTTATAACCTTGCCAACACTGCTGCTGTACCTGTTTTATTTTGGGAGTAGACATCCATTGAGTGTGGTATCCTAGGTAGGAGTCATGGTATGATACGCATTTCACTCTCCTGGTGGAAGACAGATTGAACTGGGCCAGCACTATGGTAGACAGGAAGACAACATTAGATAGGAAGGATGGTGACTTGAACTAAGAATTAGGAAGAAGTCAATTCTAGAGGGAGTAGATGTTAGTGAATTCAGGGACTCATTAGAGCAGAGTCTAGAAGAATCAACAGCTGATTTTTATTTTCCGAGGAGGTAGGCGAAGGGTAATGCCAGTCACAGAGATGGAGAAGATAGAAAAGGGGCCCTGAGTGAACAACAGAGCCTACAGTGTCCAGATGGCCTGGGGTTTGGTGCTGCATGGTATTAAAGCAGGCTACAGTTCTAGAACAGCCATGAAGAGCCATGAAGAGCAGTGCTGGGCTGGAGAGAGGGCTCAGTGGTTAAGAGTGCTTGCTGCTCTTGCAGAGGACCCAAGTTTAGTTTCTACTACCCATGTTGGGAGCTCACAGCTACGTGAAACCCAAGGAAATCCAGCCCTCTTTAAGTACCTGTACAGCACACACACACACACACACACACACACACACACACACACACACACACTAATAAGTAAAAGAGAAAAAGATTGTTGTCCCCTGAGCTCCCTTGAAAGCATAATGATTCTGGGTAATTCATGGCAGTGACATTGCGGACAGTAGTGCTGTTAGGGGGTGTCTCAAAAGACCTCAGGCCACTGGGTATTTATTCATAGACTTCTACTGTGGCATGGCCAGGCACTAAGCCAGCAGCTGCCTCCTCTTCCCCAACCGGTAAAATGTCAGCAAAGCCCCTGTGGGTGATAGACTTGAGCAGTTCAGCTGAGGAAGAAGAGGATTCAGGGATTCCGGAATGAAAATGCTGCATGGCACGGCTTTTGTCAGCTCTGCTACCCTGTTCTCCTGGAGATGCTCCTGGAGGCTGATTTCTTCCAGGTGCGGGACATTTCTAACTCTCTGGGATTAACAGTACTTGATGTCAGGTGTGTTCGTGACTTAACGTTTCCATAAAGGATGCCGTAAAGATTGACAGCCTATGGTTAAGTGCAAAGATGGAGGCTCCTGTATGCTCTTGATCATTATAGCACTATTTGCATCTGTGCTACAAATCAGCCTGCCTGCTATATATTTTATTTTTTAGCATTCTTATTTATTCATAAAGTAAGTAAGCCATAAGAGTGGTTTCAAAGGTCAAATAGACGAAGTTAACACTGGCCCAGCATTTGCTGCCTATGTTAAGGTGTCATCTTTCCATGTCTTCCTTTCACAGCGCAGGTCCTCATTGACTTCTTACGTCTGTCAGTCACCTGTGTGTCATTTCTTTAATTAAGATCATTGAAAAGGTTACATGTAGTTTTCATTTTGTTTTTCTGAGACAGGGTTTCTATGTATAAACTCTGACTGCCCTAGAACTTGCTTTGTAGATCAGGCTAGCTTTGAACTTAGAGATCCACCTGCCTCTGCCTCCTGAGTGCTGGGATTAAAGGCGTGCACCACCACCACTCAGCTCAAAGGTTACAACTGATATATCTTGTTTTACTCTCACTTATCACTGAATATAAAATAGCTTAAAATGTATTATTTTAAAACTTCAGACTGTTTCACTTGTAGATTTTTGTCCTCATAGCCACTGTTCAGCCATTAGCTAACCTGATTAGCAGGGGACATGAGAGAATTCAGAAAGGTAGGAAATAGCCTCTCCTTGTCATAGAACAAAGCCTGTGCCAGCAAGTCTTAAACCTGCTTGTTCATCTGGGAGTTCAAAAGTAGAATACGTGGAATATTACAAATAAGAGAATTTTGCAACGGAAATAAAGAATTCTAGGAGTTCAGAGATAGTGGGAATTAACGAGGTGAATGGACTTTAGGAGTTCAGAGATAGTGGGAATTAACGAGGTGAATGGACTTTAGGAGTTCAGAGATAGTGGGAATTAACGAGGTGAATGGACTTTAGGAGTTCAGAGATAGTGGGAATTAACGAGGTGAATGGACTTTAGGAGTTCAGAGATAGTGGGAATTAACGAGGTGAATGGACTTTAGGGCTGACCGAGAATGGAGCTTGTGTGACCTTTGAAGGATGGTTAGAAATTAATAAAGGGAGATGAGGGGAAAGGTCATGGAGGCTGGTTATAAATTAAAAACAAAATCATATTATCTGGGCAGAGTAGGGCGTATACCTGCCTGTAATCCTAGAACTCAGAAGGCTAAGGCAAAGGGACCATAAGTTTGAGGTTTAAATTTATTTTCTAGTTTAAAAAATATATTTAAGAAGGGGTAGAAAACAGAATTTAGGGAGAGGGGAGTCATTTGAGATGGTCTTGAGGCATTTTCTTACTTTTACACCCTAAGTGCAGCCAGCTGTGTAAAGCCTGTGCAGTAATGATTGCTCAAATCATCCAGAGGTTGGAAGATGCCTCGCAGTACACAATCTTTTTCTGGGGTCTCACTGTCATATTAAAGTGAAAGAGCCATAATATTATACGACTAATAAGGAGTTTTGTATCTGAAAATAGCAGCCAAGCATTCTGATGTCAATCACTTGTCTTTTAATTTGGTATTGCAGGCAAGGGTTCCTGCTATCAGCCCCCATACCTGGCCGTGCCATAGGCTCATTATCATGATGAACCTGTATTTTGGGGTACTTGCCAAGTACATTTTTGTCTCTTTGGAGGTGCTTTTACAGACAGACAGTTACTGCTGAGTGTTCTGTGTAGCACACCAGAGGATTTAAGAGCTATATCAAGTTAGCAATGCTTGCTACAGGGGGACCCTCGAAACTGGCACTGGCCCCTTAAAAGCTAACTGAGTGTTGCTGCTATTGTGTCCTTGCAACAGAATGATTTTGATTCCTGTGTTTTCTGTTCCTTCAGTTTTTAGTTTGTCAGTCTCTGACCACCTGAGAAGCTTCCAGTTCTGCCATCAGAGATTAGTCGCTGCTATGCTTTTTTTTTTTTCTAAAAAGTAAAAAATGAGAATTCATGTGTTGTATTAAAAGAGATAAGCGCCACCCCTTTAGTGTACATTTTTTTGAATAAAGTATATTACAGCATCTCAAGGTACCATTACAGTTCTGCTGGGCTGCAGTACCCGCCCTCTCCTCTGTCCTCAGCCCTGGTGATACTGTTCAGTTTAGCCAAGAAATACGAACAAAATGTGTTCTGTGCTCCTCATAAGCACGGGCACTGACACAGACCTAGCGTCTTGGCTTTGCCCTGCCATCCAGAGTCAACCCACACATTTTTCTGAGATGATGGGTGGAGAACATCAAAGGTTGCTGCTCACTGTTAGCAGGTACACGCTGAGGGCTTGCAGTTTGGTACTAGGCACAGGTGAGAGCTGTAAGCCTGGTTCTCATTTTCAGAGATGGGAGCATGGTGCACACTGGGTAGACACATAATCCCAGCATGGGCTGCATGGATAGGCTGTTGTCCTCCTGAGTGTTTGTTACGTTCTGGAGCACAGAAGTGAAGCAACAGTGTCACTACAGAAGCTAATATTATATGGAAATTTGTGCAGATTCCTATCCTGTTTCCTTTTGTGCCAGAAAAATGTTACTAACCATGAAAGAGTTCTCTGTCCTCATTTCTTGAAGTAAACTATGGTATCTTTAGGATTCCTGGGCAGGTAGCTTTTAGAAGAAGGAATAAAGTCTAGTCTTTAGACCTTTGTCATTCGCTTAGATCCAATAAAGGGACACTAGTGACATTGTAAATATTCCATGGCCTTACGGCAAGTGGCTTTGCTAGACAGCACAGATGAAGGTTGATTCCTGTCATTAGAGAGAGTCTTATTGGACCAGGTTGCCTTTCTTGGCTCTGTGAAGGAGCTGAGATCCTTTTGCAATCTTGGCAGCAAATGGAACTAATTGAACTGTTTTTGGTTTTTCGAGGCAGGGTTTCTATGTGGTTTTGGAGCCTGTCCTGGAACTAGCTCTTGTAGACCAGGCTGGTCTCGAACTCACAGAGGTCTGCCTGCCTCTGCCTCCCAAGTGCTGGGATTAAAGGCATGTGTCACCACCGCCCGGCTTGAATTTATATGGTATAGAATAACAGCCATTTGTGTGTGTGTGTGCGCGCACATGTGGTGGCCAGGAGTCATAGCATATGCCCTCAGTTGCTTTCCACATAATTATTATTTTTTTGCAACAGTTTCTCTCAGAATGCAGAGCTCACTGCCTAGCACACACCACCACACTTGGCTCCACACATGTGTGATGGGGATTGAACTCAGGCCCTCATATTTACGTAGCAATTTACCAGCTGAATCATATCCCTGGCATAAAGACATTTATATTTGAGAGTGATGACCCCTTCTTGTCAACTTAGTTGGCATTTTATTGATTGAATTTTGTTTGGTGTATATCAAAGAAATGATAAAAATGTTCTTCAAAATCTCAAGGATCAAGTTCTTACATTAATAAAAAAACTGTATAGCAGATAAACAATATCCTTCAAACTCTGGAAGTCACAGATCCCTCCAAAACCACTGCACGTCATCATTGCAGTTGCTCTGAAAGCAAGAGCATCAGCTCACACAGTTCACAGTCGTCTGGGCTCTTTAGTTGGCTCTGATGAAAGTGTAGCTCTGGAGAGTAGACAGGTAGGTACTGCTGACTGTAGAAACAGTTGCTGCTGCCTGGCGGTGGTTCCCTGTCCCAGCCCCTCTCCTCTCCTTGCTGTACTATGTGAGGGGAGAAAGCCTGGGCTTTGGAAGAGGCTCAGTACATTTGAAGCCTGACTCTGCTGCCTGCTGGCTTTGTAGTCTTAGCGAATGTTTAATCTCTTGCCTTAGTTTCCTCAGAAGGCAGGAGTAACAGCTGAGTTACACTGTTTAGGGCCTAGCACCAGATTTCAACCTCTCTTCTCTTTTCTGGTTTTGTTCTGTCCACGTTCTTGTTCCATCGCCATTCTTTGCTGTCTGCGCTTCCTTCTGTTGGTGGTGTTTCAGAAACACAGCCATACTGCATGCAGCCTGGTTTCAATAAAGACACGGGGCACCCCATTTCTTTCTTAAGTATAAATTACCCCCTTTTCTCCATCCACATAGGAAAAAGAGGGACACCAGTGTGATTTTTGAGAAAGGGGGTTGTTGAAAAGGCTCCCCAGCCCAGACTCGGGAGTTTCTCTGCCAATTGCATAATCTTATTATGATAGCTACAGATTATGTTAGAAGTCTGGTAAGACTTCGTCTTGATTTTACCAAAATCAGGGTTTATTTTTACATTCCTTAACATAGTCAAGTTAACTGTTTAAAAGGGATAATGTTTGTAATATGTAAAATGTTCCAAGCTTGCTTGCCAAAGTCAGTCAGTTTGGCAGCCAGGTTGAGCAAAGGCTTATTTTATTAGGAGTTCTTTTAGAGTTCTTTATTTTATAAATGAGCATATTTTATGGAGTTTTGCCCCATGGAATGCATTGCACAGTGTGTTCTGCATTTCAGAATATGAGCCTTGGTGAGCCTTTACCTTAATAATGGATGTTAAGAAACAAAATCAGTTTTATTTCATAAAATGAACATAGCTCTTGGAAATGAAGCAGATATACTCTGTATTTCTTTCCATCTTACTTACTGCTGGTTTGTAGGGAAAGAGAGAAGTGGGTGGGGGTATGGCTTAAGTTTTCGCAGAGATTTTTCAAGGGTTGTAAGATACTTGTTAGACAGTGATGCTTAATAAAAAGGCATTGTTAAGGATTGGTTACTTCTTAGACTCCAAGAAAGAGACAGCTGCTTTTGACTACACCTTCTTCCCAAACGTAAGTGTGTTGCTAGGTGAAAATAATTTATAGAATTTAACATTTATAGAAGAATTTTGATTGCTGTACTGGCACTCTTGTCAGTAAAATTAACTGTACAAAATTACACTTTTAATACAAACCAGATATTCAACTGATTGCTTGGCACTTGGGAGTTTGAAGTATAGCTTTGTACCAGAGGCATATTTGGAGCTCAATAAATATGTGCTAGATTAAAGAAGAAAAAGAATTCTCAAGACATTTTTTAAAAAAAAAAAATTCAAGCAACCCCAAACTTAAATTTTTACAACACCTCTTTGGTTAAAATAGTCAGCTGTGATCAAACAATTTATGGTCTTCTGAAAAGGAATGATTCAGGCAAAAATCACTCAGTGACTTCATGGAACAAAATAATACTTAGAGGGTGCCTGAGCCTTAAAGAAGAAGCTGGGATCATTGGAGAGTTTGGAGAAAGTATCATAGTAAATGGGAGGGTTTCTCAAACATGGACAGTTGTGCAGGTCCTGAAGACAGGTGCAAGAGACCTGTAGGAGCTAAGCCAGGACAGGTTTCACTCAGCCATTCGCTTGTGTTGAGATCTGCCCGCTGTGCAGTCTGTCACAGGGTGTTCATCATGTTCAACTCTGAAAAGCCATCTACAACAACCTGTCCAAGGATACTACTCCCTGGATGCAGTGAGTTCTGGATGTTCTGCAGCCATCATTACAGCATAGATTTATTGCTGACTACTTTGTATGCCGTAACTATTTACTTCTAATACTTGTGGTTGATATTGTCCTAAGTTTTTAAAACAATTTTCTGTACCCTTCTGTTTCTTTAGGACCTAGCAAGGTGTCTGGCATTTGGTAAACATTCAGAAATCAATCGTTGAAAGAACTAAATAGATAACGGGGCACCAATCATGTTCTTCCTGCAGAGAGCTCAGTGATAGGGTGTGAGAAGTAGGCCCTGCTGGTCTGTCACATGTGATGAGAGCTTCCTTGGCAGTGGGAGAAAGTGTGAAGGCCTTACCTGTCTTTGAGAATATATTATTGTTCTTTAGAGCTCCTCATTTGCAAACAGCCGACCAGAGGATGGAAAGATGGCTCAGTGGTTCGATTCTTAGCACCTATCTGGTGTCTAACAGCCACCTGTCATTCCAGTGCCAGAAGATCCTACACGCTCTCCTGGCCTCCAAAGGCACCAAGCCACATACAGTGCACAGACATATATGTAAGCAAAACAATTGTAAAAGATAACATTTTAATAAGTGAAAAATAAAACCAACCCGCCAACCGTAGCCTCATTAGTGAGGAGAAAAGGAATCAAGGGTAGACGTGCAGTGCATTGTTTCCGACTTCTGGACGACTGAATGCTGTTCCAGGGGGATGTAGACGGGAACTGTACTTCTGGACGACTGAATGCTGTTCCAGGGGGATGTAGACGGGAACTGTACTTCTGAACGACTGAATGCTGTTCCAGGGGGATGTAGACGGGAACTGTACTTCTGGACGACTGAATGCTGTTCTAGGGGGATGTAGACGGGAACTGTGGCTCAGGGAGAGCCAGCCTGAGAGCAGATTCTTCCAGCAGGGGAACGTCCTTACAGGATAGAAGTGTAGTCAGAAACTGACTGTCAGTGTCCCCTGTGCATGCAGTGGGGGTCGTAGTGAATACTGTGTAATCTGGGTTCCGAGGCATTAGTGTGGATCTTTGGTTTTCTGCTGCAAATAGTGATTTGTTAACAGGTTACTAGAAGCTAAAACTGCCTCATTATGAAGGAATACCCAGGAAAGAGTTATTCAGATGTGCGATTTCATCACTATAGGGCTTCTCTCTAGTAGTTAGACTCCACATTGAGCTCCAGTTGTACTGCTTTTTACCCATCTGAAATTCCCAGTGAGCAGCATTAGTGTCCAGCAGGTGTTCTGACCTGAGGATTGTAGGCTTCATTCTGCATTCCACACTCTTCGGTTACTTAAGTTTAACAAGGCTTTTGTGGCTTTCTTACAATCGTTTCTCAGGCGGCTTATTAATGGTATTATTCATGTCATATTAAGAAAGCCGTATTGTGTGCTCATTAAGGTGTTTTGCACAGTGTTTACAGCAACAGTCGACAGAGAAAGGCTTGGGTTTAAGGGTAAAGTGCTTTACAATACAGTGTAACTTTGCAGGGCTCGTTTGCTTCCTTACCTCCAACTAAATTATGCATATTTAACTTACATGTCCTAAAAAAGAATGTCAAAGCTACTGTCTTTAAAAGTATTTTTTTGATTCATCAGTTGTCCCTTTTAGAATTCTAATTGTTTTGAACTGGTTCTTTCCCATTGGTGGTAAGTAGGCGTTCCTAGATTCTTTTTTGGGTGTGCATTGCCCAGGAACAGAGCCCTGTGGTATTTTGATTATACTGCCTTCCACCATCCCTGTGATGAATGCAGAGGTTGAATGTGTCTGAAAATGAATATTCCATGACTTGCTTCCCTCACCCTTCAGTTAGCTGTAGATTAGCAGCTTTTCAGACAGATGCTAGGCCTAAGATTGTCTTAAGTAGAAAGATTTTGTTAATAGTGTAAGAGGAAGTTGTACCTTAGGCCCCCAGTTACTCCACTCCCCTCTATTTTGTATGCAATATTTCTTTGTTGTTGGCCAAAGTAGCCTCATTCCTTGCTTGCTCCTTAAGACCAAACTCAACTAAGAGAATGTTTGTTTGCTTGCTTGCTTGCGTGCGTGCGTGCGTGTGTGTGTGTGTGTGTGTGTGTGTGTGTGTGTGTATACACATGCACTTATGTCACAATGAACATGGAGGTCAGGGGACTACTTGTGGGAGTCCATTCTCTTCTTCTACCTTTTGGGTCCTGAGGATCAAACTTGGGTTGTCAGGCTTGGCAGCAAACTCATTTTTTTTACCTGCCAAGCCATCTCACCAGCCCAAGAGAAAGCTTCTTGTGACCTTAAGTTGGACTGAAACTGTTCCATACATCTGACTAGTACACGTTTTTGGGGTAGGGTGGGGGGCCCATGTAGATGAGCCAGCATCATGTGTCTTATACACAAACATCTTTTCTGTAGGAACATCTCGTAAACACAGTTTTCTCTCCATGTCTTCTGCAGACAGACATCTTGGTTTCAGGTGTTATATTTTGGCTGTGTTGGCATGGGGAGCTGATACTTAACATATTCACTATATTTTGGCCTCATTTGTTGTAGCCTAAAGCACATCTTCCCAGTAATATTCTTAATGACTTTAGGGGAAAATTGCAGACTAAGAAACAACTAAATTGGAGGTGAGAACAGCCCTCCCCCAGCTAATCAGGAGCTGTTAGGTGCTTCGGTGAGCTTTAAAGTAAGCAATGTAAAGGGGAAGCAGGGCAGCAGGACCAGCCTGCAGGGAGATGGCTGTTCTGTCCTGTTGAGTCACCACAGACCCTTCAGTAGGAACATGGGCTTCATTTTCTCCTGCACATTGGCACATTCTGTCAGTTATAAAGAGAATCTAAATCTGTGTGTTAAAGTGCAGACCTTGACTGCTGAAGGCATGCTCATAGTCTAACACCTGATCAATAATAAAGAGATCAGTAGGATTTTATGATCACATTGTTTAGAGATTAAATATTTTATTCATACTCAAAAATAATTGCCCTAAGACATTTCGTTTAAAATCATATGTAAAAGAAAAGCAAATTTCATTTTTATGAATTCCCCTAAGATATAAATTATTGCAGAATGCACTTGAGTGACATGGGAAGTGTGTCATGAGGGTCTCAGAGTGAGGAGAGCATTTTGAAATGATGTAATGTCTGCTACTCACCCACAGGTACACAGGTTTCACATAAAAAGAACCAGCTATGCATCAAGTCTACATTAAATGCGCTGGTACAGAAGCTGCTGCGAGTGCTCATCAGCATTGTGACGTAGCCTACATAACATTTCAATTATCCTGTGGTCTCCTTTATTTAATTTGTGATTTTTATAATAAAATGACCTTTCTAATGATTTTAATAATAAAGTTTGTTACCAAAAATATTCTAAAAGATTCCACAGTTATATAAAATAGTCTGAATTTAAAACTTGTAAGAATTAAGACACAGGATTTGGTCATGCACTGTATTTATGTCCTTGGTTAAATGACTGAGAGCTTTAACAGCATAAGGTTGCCATTAAAATATATAAAGACATTACTGATGACTTCATGGGGAAATTACTGCACCCAGGCATCACATTATATTTTACAGTTTGAAAACAAACCAAGGAATTTAGTTTTATTATTGTCGTCTGCACTTTATAGAAGAAATTGAGGTCTGAAAATTGAATAATATTTTAAATATAATTCAATAGTTAACAATATGTGGTAGAGTTCTGGTCTGTTTGGTTTGAAATCCACCCCCCATTACACACACAAAATTAGATATACTTACTTGAATCCTAAAGATTTGACATAGTGAACATGATGCTTTTAAAAAGATATCCAGTGGCTAAGCAGCTCAGCCTTTTGTAGAGACACGAGTCCTTCGTCTGTCACATGCACTAGAGAGCGTCTGCTGGACCTTCTTCACGTCCAGCAGTATTAAGAGCTAGTTGTCACATCCAGCTCTGTTGTGGGCACCATGCAGGTTCTTCTTGAGTTCACAAAGCTGAAATGGCCCTGATTGCGCAGACCGCTGAAGAACTGGAAGAGCACACTGGTAGCAGGCTTAGGCCACTCTGGCAGCATTTCGGTCATGGAGACAGTATCCTGACTGGACCACCTCATCCGACCCAGAGGAAGAATCCTGCCTGATTCTACACCCTGTATTTCTTATGCATGTTAGGCTTACACATGTTAGTTGATGTGGGGCACACAGTGGGTTTTGAGTGCTAGTGATAATAAGTGCGCTTTATATGTGTGAGGTGAAATCTTATTGCTCATTAGATCTTAGATCTATAACTTGTAAGTCATCTGACTGGGTACTTCTTAAAACTGCAAGAGAACAGATGGATGAAGTCTTGCTTCATAGTCAGACATTGAAAATATTACTGGATTACTTTTATGTATTTTCTTAAATCTAAGCTTAATGATCTGGGGTTCTATTTAAAATTTTATCTTTCTCTTAATAAAAGACAACCCAGTAAGCAAACAAATCTACAATGATTGAATATTGCAAGCTGACTCTGTCTGGGGGCAGAATGTGTTTATTGATTAGGAAGAGGCACAGGGAGCTTTTGGGTGCCAAATGTCATGCTGTAATCAGTGGCTACCTAGGTATGTATGTATATAAGCATCCATCACACTGTCCTTGAATTCTGTCCCTTTGTCTGAAGACTCCAGTGCTGTGGTGGAAGAACCACATGCGGGATTTGAGAGAGCTCCATCTGCATCCTGACGTCTCTTTTCACCCTCTTGTTCTTTCCCTAGAACAGGGGGAAGGCTAGAACTATGCTGTGCTAGCTGGAGTCAGACAAGATGGAGGATGGTGGAGAGTTCCTTTTAGCTGGCCCACTGCTCTCAGTAGCTTCTCTGGGAAAACTGGTCTACTTTTAGTTTTCAATTTACTGCTTATATTCCCCCCCCCCCCCCAATTTCAAGATGGTGAAAATGTAGCATTTTGATTTTAGAAGTTCACAGGGTGGGAATATAGTTTGTGGCATGAGCACAGGAATGTGTCTCTCCCCTTCACAAGCCTCTTATCTTCCTACTTTGGTCCTTGAGGGTAGAAATGATATCTCTTGCTTTTTTCTTGCTCAGCAAGTGCTTAGTGAGTTGGAATTTTTGGGTGGAGAAGAGGTGACAGAAAGACTGATTTACTACTGCTGAGAAAATAAAAGGCTGTCCTTCGGCAGCCCTCTCAGGGAAGGCAGTCATGTATCTTCCCATCGCCCTGTCTGAGATGGAGAAGCACGCCAAGACTGTGGCAAGATTTAAACTTTCCAGATGGGAGAGTCGGATTTAGGGTCGGGAAGAAGGCACGGGAGGGTGATTTGAACATTTCAGACAAAAGAAAGCCTTGGAGTCCAGATTCATAAGCCCCCTTTCCCCTCATACCTCATCCTGTAACAAGGGTCTGGGAAAACTTGGTATGCTCAGTTGACTGGGAATCCTGCATGAGTCTCCTTTGTGGGAAATGTCTCTTCACGAGGAAAGCATGTGGGAGCTCCCACACGTTCTGTTAGGGATAGAACCCGTAGGCTTTTGAAAGTTCCTTCAGAATCTTTGTTCTGGATTGTGTCATGGAGAGCTAATGTCCCATCGTCTAGCCTGTTTAACAGTTTCTCCCCACCCCTCATTTGTTTGGGTTTTTGTTTCTTTGTTTGTTTGTTTTCAAGACAAGTTTTCTCTGTGTTGTCCTGTCTGTTCTGGAACTCACTCTGTAAACCAGGCTGGCCTCAAACTCACAGAGATCCACCTGCCTCTGCCTCTGGAGTGCTGGGATCAAAGTTGTGTACCTGAGTTTAATAGTCTCTTTTGGTCTGATACTATTTTCTAAATTAATTTAACTGAAGTTATTTTCAAATTATAGATGTAAGAATAACACTGTAAATTTTAAAAGGAACTAGGATTTCCTAATCCAAACCTAGTTATCCTGGGACTTGCCAATTTTGAGGTTAAAATATAACAAGTGTTTTTCTGTAAACGGGATTGGTAGGCAGACTGATGGCTTTACTAAAACAAGTGAAACGGGGCCTAGAGTTTATTAGACCTAACCCAAGTAAAACCTCTTCCTAACTCTGGCTTCTGACATCCATCCAGTCTTAGCCTGTGATGGGCCAAGCTAAAGCTCTTTGCTTCTGATACATGAAGAAATCATGGGTCATCCCTTCAGGAAGTCAGGAGACAGAAAGAGATCCTCGGCCCCCATCATATTCCAAGTCCATTTCTTCAAATCACCAAATCACATCAAGGCTCGGTGGCTCCTATTAAGATCCGGAAGTTAGCTGCAGGGTTGTGTGTGTCCCCACTGGTGATATAGCCCAACTGAAAACCATTACCAGATGGCACTAGACCATAGCCTGAACCAGGATAGTTCAGTTATACCCTGAAAGTTCTGTCCCCTGTGTCCATGGGTGTGCCAAAAATGTTATTCTTGTGTATCTTCAGGATTGAAACTTCATCTTTTGAATTGTTTCCTATGATGAGTATGAAGTGTCCTTCTCCATTTCTTCTAATTGATTTTAGTTTGAAGTCTATTTTGTTGGATATTAGGAGAGCTACACCTGCTTGTTTCTTAGGTCCATTTGATTGGAAAATCTTTTCCCAACCCTTTTCTCTGAAGTAAAGTCTGTCTTTGAGGTTGAGGTGTATTTCTTGTACACAGCAGAAGGATGGATTCTGCTTTCGTAGCCAATCTGTTAGCCTGTGTCTTTTTATAGGTGAATTGAGTCCATTGATATTAAGAGATATTAATGACCAGTGATTGTTAACTCCTGTTACTTTTTGGTGGTAGGGTTTGTGTGTTTCCCTTCTTTGGGGTTTGCTAGTGTGAGGTTGTCTGTTGCCTGTGATTTTTGTGGGTGCAGTTAGCTTCCGTGGGCTGGAGTTTTCCTTCTAGTACTTCCTATAGGACTGTATTTGTGGATAGGATTGTTTAAATCTGGTTTTGTCATGGAATATGTTGTTTTCTCCATTGATGGTGATTGAAAGTTTTGCTGAATATAGTAGTCTGGGCTTGTATCCATGGTCTCTTAGTATCTGCAGCAATCTGTCCAGGACCTTCTGGTTTTCATAGTTGTCATTGAGAAGTTGGGTGTAATTCTGATAGACCTGCCTTTATATGTTACTTGGCCTTTTTCCTTTACAGATCTTAGTATTCTTTCTTTATTCTGTATGTTTTGTGTTTTGATTATTTTGTGTTTTGATTATTTGATGAGGGACTTTTTTTTTGTCCAGTCTATTTGGTGTTCTATAAGCTTCTTACACCTTTGTAGGAGTATCCTTCTTTAGGTTAGGAAAGTTTTCTTCTATGATTTTGTTGAATATATTTTCTATGCCTTTGAGCTGGAGTTCTTCTTCTTCTATCCCTATTATTCTTAGGTTTGGTCTTTTCTTGGTGTCCCAGATTTCCTAGATGTTTTGTCTTAAGAATTTGTTGCATTTAATATTTTCTTTGACTGGTGAGTCTGTTTTCTCTATAAGCTCTTCAACACTTGAGATTCTCTTTCCATCTCTTGTCTTCTGTTGGCTATGCTGCATTTCCAGTTCTCATTCATTTACCCAGATTTTCCATTTCCAGAGTTCCCTTGGTTTGTGTTTGTAGCACTAAGTGCCTCTATAAAGTGGAGAAATCACACACTAGTGGAGCACACCTGGCAACTCTAGAACAAAGAGAAGCAGACTCACCCAGGAGAAGCAGACAACGGGAAGTAATCAAATTGAGGACTGAAATTAAGAAAATAGAAGCAAAGAAAACAATACAAAGAATGAAGGAAACAAAGGACTGATTCTTTGAGAAAATCAACAAGATAGACAAACCCTTACCAAACTAATCAAAAGGCAGAGAGAGAATATCCAAATTAACAAAATCAAAATTCAGAAGGGGGACATATCAACAGACACTGAGGAAATCCAGAGAATCATTGGGTCACATTACAAAAGCCTGTACTTCACAAAATTGAAAAATGTAAAATAAAATGGACAATTTTCTGGCTAGGTACCACATACCAAAATTAAATTAAGACTAGGTGAACAATTTAAATAGACCTGTAACGTGCAAGGAAAGAGAAGTAGTCATCAAAAGCCTCTGAACCAAAAAAAAAAAAAAAAGGCCCGGGGTTGGTTGTTTTCGTTGCGGATTTTTCCCGGACTTTGGAGGAGGGGTTATTCCTATACTCCTCAATGTGTTCCACAGAATAGAATCAGAAGGAACATTGCCGAACTTTTTATGAGGCTACAGTTACCTTAATACCAAAACCACACAGAGACTCAACCAAGAAAGAGGATTATAGACCATTCTCCGTCATAAACATTGATGCAAAAATACTCAGTGAAGTATTGGCAAACTGAATCAAAGAACACATAAAAAAAAAAATCATCCACCATGATCAAGTCGTCTTCATCCCAGAGATACAGGATGGCTCAACATATGGAAATCTATCGATTTAACCCACCATATAAATGGTGGGAACATGGGGGTGGGGGAGAAGGGAGGGCAGAAGCAGAGTAGGAGGGGACAAGGGGATGGGGAGGAGAACTTAAGGGAACTGAATAGTCAAGATGTGGGAAGGACAGAGACAGAGAGCAAGGAAAGAGAGATCTTTATTGCAGGAGCCATTATAGGGTTAGCAAAAAACATGGCACTAGAGAAATTCCCAGGACTCCACAAGGATGACCCCAGCTAAGACCCTAAGCAATAATGGAGAGGGTACCCGAACTGGCCTTACCATATAGTCAGGTTGTTGACTATCTTAAATGTCACCATAAAACCTTCATCCAGCAACTGATAGAAGCAGAAGCAGGGAGCCACAGCAGAGCACTGGACTGTCAAAGATTGTGAGGAATAAGAATATGAACAAAGACCATGTTGGGGACACCCACTGAAACAGTTTACCTGAGCTAATGGGAGCTCACCAACTCTAGCTGGACAGGGAAGGAAACAGCATAGGACCAAACTAGTCCCACTGGCACCAGGATTTATCCCTACTGCTTACACTGGCATTTTGGAACTCATTCTCTTTAGAGGAAGATCTTGCTCAGTCTAGATACAGTAGGGAGAGCCTTGGTCCTTCCCCAAAGTAATGTGCCTTACCCTCTGAGGAATGGATGGGGGTTGTGGGGAGAAGGTGGAGAGAATAGGAGGATGGAGGGAGAGGGAACTGGGATTTGTATGTAGAATGAAAAAAAGATAATTTTTTAATAAAATAAAAGAAATATAATGCTCAGATCACTAACTAGGAAAAATATTTGCCAGAGTTGTAATATGTCATAACATTAACTTAAGATTCCTTTAAGGAAAGTATGTGTAAATTAATAGACAAATAATGTGATTGTAATTGTGTGATTTATAATAAATTATGGAAAATCTAGTACAGCTACTTTCCAGAAGAATTGAAATACATGGAAAACAATAACCCAGAGAGCTCCCATGCTATATCTCAGTGGTGGCACTGGCTACACACACGTTCAGGGCCTGTGCTAGGCATGGGGGAAGAAGCCACAGGTTTTATCTGCGCGAGAGTGTGGTTGAGTGTTCTGTTTTCAGACTTAAGAAAATGAATTATGTGTTTTATAACAGACAACAAAGTCAACATTCAAAAAATACCTAAGTTCCTATTTTCTTCTCACAGTTGTGGGGGCTGAACCCCAGCCTGGGCCTTGCACTTGCTGGAGTGAGCCAGCACCCTACCACTGGATCATATTTTAAAATGAACAAAACACGTAATGAAAAAACTATCAAAGGTACATTTTTATAATTTTAAAAAGGAAAAGGTTATATGTGGTCTTTCTGACATTAAATGGGAAACTCAGAACAAATGCTTGGGGAATTTGAAATACCCTTTCAGCTTCAAGCACTCTGAGTTTTGCTGTTGTAGTAAACCCCTGAGGTGGCTGACAGCTGCTCCCGCCAGTGTTCCTAATAACCTGGCATTAGGTCTCATAGTGTCTCTAGCTCCGGCTAGCACCAGCCCAGATGTGCTGGGTTAGGAGTCTCTGCTCACCAGTTCCCGAGCTCATCCAAAGGTCGCACCTGGAGACTCTGCCCTACTCTCCTGTCACAGTTTTAAGCATTTTCCCCCTAAATCTTTTTCCCTTTCGTTAAATCTTTACTTAGATACTTAAAATTGTAAGCCCAGGGGGTTTCTGTTGACATGTACATGAAATGTTTAACACAAGGGTTTGAATTTGCTTGGTGCTTGGCTCAGCAGCTTTTATCCTAACAATGTTGAAATATTTCCCAGGAGACAGAAGATACAGTGATCTGAATTGTCTAAAATTCCAGAGTAGAATGTAATAGAATTTCACAGCAGGAAAGGACCTTGGAAACAATTTAATCCAACTCTTTATTTTACAGATGAGGAAATTGGAGCCAGAGAGGTTAAAGCCCAGTTGGAAACAGGTCTTTTGACTTTTCACTGTGGTCTTTTTATTAAAAACAGCATCCTTGAGATATGCTTCTAAATATTGTGACATCATTATCTGGCTATTGCTAGTATATACAGTTGGTTTCAGAGCTGGCAAATGAAGCTAAGCATGGTGGTGCTTGTCTTGGGATCTCAGGACTTGTGAGGCAGAGGCAGGAGGATCTGGAGCTCAAGGACAGCCTTTACTGCGTAGGGAGTTTGAGGCCAGGCACAGCCTACATGAGACCTTGTCTTGGGGAGAAAAATACATGAATTTATAATTTTAACAGGCTGGGGGTTAGATTCCGTGGTGCAGTGCTGCTAAGCATGTAAAAGGTCCTGAGTTCAATACCCAGCACCAAAAAATATAAAATGAAGCACCATTTAGCTTGACTGCACCACTGGCGAAGGTAACAGGGACATCTCTGCAGCTTGAGGACACTATGTTAGCGCAGAGAGGACTGTCTCATCTACAGCGCATTCCGATTGTCCTTAGTCACAGTCTCTCACGCTCAGCTGGTTTTGCTTTCTTTGTTAATCAGACTTTGATGGAGAAGAGTTTCCTTCTGGGTCAGTATTATTTCTACTAAGACTGCTAAGAGTTTTGCTTTGACCTTTATTTAAATAAAGCTCTTGACAGTCATTGAATTAATTTTGGGGGCAGGGGTGGGGCATGAAATATGCTGGTAATTGAACCCAGGGCCCCATATAGGCAAGCGAAGTTCTCTGTGACTGAGCTATATCCCAACCCCCATAAATTTAATTTTTTACTTAGAAATGTACACGGTAAGGGAAAATCAGTTTCACCACTTACTGTTCTTAGACTTGTACCTAAAGAATGTCTGTAGATGTTTGAGGACACAGATCTGCCTCCTCACTGGAAAGTAAAGATAATAAACAGCAGCAGGGGAGCACTTACGTGGTGTAACTCGGTGTATGCACTGGGTTTTTATTATGTTTACTCCTTCCCCCAGCCTGGTTCAATTGAATTCAAGAAAGATTAGTAATATTGAGGAGATTCTGTAATTTTTACCTTGAATGTAGGTGTACTAAAAGTTAAACAAATGTTAGATTATAAAATAACTGAAGAATTTAGTAATTATTCTGTGTGTATGGTTGTTTTGCCTATATGTATATCTATGCACCATGTACATGAAGTGCCAATGGAAGCCGGAAGAGAGTATCAAATTCCCTGTTAGAAGTGGTGTTAACCATCAGGTAGGTGCTGGGAATCAAACCCAGGTCTCCTCCAGAAGAGCAGCAAGTGCTCTTAGCCACTGAGCCATCTCTCCAGGCCCTGTTTATACTTTTGCTCTCTAATAATGGAAGCCTTGTTGCTTGGTTATTTTAAGGTCAAAAGATTTCCATTTCCAAAATACGTAACAGAAATAATAAAGCAATAAAATTTCGACTTAGATAATATGGACATTTTTCTTAAAAGTGTCAACATGATTTACAAATTATTAAAAAGGTAGTAAAACTCGAACTTGTATAGCACTCACTTTACCTAAAGCTGTCAGATGCATGATTTTATTTTATTAATGTCGCTAATATTTTTCTTATCAATGTAGAAAGTAAAATAAAGCCTACATATCTAAGAAAAAAATAATGAAAGCCTTGGCTTGCTAGTAAAGGAATCAATTTTAGATTGGATATGAATTAAACAGTTGACTTGAACTTCCTTATTAGAGGCAGGTGTGTGCTTTCACAGAAGTGAAATTGCTGTGCAGAGTCGTACCTGATCTCAGGACTTGTGAGGCAGAGGCAGGAGGATCTGGAGCTCAAGGACAGCCTGTGATGAAATCCTAACAGTGGGTTCTTATGGATAGGACCCAGTGTTTTGGAAGTAACAATTTCAGTGTGCCTTATCTTAATGAAGTATAGTTGTTGAGTTCAGCTTAGTGAAACCTACCCTGTTAAACACAAAACTGCCCTCAACTTCCAGGCTAATCTTTTAGGCAACTCTTTGTCTGTACCCAGATTATCACTGACTTCACTTGAGGAGGCACAGAATAAGTTCATACCTGAAGGCCAAGCATGTTAAAATAGCTGTAGGCATGTTCACTTTACTAAAAATATGCTTCCCATATTTATATATACACAAATATTATACACACACACACACACACACACACACACACACATCCAACAGGTGAACTGGAAATATTACAGGAGTCCTACCAAGTACAAATCTTTACTTATCTCAGATAGTCTTTTCCCTGTAACACCATCAACACTTAGAATAGCCAGTGTTGTAATCTTGATCCGTGTGTTTACAGGGATTTTCAGAGGCTTAATCCATCATTGAGATTAAATCTTATATGTTTTTTGGTCACCGTCTTATATCGCCTTCACTCACTGAAGTAGCTCCCAAGATGGCTCCTTGCCTTTAGTGTCCCAGGGCGATCAGAACAGTCCTCCAAAGCAGCTGTTTTCACCATGTCAGTTCTTGCTTTGGGAGCATTAGTGTCCTCCTGTTTCTGTCCCCACCTTCACCTCTTGATCTCCAAATTCTAATCTCTCTCCCGCCTCCCCGTTCAGGTTCTTGGTGTCTGTGTGTGTGCTGCTTTGAGAGTGTCCAGTACAGTGTTGACCCAGGATTCACTTCCTTGACCTGCCTCCTGTCTACCTGCTGAGCCCTTCCCAGAGCACCGAGTTCAAATTCTGCTTCTTAGCTCAAGTCCCAGGAGATGCCTTTGGGAGTACACAGTTGGGTGCTCTCCTGCCTCATTTGTTTCATTTAGAGAGTGCCATTAAATTTTGAGTATTTCTTGTGTTGGTCTCTCTCTGTGCTTACCTGCAGGTCATATTTTCCTGGCAGATTGCCTAGGGCAGCGAGCTGCACAAGCTCTGACTGTATAGACTGTATTCCAGGACCTGCTGTACTAGATCCCGGGAGGGGGACTGGAAGATTTGTGATAATTTAAAAACTGAATCACGCAGATGATTTCAATGATGGGAAGAGTACTTGGTGAAAGTTAGAGTGTAGTAAATATTTGACTTAGGTAGAATTAAGTATGTTTTTTTTAAAATTCAATCTATTTTAAGTTCTTTGAAAATGTCTTATATGTTGCTTCTTTTCATCTGTGTGGTAGTCTTGAAGACATACAAGGTAATACCTGCTCCTGATGCTCTTCTCAACCCTCCCATGTCACTGTGATAAACAGGCACACAGGCTTGACTCATTCCCTCTCCTGTTTGCAAATGTAATGTGTGTTTACATGCAGTTCATATAACCAGCATATGACTTGAGGGAAACTTCACTTTGTCCAGCAGCCCTCTCCGTATCAGACTCTGTGTGTGTGTGTGTGTCTATGTGTGTATCTGTGTGTGGTGTGGGAGTGTGTGCACACACACATTCTGTTCAGTCTCTCAGCATGGGCACACCACCATTTGTTTAGGCATCCTTGCTGTTAGACCGACACTCAGCATGCTCTCGATTCCCCCCACACCTCAGTGAGCATCCCTGCATACACCCTTTTGTCTCCCTGTAGCAGTTGCTGGTTGAAAAGACGCTTTTCCTACTTGCTCTCTTGTCCTTTTTGAGTTAACAAGCAGTAATGCCCAACCTATATCAATGTGCAGCTTCTTTTTCTTCAGGGGTGGATACGGATTGTAGCCCTGACTCTCCCACTAACTACTCTGTGGCTTGAGATCTTTTTCTCATTTGAATGGGTGGCTCTTGAGGTTCCTTACAGATCTCAAGGCCTCATGCCAGCCAGGCTTGCTGTGCCCTCTCTGTAAGAGTCTGAGAATCCACCCAGGTTCTGTGCGTGCCCAGCAGGTGCTCTGACACCGTCCTACCGTTAGTCCCCACCAGTTTTGTTTTTTTTTTTTGTTCAGCTATTGGCCAATGTCATTGAAACTGTAAAGTAAGCCATAGAGGTTCAAAGAACCTAAAAATGAAGAACTTTTTGTTTATTCATGAGTTGTCTATGTTACTTGGCCATACTTGATGGCATTCCTAAAAGAACAGTAGTAATATATTTTTCTGTTGGATAATGATCAGTGATTTTCAGAAAGCTGTTCCCTCTACTAGCTCCCAAGCCTTGAGTAATGCAGGGACTTGTTCATGAAGTTTAGATAAACCCTGCTCTTCCCACATACCTTCTAGTTTCACTATTCTCTTATAGATTCCTCATATTTAAAATAGCTATTGAGCATATACTAAATTTATTTTTAACATTTATGAAGTACTTGGTGTTTATCAAGTACTCCTTAAATACTAATCTCCCACTCCCACCTTTTTCTCACTTCTTGGTGTATGCTGTGTGGTAGCCCAGCCTCTGTTCTGGTTTCTAGATATCCAGATAGGCAGCACTTCTGCATCTCTTAAGCATGCAGGAAATGCACTACTCAGGGAGTTGTGGTTATTGTTATCCTTTGAGTCACTTGACACAGGCCATAAACATTCAACTGCAGCGAGCAAAAAATGCCCTGGAACCCAGGCTAGCTTGTCTCCGGGTATCTGTTTCATCTTCAGTGTAGCCGTGTGCCGGTGATGATTCATGGAAATACTTAATGGTGAAGAATAGTTGTGTTTTTGTTGGGAATTTTTGAAAGAGTGCTCATCAAAGTGTGGATCCCTCTTTTCAGATTCTTCTTCTAACACCAGCAGAGTCTTTCCTTGCAGAGAATTCTCTTCCAGATACTTCACAGTGTGGTGCAGTGTCACTGCAGAGCCCCAAAGTGCTGCTTGAGGCATTTTCTGGCTCTCATTTGGAGACTACCATAAAGCTCAGATGCTTTTTATATAGGTTTGCTCTCCCAGATGCTAGGAGGAGCTACTTGGCATGCATGAAGCTGGTCCTGTCCCTGTGATGGTAATCCTGCAGTCACCAGGAAGACCCTGGCGGGGGCAGGCTGCTTTACCTGTGTCTTCACTCCTTTGTCCTACATCCTCGCCTTCTTTCTTTCCAAAGCTCATGAAAAGAAAGAAGTTGAGGGAAGCAGACCTAGAGCCTGTGTGGCTTTCCACCTGTCCCCAGTCACCTGTGAACTTGGCTTCTTCTCTCCTTTATTTCTGTCACCTTCTTTGAAAGCTCCAGTCACCCCCGTCCTCCCCACAGACTGGTTGCCGCCGTGTGCATGCACGTGCAGTGGGCAGTCACTGGCCATGAGAGGACTGGAACTGAGCTGACCAGAACTGCTGCTCTTCCCTGGCATGGGGTGCTGGTGGCTGTTAACTAGTTATGAGTCCTCCAGTTTCTAAGTGCTTTTAAGAGCCTATTTGATGCTTTCTTGAGGGAGGGGATGGTACTGCAGCCAGTCTGCAGCTAGGGAACTGTCAAGACCCCCTTCTTGGCTGCACCACCGTGTGTGAGCGAGTGTGAGAGTGCAACTGCCACCTCTCCTCTGGCCTCTGCAGGAAGAAAGGCCAGTCTAGCCAGGAACAGGCAGACGTTGCCGCTGAAGGCTCCTGTTTCTTGGGTTGGATGGTTTGGCTGGCTGGAAGCAGGCATATGTTTTGACCATATGATACCAAAAGGTGAATTAACCCCATGAAAAAGAGATTGTCTGTCTTTTTTAAAAGGAGTTGTTGATTAGCACTGGATACTAAAACTCAGGTGGAAGATCATTGAGCAGGACTTTTATTAGCTGGGCATTAGAGGGCAAATGTGAAAGCTGTGCTGGACCCAGGAAACGCCAGCCAAGTTAGACTTCCTTCACATGGCCTAGTTTCCATGTGAGTGCCATTTGGGGATGTTAAAGAAACAGCCCTACAAATCAGACGGCTTTCGGCTGCTCTACCTGTTGGGGAGGGGGGTGGTGGGGTGGGGAGTGTGTCTAACATCTGCTCGACATGCTTGTTAGTACAGAAACTTCAGAAGAATCGAATGTTTCCCAAGGAGGGGGTATCTTCATGGCAACCTCAATTTTTCTTTTTCAGCTGATGTTGACAGTTTCTACAAACTGTCTCAAATTTAAAGTAAAATGAAGTCTGCGCTCAAGCAGAAAGAATCCTCTCTGTAGGGAGTAAAGTGGTCATAGATTCCACAATGAATTTCTCAGTTGAAAAACAAAATGTGATGGGGTCGAGTGGGAGGAAAGAATGTTCACGTATTTTACAACCCAAATGTCTGCCATAAAAATCTCATTTCTTTGCAAATTCTTACTGTGATGTAGTCCAGAATTGTAGCTCTGTGGGTCATCTTTGGTCTAGGGATGACAACATCTCTTAGCTTGTGGAATTTCAAGAGGTCCTGGACATGTGTGACTAGAAGATGAAGGCACGACATGCAGCGGTTCACATCCCTGCTCAGGGCCTTCATCTTACTGTATGTACGTAAGTGTTTCTCATAGCTCGTTAATAGCTCCATCCATGGAGTTCTTGTGACTTAGTCTTTAAATGTCAGCATGTAGTTGTGATTTGAGTTACTTGGCCCAGTGGAAGTGCTAAAAAATACATATATGCACATGTACATTACTTTAAGTGAACGTATATGTGGTATGTGAATTATATCTCAATGCTATTATAATAAAAATTAATATGTAATTACATTTGAAAATATGGGTTCATGGATTCTCTCATAGATTTATTCAAAAGAAGTTAATTGCTTCATAATTTCTCCAGGAGTGAACATTTTTACAGAAAGGGTGCTTTGCCTCTATGTTTGCTTCTAAGCTCTGCTCCCTGCTAGCTGTGCCAATGCACCCTTCCCTCGTGTGCAGCACTCGACACAAAAGTGCTTACCAAACGTATGGGTGCTAGGTGGTCTTGTCTTTGTAATTATGTATTTTAATTTAAAAAAATTACCACTCTCCATTTGTGTGTAGGCATTGAAAGAAAGCTGGTTTTAGCCGGGCAGTGGTGCCACACGCCTTTAATCCCAGCACTTGGGAGGCAGAGGCAGGTGGATCTTTGTGAGTTCGAGACCAGCCTGGTCTACAAGAACTAGTTCCAGGACAGGCTCCAAAGCCACAGAGAAATCCTGCCGCGAAAAACAAAAAAAAAAAAAAAAAGCTGGTTTTTAAAAAAAAAAAAAAAATATTGCTTAGGAAAATTAGATAAAGGTAACTGCTACCAAGAAAAACTTACTATTGAATTAGACGTGGAAAAACAAATATAAAGGGTTTGGGGAAAATCATCATAGATAGTATTACAGTCAGCATTACCAGTATATATTCAAATATCCCAGGTCCTAAACCAGAGAAAAGACAGTGACCTTCTGTGTGATGTAGATGAAGAGGGTGCCAGTTGAGCACTGGTATGCTTAAGTTACAATTCCACAGTCACAGAGTGCATGTAGCATGCAAAAAAAAAAAAAAAAAGAAGAAGAAGAATTCCTGGGGTACTGAATCGTAGAACCCCTATTGCAGGATGCAGAGACACAAAGCAATGGAAGAAAATATAGGAAAATATAAAGTAGCCTGGTTCTGACATTGAGTGTGCGTGCATGTGTGTGTGTGTGTGTGTGTGTGAGAGAGAGAGGGAGAGAGAGAGAGAGAGAGAGAGAGAGAGAGAGAGAGAGAGAGAGTTGTTTGAGCCCCTAGTTTCTTGCTGTCTTCATTCCTAGTGGTGCTGACTTTTCATCATTGAGCATGAATGGAGTAAGAACATGCACCCACATACTAACCTAACAAGTATTGATTACTATCTCCCAAGAGTTACAGCAGTGAGGGTACAGATGTTTCTTCCTAGGCATGTAGTCTTTTAGAGCTTAAAAAATAATCTCTACCTACAGAGAAAGAATTATTAAGTATTCTTAGGAATGCTGTGAATATTGTCTTATTATAAGGCACAAACCTTTTGCCTTATATAATATATAATATTGCCTTATTGCAAAGCACAAACCTCTCCTATACTGTTCTTACTAGAAACAGATTTGGAGTCCACATATCTCAAGGAAGGAAGGAAGGAAGGGAGGGAGGGAGGGAGGAAGGAAAGAAGGAAGGAAGGAAGAAACTTCTTATGTAGTGATTAATGCTTTGCAGTTTACAGTTGTCCCTCTGGGTTCCCTTCTTCATGTCTACACACACACATACACACACACACACACACACACACACACACACACACACACACACGCACAGCCCAGAAAGCAGCAAATTAGCCGTTGAGAAGCTTCAGAGCATGGGCTGCACAAACAAGACAGAATAGTGGCAATATCAGTGGAAGCGTAAATGAGGAAGGGGTGTTCTGCAGGTCCCAGCCCAAGACACAGAATTACGTGTAAGTAATGACTGCTGAGGGAAGGAAAATTAGCCTCTCCCAGATATGTGCCCTCTTACTGCTTGTTCAGCACAGAGTGCTAACAAAAGAAAAAATGGACTCCGCAGTGTGTGTTTATATATTTGTGTGTATGTGCACACAAGCACAAAACAATATTAATCAGAGAAAAGAGCTTTCAATTTGAGAGTGGGAGGAAGACATGGGGAAGACTGGAGGAGGAGAAGGAATTTGGGAACACTATGTAATTTTATTTCAAATAAAAACATTTTTTCTTTAACAAGCTCCAGTTCTCCATACACCTCTGCTGTTGAGAATGCAAGTGGCCAGAAGCCAGACGAGGTCGTCTCCGAAACTGGGGCTAGAGTGGAATCAGCATGCATGCTCGCTAGGATCCATTCCTGGGCCACTGGGCTGAGCAGTTTTTCCCTCTTGACTGTGATCATTTTAATAGATTTGTGAAGAAAACATAAATGCAGAACACAAGTCTTTTGTAGAAATGGATTCACACACAGTGCAAAGTCCATGAAGTTTGGGAGCCTGGCTGTCATTCATGGCTTTGCTGGGAATTAGATAGATCCATCTTAAAGAAATTCAGTGGCAGATGGAAATAAGAAAGACATTTCACTCCACAAGGAATCCT
>NC_022013.1:81545675-81554627 GCF_000317375.1 Microtus ochrogaster
AGGAGTCAGAGGTTGGGTGAGAGCAGTCAGTGCTTGGGGTGGGAGGAGTCAGAGCTTGGAGTGGAGAATTGGAGGCAGCATTGCAGCTTGGGGTAGAAGGAGTCAGAGGTTGGGTGAGAGCAGTCAGTGCTTGGGGTGGGAGGAGTCAGAGCTTGGAGTGGAGAATTGGAGGCAGCATTGCAGGTTTGTTTTCTTCTACTGTAATGGGTTGCAGTAGATTTCACTTTGGAAGCATCTGAAGCTAGGAAATACAGTCATTCAGTCAGCAGATAGTCTCACGGAGTATCTGTATTAATGAAGTCATTCTCAAACTTTTTTCTCATGGTCCTTTTACACAACGGAAAGGGATTTTGTTTCATGTGTAATAGCTGAAATGTACCATATTGATATTGAACCTTAGAAAAGTTATTTAACTCAGTAATAATAATAACAACAACAGTAATATCCAGGTGGTGGTGATGTACATCTTTAATCCCAACACTCAGGAGGCAAAGACAGGTAGAGCTCTGTAAGTTCAAGGCCAGCCTGTTTTACAGAGTGTGTTCCAGTACAGCCAAGGCTACATAAAGAAACCCTGTCTCAAAGTAAATGGATGGATGGATGGATGGATGGATGGATGAATGGATGGATGGGTGGGTGGATGGATGGACAGACGGACGGACAGACAGACAGACAAATAAATAGATAAATAATAGTAAACCAAGCCTGAGCTGCAGAACGAGGTCACCGCAAGCTCAAATAACTTGTGAGATCCTCTCTCAAAAGTTTTAGATACACAGTCTTTAATAAATCTGTTGGAATACTTGCTTCATATGTGTGAGTCCGTTCAATCTCCAATATGGAAAATAGCTATATATAATAAGTTCTTTATATAATAATAAAAGTTACATTTTTACGAAGAATACTTTAACAATACAGCTTGTGGTGTGTGTACTTGTGTTCTTTTCTTGCGGGTCTCTGTGATGTATGGTCATCAGAACAGAACAGGGTTTTGATTGGAGACAGTGTATTGTGTTGCAGTCTGCTTGAAGTAAACAAAGAAAATTTGTGCTTCCATAGATACATATTTGGAGCCGCACAGACCTCATGAAAGGGTCTCGGGAACTCCCTGTGGTCTTCAGGCCACACTGTGAACCACTGTGCTTTAGAGCAGTGAAACATGAATAGTGGGCTCTGTTTGTTCACCAAATGTTTATTTAAAAGGTTAACATGGGCCAGCAAATGAGAAATTAATGGATCTGGTAGGGATAAAGAGTTCAGAAGTTGAGGCTGAGTTTGGAATTTCTTTTGCAAGCTAAGTGTTGTATGTTTGGGTGGGCAGGGTACCAGTGATGCTAGGTAATAGTCACAGACACTGTGGGAAGGTGGTGATCGGAAATACAAGCCCGTCCTTCTTAAAGTACATTGGAAGGTAAGCATAAGAAATTGAAAACTGGAGCATCAGCTGGTATCTCAGAGAGAAAACAGTGTTTCTAGCACAGGAAGGTATTGGTGTCATGATGGGGGATGAGTGTAGGCTGCTTGGACAAGGGCTGCTGTCACAGAGGATCCTGCTGTGAGTCCATCAGCAGTCCTCCAAGGGCTCCTCTCGGCCGCTCTGTATGTCTTCTGGAGCACAAAGGCCCTGAGGTGGAGGTTCAGTGTCCCCACTGTGTGACATCAGGCCGGCTCACTTCCCTCCTGGGAGTCTTCAGGGAGGAGCGCTCAGTCAGGCCTCTGTGTGTGTGTTGGTGGTGGTGGGGGGTGCCCTTACAGTACACAGCTTTCTTTCTGATCCTTCTCTTTTGATTTTTCCTTTTTTTTTTTCAGGCCATCCAGACCTTTCAAGTTCCCGAGAAGGTAGAGTAATTTAAATCATCTTGTTTGCTAATAAACTTCTCTGCAGTTTCTATTTCTCTGCTTTCTCTACATTTTGTTCTTTCCCCCTTCTTCATTCACATTTTATGAAGGAAAAATACATTTCTTTTCTCATACAGCAACTGCTTTCAGAACCCAATATCTAGAAAAGTACTTTTCAAACAGAGCAGATTTTCTTACCCTTTAAATTCTCTCAGGGTCTGCTTTCATATTTGTCTAGCTATTTTGCATTCTTTCCTATTCAAGTTGGCTTTTCTATCCTTTTCGTTGGCAGGAGGGGCCAGGGTCACGTGCACCTCCTTTATCTTATTTGTTGAATAACAGTATCTACCATTCTGCCAACTAGTGTGACTTGAATTAATGGTAGTTTATTTCTAATGCATTAGATGTTTTTCTTTTAAAAAAAATGTAATTGTATTAAGATGAAGGTATTCATTTATGTGGAATTTTTTATTTTTTAATTATACATATGTATATGTGTATATGTTTATGTATAGGTATATGTATATGTCTGGGGGTATGTGCACATGAGTATGGGTGCCTGTGGAGCCAATGGTATCAAATTTGAAACTATAGCAACAAGCAGTTGTGAGACTCTTGATGCAAGTGGTGGAAATAGAAATATAGCCATTTCACTATTAACTGCCGAACCCTAGGAACCCTTAGATAGAACTCCTGAAAATACAGCAAAGACACTGTCCTTTAGACTGTGCTCTTAGACAGTGTGGCTCTAGGTACAGTGTCATCACACTTAAACTTGAAGTGACCTGTGAGGTTCAGCTGCCACAGAAGCTCAGGTAGAAAAGAGTCCATCCTTCCCAGTGGGAGCACTCACTGTCTAGAGCAGCGGTTTTCAACCTGTGGGTCAGGAGCCCCTTGGGGGTTGAACAATGCTTTCACAAGGGTCCTATATCAGATAATCCTGCATATCAGAAATTTACATTATAGTTTATAACAGTAGCAAAATTACAGTCATGAAATAGAAATGAAATAATTTTACTGTTGGGGGCCACCACAATATGAAGAACTGAATTAAAGGGCTGTAGCACTGAGAAGGTTGAGAACCACTGGTCTAAAGCAAAACTCAGTCTCCCAAGGGGAGCACTCACTGTCTAAATAATATTTAGACAGTGTCTAAATAATAATAAATAAAATTCTCGATAGCAGACTTTCCTGTTTGAAGTAACTTAAGATTTTGATAAAAAAAAATAAAATATAAATTACATTTAGCCTTCTTGGGTGATACGAGGACCTGGGCCCAGGGCCCAGCATTTGTTAAACAGGCACTCTCTTGAGCTGAGCAGCATCTGCATTTTAACTTTTGGGGGGGGGGTGAATCTCTTCTGTGTGCGGGTTATGGAGGCTGGAATTCAGTGTCCGCTCCTTTCCTCTGTCACTCTCCACCTCAGTTTTACCGGCCCTGGACCTTGCTGTTCCAACCAGGAAGCAGTTCCCAGGCTCTGCCTGTTTCAGTCCAGTTTCTGCTGAGGATCCAGGCTCAGGCCTTTGTGCTTGCACCAGAAGCACTTTATCTACTGAGCCAAATGACCCAGGCCAAACAAACCATTTTAACCGGTTTGAAGAGCACCATTTTGTGACTACATACACACACACACACACACACTTTCATCTTATAAAACTGAAATGCTATACAATAACTTTGTCCTCATTTCCTTTTGTCATAGTTTTGGCAACCACAGTTCTACTTTTTTGTCTCTGTAAATTTGGCTGCTCTGGGTATCTCATTTGAGGACAGTCATCCATCTCTTGTAACTCTGAGTGACATTTAACCTAATGTCCTCGAGGCCATTCATATTTTAGCACGTGTCACAAGTTCCTTTGTTTTCAAGGCCTAATCATATTCTGTTTTGCTGTATATAAATATCATACTTTTTCTAGTTCTTCCACTTTTGCCCCATCCTGAAAAAGAGAGACAGAGACGTGGGGAAAGATATACAAATAAACATGCCCTATTAACAAAAATACTCTCACTTTTCTGGAAATAATGATTTTCTCAGCAGACTAAAATTTTAACATTTTGAGAAGATTTGGGTTTTCCTCTGTTACCAAATTGATTTTTTTAAGAATCTTAATTTTTTCTTTTTAGCATATCTACATATAAATACAACTTACTCCCAAAAGCTTTTCCTGATTTTCCAGTTCACACCTCACCTGGAAATAACCTCTTCTTTTTAATTGGCCAAGCATCAGTTCTGTTCTTTTAGGACCACACTTTTGCCTACTTTTGTAGATATCTGTGCCTGTCTGATTTTCTGCCCTTGGCTGTAAATTCCTCGAGCACAGATCTTTCTTCCAGTCTTTGCATCACCACAATGCCTTGCATCTTACTATTGATGTCTGTTAGATGAATCTGTACCCTCACACAAAGGAGAGAGATGCTTATCCTGTTTGTGTGTGTCAGTTTCTTCGAATCTGAGTTGTTCTTCCCGTTAGGTTAACAACTGATGCCACTAGAAATGCCTGCACTTAAGGGACAAGAAAAATTGTGAGGATTTTGGGGAAAAGCAATAAACTGCGGGGGAGGAAGGTTTTTTTAGAAAAGAAGAGAGAACACAAAATCTTAAAATTTGCTCAGATCTGTAAGGTGGAAACCATGACCATTTAGTTGATTTGGGCAGTGCCAAAGTCAGGAGAGGAAAGGAGCATCTAGTCAAGCTACACCCTTTCGGGGAGGCTTGAGCAGGTTTCTCAGAGGCCACAAAGGGTAAGCCAGGAGAGAAGCAAACAATTGACTGTGGAGCTTCCTGTGATGTCCGTGACCTGAGCATAGGGTGGTTCTGTAAGACCCTTCACAGCTACCTCCAGTCTTCTTCCAGAGTAATCCGGGCAATAAGGCTGAGCTTCCGTAAGTATATTCAGGGGACTTCCAATTGGATACCAGTCTAGCACACAGTACCATCCTCACCAGGGAGCCAGGCTGCCCACTCACTAGAGTCATGGTGCAGGGAAACGTTTAAGAAACCCTGTTTCTAAGAGGCTCTGAGAGCCAACCGAGAGATGACATGAACTTGATACAGTGGTGGCTAGGACAGAGCTTCAGGCCCTCTGCACAGGGAGAGCTCTCCCAGCCTTTCTGGGTCACTCCCTCCTAATCCACAAGTTACAGAGGAGGAAGCATTCGCAGTTGTACTGAGTTCTAGCCAAACGTCTCCCAGTTAAGCAGGTGGGTACAGGATAAGTGTTACCTGGTGTGTAGGGCGGCTTGTGTAAAAGACCAGTCCTTTTAAAAGTTGTTCTAATGCACATATGGTTCACTTTTCAAAAAAAAATAATAACGTGTACATGCTTTAGTGTTGGTCAGGAGTGAAATGTTATAGCTGTGTCTGTGTGTATTTTATAGGCAATCTTAAATATCCTTTACTCCTCCCACTTTTATAGGTTTTTTTTAACCATGATATTGTAATCATCTGGATTTCATTTCGCACATGGGCTGAATAGGCACTAGGTACGGAAGTCCTGCCGCAGTCGGTGCTGTTCAGGAGAAGCATTGTCTAAATGGCTGTGCATCTCCCCCACAGCACTGAGCCTGCTCAGATGGCGTGCTGAACAGTTGTCTCTAGAGAGGCCAGCGTGGGAAGCATCTGCTGTGTACGGAAGGAGTTGTGATATAGTGAGGTTAAGTGTATGTAGAAGAATGCGTGAAAGAACTAACCATAAAGCATCTACATGGCACAGGTGCGCGTAAGCAGCATGTGGCAGGACTGTGGAATCAAAATCAAATGTTTTCAAAGGCAAGGAAAGCAATTATTGGAAGAGAGTTTTAGAGTTTCTGTGTATGTGTGCATATTTCTCGAGAACACAAAGCAAAAAGTCCTTCTGGATAGATTAAGCTACAGATGAAAACTAAGCAATGCAGGCACTGTCCTCTCTTGATAACATGTTTGTAAGAATGAACAACTTCTGGTTCATGTGAAAGGGAGGATCCCTCTAGAATGCAATGAATAAGTGCTTAGGTCCGGAGCGTCCACATTTCACGGCTGGTATTTTCCGGTCTCGTGCAAAGTGCCCTTTCTAAAGAATGGAGTGATGGAAGGAATGGCTCAGGGGTGCTCCTCAGGGGTGCTCCTCAGGGGTGCTCCTCAGACAAAACAGTGGTCTCCTCACTGTAGTGGAGGATGTTTGCAGGGGGCCGGGGGCCACTCGGAGGACGTTGGGGTTCGTGGGTTCCCGTCCCATCCTTAGTCATCCCTAAAGGCAGCTGTAGCTCGCCTAACACAATGTTCATGCAGTAGTCTTAAATCCAGAATATGCAATCAGACAGATAATGATCAACTCAGTGTCCCATGGTCTGTGTGATTTTGCAGAGAGAAACTAAGAGTTAGTGGGGCTAGGACTAAGAGTTAGTGGGGCTAGGACTAAGAGTTAGTGGGGCTAGGACTAAGAGTTAGTGGGGCTGGGACTTCCTTTCTTTTTGAAGCGAGATCTCACTAGGTGGCTCTGGCTGACCTGGAACTCAAATATGCTAGCAAAGCTGGTCTTCAGCTCGCAGAGATCCACCTGCCTCTGCCTCCCAGGTGCTGAGGGTAAGGTTTGGCAAAGGTAGCTGGAGAGACAGCTGTGGGCACTGGGAACAAAGCTCTTGTCTTTGGGGTGTGAGCAGCTGTTGTCGGCTGAGCCATGTCTCCAGCCATAGACATTTTATAGTGTGAATTTGAAGAAGAATCTGGCAAGTTTACTGCTTCCTTGTGTCTTTAGTTTCATGTGTGTTTGAAGAGAAAGATGGAAACACAGGAGTTAGAAGCCAGATTCTAGACCCAGATTACCTAAGGCTTTATGATTTAACCAATTCCTTAGCCTGTCTGTGTGGGTATAAGAATGACGCAGATGTCTGTGTAAGGTACACAAGCCACTAACACTGCAGTGAGTGCAGACCGTTATTCATGTAAAGTCATTTTAAAAGAACAAGCAGTAGGAAATGCCAGGGCAAGCTCCTTAAGGCATAACTCTATTGTGGCTTAATTCTTTCCTCGGAGTGATAATTTGAAGTAAATATGCCATAGAGTTCGTTCTGAGAACTTCACAGTCAGCACTGAGTGTGGAGATTGAAGGGCTGTCTATACAGCAGTACTTCCTGGCATGTAAACCCCAGCTTTATTTGTAATCACTAACATGTCCTCAAAGAAATGCCTCATATACTTAATAAAGAAGTCTCTTAAAAAAAAAAAAAGAAGTCTCTTTCACATGAACCAGAACTGGGCATCACAGTCGCCAGGTGAACCACCGCTGTTTAGAATCCCAGAGAAAAGTAGTCACACCCTGGGTGTTTGGGGGTTTTCTTCTTCTAATAAAGATTGGAGCAACTAGACGCCTCCTCCCGCATACTCTCTGACACTTAGAAAAATTTCGGTCTCACAAGGTTCTGACAGTTCATCCCTGTCAGCGTGAGGATAACAAGCACAGTGCAGGAGGGCACAGAAATGGCTCTCACAGCCAGAGGTGGTATGTGTGTGAAACAGGCCCATGACAGAGGTAGTCATGGAAGATGAGACTAGAGTCAGCCTGAGGGGGCTGGAGTGCCAAGGGGCGGTAGGACTCTGGGGCAGCGTTCTGCTAATCAATAAAAATTAATTGGGCCCCTCTTACAAACTTCTGTTCTAGGTACTGATACCACACTGACCAGAGAAAATTTCTCTGCTCTGGGAGCTCACAGTCCACTGAAAATCTTCATTAGTCATTTCTAGGAAGGAAGTGGCTTTGGGGAATATAACTGGGGTGTGTTCTGGATCGCACTACATGTACCTGTTCATAGACTTTTTCCCTTTAAAAGAGATGATTAAAAGTATGGAGGAAGAAAATAAGAACAGAAACAGAAGTTCTGACTCTGCAAGATGGAGCCTTCGTTTTTTATTTTGTTTTCTTCTTTAGTTTGCTTCTTCCCAGGCATCCATACAAATCCAAACTGTTATTTGTCATATAGCCTGCCTAGACTAGCCCAGTAGCCTGTGGCCACTAACCAGTGCTACTTTATCAAAGAAATGAAGGGATAGTGATCTTGACATTGTTTGCATCGATGTATGTAAATACTTCTAATTATATTAGTAGATATCTGCGCTGGTCTAAACATGGGGATCTCACACTGCTCTGTGTGCAGCCTTACCTCCACACTGCTCCTCAGAGGTCTTCTCTGCTCGCTTTGTGCCTTGTAGTTATGCAGCGCTGCTAGCCGACTGGCCTGTGGTGGTCCTGGGCATGTGCACTCTGCTCATCGTGGTCTGTGCTCTGGTGGGAGTCTTAGTCCCGGAGCTTCCCGACTTCTCTGATCCGCTGCTGGTAAGGAGAACTTGACCTGTCCTACACCTCAAACCATCTCCCCGAATTAAGAACTTAAATGTGTGGTATATTCTGTTAGCAGCTCTTTCTTTCTCTGTTTCTGAGATAGATCTTACACGGTAGCTCCTTGAACTTGTCATCCTCCTGCCTCAGCCTTGTGAATACTGGGATTACAGGTCTGAGCCACTACACCCAGCTCCCCATTTCTTTAAAAGCCTATCGCAGTCAGCGCGCAGTAACCATGTAGCTCCCTTTCTACAAGAGGTGTTATCAGCCAGGTGTGGTGGCTCTGCATGCCTTTAATCCCAACACTCTTTAATCCCAGAGGCAGAGGCAGAGGCAGAGGCAGGTGGATCTCTCTAAATTGGAGGCCAGCCTGGTCTACAGAGGGGCTTCCAAGATAATTAGGTTTGTTATACAGAGAAACCCTGTCTCGGAAGCAAAAACAAAAAACAAAAACCCAAACAGATGTGTTATTTATACTCTTAGGTAAGGTCAAGGAACTTGTTCACACTCAAGCTCAAGATGTCCCCACATCTCTGTCCCCATGTGATGTGGGATCTTCTGTTTTGTGTTGATTTCATTGGTTAAATAAAGAAACTGCCTTGGCCCTTTAATAGGACATAAAATTAGGTAGGCGGAGTAGACAGACAGAATGCTGGGAGAAAGAAGCCCAGTCAGTGAGTCACCATGATTCTCCTCTCTGAGATGGATGCCCGTTAGACTCATCCCAGTAAGCCACACTCAAGTGGCAATACAAATATTAGAAATGGGTTAGATCAATATGTAAGAGCTAGCCAATAA
>NC_022013.1:81554727-81558684 GCF_000317375.1 Microtus ochrogaster
CAGAGGCAGAGGCAGAGGCAGAGGCAGGTGGATCTCTGTAAATTGGAGGCCAGCCTGGTCTACAGAGGGGCTTCCAAGATAATTAGGTTTGTTATACAGAGAAACCCTGTCTTGGAAGCAAAAACAAAAAAACAAAAACCCAAACAGATGTGTTATTTATACTCTTAGGTAAGGTCAAGGAACTTGTTCACACTCAAGCTCAAGATGCATGTGATGTGGGATCTTCTGTTTTGTGTTGATTTCATTGGTTAAATAAAGAAACTGCCATGGCCCTTTAATAGGACATAAAATTAGGTAGGCGGAGTAGACAGACAGAATGCTGGGAGAAAGAAGCTCAGTCAGTGAGTCGCCATGATTCTCCTCTCTGAGATGGATGCCCGTTAGACTCATCCCGGTAAGCCACACTCAAGTGGCAATACAAATATTAGAAATGGGTTAGATCAATATGTAAGAGCTAGCCAATAAGAGGTTATAACTAATGGATCAGGCAGTGTTTAAAAGAATACAGTTTCTGTGTAATTATTTCGGGCATAAGCTAGCCAGGCATCTGGGAGCCGGGCGGAATGCAGCCTGCTGCTCCCCACAACACCCATGTTAATCAAGGTTTAAATAATTAACATATTGAATACTATTCATATTCTTGGAAGTATTTCCATAAAGATTTTAATACTGTGCATCTCTCCCCACCTCCCAGAAGTAAAGGCATTTTCATGTAACAGGATCTGTTAAGTAAATGTTCCTCTGGGGTGGAATAATGAAAAAAATATGATCGAGGATATGATATACTCTTAGTAAAACACTGTGAAAATGTATAACATAATTTAATTGGACCATAATTTTTACAAGTTATTATTAAGCACTTGCTAAATACTTGGGCACAGGTAACTCTGATATGCTTTTCCCATTTCCTGAAACATGTAACTAGAGAGCCTTATGGCTTTGTTGTAGAAAAGAGATGAGTGTTATCCAAAAGGCAGTGTGTTAACACAGGCCTCCTCTGTAGTCGTGAGGAATGCCTGCGTTTCCTGTTGAAAACTCTGCATCGCTTTCATATTGTTTTCCTGAGTCATTAACATACTGTAATTAGTGGGAAATAGAATACACTAATAGGAACATGTACTCTTTTGTCTTAGGGTTTCGAACCAAGAGGGACTGCAATAGGCCAAAGGCTGGTCACGTGGAATAACATGATGAAAAATACAGGATACAAAGCAACATTAGCAAATTATCCTTATAAGTATGCAGAAGAGCAAGCCAAAAGGTAATCATGTACTTTTTATGACTTTTAAATATAGTGTTATTTAATGAATCCTTCTTATTGCCTGAGCAAAAAGGCTAGATTAAAACACAAGGCTCAATTCCTTTGCCATGAAGTTTAACTTGTCATTAAAATGTCTTGGCTGTACTAAGATGAAAAGTGAGGTTTTTCTTCTCTACACATGGAAAAACTAACACTGCTCACATGAATCCTTCCAGCTTGGTACCGGATGCTAAATAGATTGGAGCCTTAGAGTTGGACTGTTGGAGTCTGCCTATCTCTTTGAAATAGCCAGAACTTTATCAAAGATCAGATTGTTTTTCGCTTTCAGCCACCGGGACGACAGATGGTCAGATGATCATCATGAAAGAGAAAGAAGAGAGGTGGACTGGAACTTCCAGAAAGACAGCTTTTTCTGCGACGTTCCAAGTGAGTGAGGTCTGGACGGACCAAGTCCTTGGCAACTTCCTGGGGGCAAGATGGAGTGAGATAAAACCCAGCAGCTTCCCAGGTTCTGTAGTCACAGAGATGTCAGCTATGTAACCTACTTTCCTGCTAGAGTGGTCATCCACTGGTCAGAATTTATCTATGATTCAAAATTAAGGAAAGGGTTCCGTTCAAATAGAAGGAAGAGATTAATAAAATTTTTTGCTTTGCCTGAACTGAGAGTCATATCAAATCCTTTTTCCTATTTATTTCTGGATCAGTTAACAAGTACATATTTTCATTCAGTCCTGAAATAATCTATTAGTCAAAAAAGTTTTATAGCTTTGTTTAAGTAAAAACAAACATACTAAGAACTATCCACATGCCAAGTGTTGTGGTGCATGCCTGCAGACCCAGCTGCTCGGAGGCTGAGGCAGGAGAATTACTTGAGTCCAGGAATTCTTAGCTGTAGTGTTCAGGTACTACTGACTGTAGTACCCTATGCTGCTTGGGTGTCTGCACTAAGTTTCCTATCAATATGGTGACCTCCCAGAAATGAGAGACCATGTGGGGTGAACTGGCCCAGATCAGAAAGAACCATGCTCCGTCACATAACAGTGGAGACAGAGAGGGGAACAAAGTGCGGTGTGTAGAGGCCAGAGCTTGGAAGTGGGTCCGGCTGGCTGAGAAGGACCTGAGGGCCTGGTGCTGTGGCTAGAACCCTGGACCACCTGCTCCTCTGAAGAAGCTGAATGTGGCTTCACAGAATTGAGGCCCAGGCATTGCAAGAATCCATATTTCAGTGTGGAACCACAGATTCAAATTTTAGCAGCCAACTCACTAGAGCAATTCAGTTGCACGTAAAGTCGGCTTGTTGTGTGACAGCTGCAGGGGAGAATGTACAGGAGATAGCAAGGAACTGCAGATGACATGTTAGGTGTTCCGTGGTCAGAGTGATTAAGAATGAGGATTGAGGGTCGTAGTTTCTGACTGAGCAAATATTAATAGTAAAATTGTTTTGATTTCAATTTGTTGAAACCCCCCCCTTGTATATTTCCCTGCCTAACTAGATACCAGAGGACCCACCTAGATCCTGATATCTCAGATAACGGGAGAGGAGATTCAGATTTTATACTAATTCTAGGAAGCAATGCAAGTTCAAACATTTTCTGCCTCTTAAAACACAGATTAGAAAAACTGAATGTTTGGGCTGTTGTTTTGTTTGTTTGTTTTGTTTCCCTTTCAAAATATTATTATAATTTCTTAATCAGCACTTGTTAATGTCTTACTAAGAACAACAGTGAGTTCAGGAAGTAAGTCTAGCTTTTGTTCCCAGTAGTCCACACCAATGGTTGTCTTCTGAGCAGTAAGTTCTGGCTTGTCTAAAACCCTCAAGGGCTCGGCGGGAATGAAGTCCTTGTTTTCATGGGGCTGATTTTGTACTCGTACTCAGTCTACATAAGACAACAGCTATGTGGTGAGCACAGGTGAGCTGAGGACAGCTGAGTGATCGTGAATAAAAGCACTTGTAACGATGGTTTGCCAATGACGTTGTTAATGCAATTAGACGTTTAGATAATGTAAAACTTAATGTACTTTGTCCACTTTGATACATACTAAACCTTTCTAATAACCCAGACAGAAGCAGTCCCGTGCAATACCTGCTTTCCGTTTCAGTCTTGCTATTATTTGATAGCGATTTTGTCACCGTTTACAAGTGAGGAAGTAGTCTCAGAGAGGCTAGCAGCTGCTTGTCTGCAGTCCCACAGGTGATTAGTGGCAGGGCCTGGTTATAGCCAGATCTTGTTCCAACAGCTTGTGTTGGTCTAACTTCAGGTTCTTCCTCTAGACTCTAGGGTGGGAGAGTAGCCCTGAGCACAGCCAGGATATGCAGCGCTCCTGTGCTCCTGGCTGGCACAGTGCTTCAGCACTCAGGTGGTCTCTCCTGTGAGCGTGGTAATTCAGTCACCCACCATCTCTCTGTAGCCAGCTGCCAGAGAGACTACCTCATGATCCTTTTGTATATTCCTAGTATGGCATTCTACCATTGCTTATGCCGTTAAGGAAACGAAGAGAGACCTTCAGTTGTTCTGCTGAGAGTTTACAGCCTTTTCTTCCTAATTATAATCTAATCAGAAGCAGATCTGTTACATACTTACTACAAGGTTCCTGTGTAGTGAGTGTGTACAGGCTTTGGGTGAAAGTGGCACTGATGCACACCCATGTCCCCAACACACACACACATGCCCCCAACACACACACACACACACACA
>NC_022013.1:81558784-81588279 GCF_000317375.1 Microtus ochrogaster
CACACACACACACACACACACACACACACATACACACACACACGCCCCAACACACACACTCACACACACACACATTTTCTCTGGGACTTTATCAAAGGAAAGAATTCCCTCCTAATAACACATTGTCTGTGCAGTTCTCATCTGAATTGTTTCTGCATTCTGACTCTTATCAAATAAATAACCTATAAACATTTGTCTTTCTCTCTCTTCATCCTACCAGGTGATGGATACTCCAGAGTAGTGTTTGCTTCAGCAGGAGGGGAGACGCTGTGGAATTTACCTGCAATTAAGTCAATGTGTGATGTGGATAATTCCAGGGTATGTAAAACATAGCTGAAATCTGTTCCGCATAATAAAGTTGTTACGAAAACTTCCGCTGCTGCCCTGGTGTCTGACCGATGAAATGCCTGCAAGGCTTACCACCCAAAGCAAGCCCCAGCAGGCAGGCTTTGCCCTCCGGATCCCGGCATCAAAGTGTCCTGTGTTTTCCCATCTTTAGAACACGCTGCCTTCTTTAATAAAGAACTCTCTTCCTTTGCCACTCACATCCTCTCAGCTTGACGGTCTTCTGCTAATTCACGACAGTTCTTTTCATGACAGTGCTTCAGTCTGTCTCTCTCTCTCTCCCTGTGCTCTCTCCTCTCACTCTTCTGCACGCTGCCCTCCCCGAGTCAGTTGTCAGTGTTGTCACTGTGCAGTTATATGCCTGCCTGTCTGGCACTCAGTGGTGATTTCAAACAAAAACTTAGGAAGCAAGGGGTGGGGGTATCAAAAGACATTAATGCAGTACGTAGACATTAATACAGTGTCTAGCTCAATGGCCCCCAGTACTCCAATCCAGACGGCCCCAGGATCTAACAGCTTGCTGCTTTGGAAGATGCTAGGATTCAGGACAAGCCTTTCCTGCCAGACTTCTCCAGAGCCACACAGATGTCAGGTCCAGAGGACATGAAGTCAGTCACCCCCGAGTGTGGAAGGGCTGTCAGTATGAGCAGGTACAAACTGCTGTCTGACATCACTAATGGACCTGTCCAAGGATGATAGCCAGGCAGAAAGGAACTCTATGTGTTCTTAGCATAACTCTAAAATATAAAACCAGAGGTTAAGTCCCAAACCCAAGCACCTGCCCTGTTAAGAGTTAGCCGACAACCTTATTCCCATCTTCTGCTCTCAGTGGGGCATCTTAGTGAAATATGGGGTAGAAAGGACCCACAGAGTCACCTAGACCAGCAATATCATCGTGCTGATGAATTCCTTCAAAGAACTAGCAGCTCACGGTCCACCTGTGTTGGTCCCTAGATGCCCTGGCTTTACACCATTCTCCAACAGGAAAAGCTATTTGACATCCTGGCGTGACCTCACCAAGGATTGTGGCACCAGTTTTCTATCCATGTCGCCTTCCTTGTCTTTGGTTCCAAACCAGTCAAACCCACAAATGAGCTGTAAAAAGACCGGAGTTTTCTAATCAGTGGTCAGGTTTTGCCATATTTCCTCCACTAGCTGCTAGATGCTGCCTTACTTGGCAGCTATCTGTGTATTTCTCATTGTGTGACACCTCTTAGGTAGGAAGTTAATTCTGAAGTAGTAAACCTATAGTGGCACTTGATACAAGCAGTAGTTCATGTTCGGGCTTGTAAGGTGTCACTGTGGGCCCATGGCCTGGGCATCAGCGCCACTGACCAGATGAGAAGGCAATCTTGGGAAGTGAAGTTGGTTTGATTACTTGTCATCACGCCTGGATGAGAACTCTGAATTTGGATGCCTCTTACCCCTCTACCTGCCCCTGGTCTTCAGACCTTACCTTCCTGGAGACCCCATGTAATCATGGACCACTCCCTTTCCCCTCAGTGTTCTGCCTGCCCCTGGTCTTCAGACCTTACCTTCCTGGAGACCCCATGTAATCATGAACCACTCCCTGTGTGTGTGCATTCTAAACATTTCCATGAGTCGTATAATCCCCACAACAGCAGATGAGCCAAATACCGTTGTATAGATGGAGACACTTGGCACAGATAGTAGCAGACTTGAACTCAGCCAAATCCGTCTCCAGAGCATGTCCCTACCCTCTGTGCTTCCATACGAAGACTACACCCTTGCCCTATGTTTGTTTTGCTGTATTATGCTGTTTCCTACTTGAATGACTATGAAAGAGTCAACATGGCCTGAAATAAATATTAGTTTGATAGCAGTTTATTCTTTCAATATGCATTAGACTCTAAGACTTTAAAAAGTCAGTAAGGAACACTGTACCACAGCAGCTTTCAACAGTGAAAGGAGCATAGCACTTCCTTCATCTATAACATGGATGTATCCAGTGATCCTGGTGAGGTCGCTTACAAAAAAGGCACACCTAAACAGGAAATGAGTAAGTGAAAAAATTATATGAGGAGGAAACAGTTAAAGGAAAATAAAGGTACTGGTGAGACAGTATGAGAGAGAGAGATTGGGGGCCAGCTGAAGCAAGGGTGTGAGTTCACAGGTACCCATGCATGTGGAAGGAAGCTAGAGAATAACCTCAGATGTCCTTCCTTAGACACCTCCAGGGTCTCACATGTCCGGTAACTTGCTGAGCTGACTAGATAATCTGGCCAGCACACCCAAGGATCCACCTGTCGCCATTTCCCCAACACTGAAATTACAAGCACTTACCACCATGCTTGGATCGTTTTTTAACGTGGGTTCTGGGAATCGAACTCAGGTCCTCATGCTCACACTTCACAGACTGAGCCATCTCCCCAGCCCCTCTCTCATACTCTTGTCCATAGTTGTGTGTGTGTGTGCACGCACATGTAATGGTCAGAGGACAAAGAGTCCGTTCTCTCCTTCTACCGTGTGGGTCCTAGGGTTGAGCTCAGTCTTCAAACCTGGCCACACGGGCCTTTACTGCCATCTCACCAGCCCCGTTCTTAACAGAATGCTTTCAAGGTGAGGATTTGGGGGCAGTTCCCCAAAACATACATCCAAAGGAATCTTCGGTGTGGGCAGTTACAAAATCACATTAAATGAATAAACAGGCAGTCAGGAACCTAAAGATCTACTTGAGAAAACATGGTTATAATTTTAACTTGTTAAATTAACCCCCGTCTATAAACCAGTCGCAAATGTGATTGTATTCTGATCTCAGATTCTACTCTGGAAAAATATGACAAAATGGCCAATTGATTTGTTAGGTATAACTTGGCTGAACAGCTCAGCTCTGAGATTACTGCTTAGCTTTTTCCAGTTCCCAGTTGGAGCTGCTTTGGGAATGTGTGTGTGTTACAGTGTTCTGAGTCCTTGGCAGCCTTTCCTCCCCACCCCTGAGTCCTTGTTACTGTGTTTAGGCACTCGGTTAGAAACACCGCTCAAACTAATGGGACCAAGTTAATGATCCAGAGAGGAAGAGCTTAGCTGTCAGTGGGTTGACCCTCGCAGTGAATGTCATACCTCAGTGAGACCAGACGTTCCCTTTTCTCCAGATTCCACTGAAGTTCCGTGCCGCCTGTGCTCATAATTCAGAGTGACTGGGGCTTCCAGAAAGAGTGGATGAGCTCTGTCCGCCTCCCCACAGAGGCGTCCCTTAACCTCCATTTCCCTGACCCTCTTTGGTCCTTGCTTCTGTCCTGTAGGGCCCGCTGGCTGACTCACACTGATACCCGGAAGGGTCTCTCTGAGCATCATCCCATGGGAAACACTTCACCATGTTAGTCTCTGCAAGTTAGAGACATTGGAACTTTGAGGACTCAGACCATAAGAAGGATTTGAAAGTTGGTTCTGGGACTGTCTTCTAGATTAGCTTTCATGGGCTATAGGACCCCACACACATACCACACAGAAGCTTAGGGGGGCCTGGAATGTATTTTCTGACGCTCCTTTCAAGGGGCCTTTGCCCTCGCTGTCCTCTGACTTGGTTGCCAGGCAGACAGTCCAGGAGTCAGATGAGCCTGCTGTGGAGGGCTTAATCTTCCGCTTTTCCCTTTCTTGGCTTCTTAAAATACCTTCGGCTTAGGCAGTAGTTTCTAAAGCTAAGGTATTATTTAAACACAGCTGGTGTCTCCTGTCTCTCTCTCCTCCCTTTTCACCCTCCGTTTTAAGTCAGCTCCACCCCTGCTACAATCTAACTAAGGACTTGTGCAAAGACACGTCACCACCACATAAGCAGAACGATTCCCCGAGACCCGTGTTGGTTAGTAGCTGCAATTAGAGGGCTGTGTTCCCTCAAGAGGGATTTGCTTCTGTAAACTCTAGTTTATTTTTTATAAACTCCTAGGTCTTGGAGCTATTCCAAAGGATCCCTTTTCCGAACGTATAATAAGAATACATCTGTTCCCCATGTAGAGAGATGTCTCCCTGCCAGTCTCTTTGCCACAGACTGTAATATGGGATTCTGTATTTATCCAGTCACAATAACTGGTTATTGCCGATGTGAGGCAGCACTTTCAGACAGGGGCAATTGCTCTGCGGTCCCTATATGTCTACTGATAGACTACTTGTCGCATTAAGTTCTGATCATTGATTTCTCTGCCACTCTGGGAGTAAATTGAGGGCAAGGACCACAGTGCCTCTCTCACATTGTGCCCAGAGACAGCATTTTGAATGGATGGAGAGGTAGGGATGTAGGGCCTTGCTCACTGGAAGTATGGGCAGTGCTGTGGTTTTTCCCTTGAGGATGCTGATACCCTAAAGGGCTAGTTAGAGGGTGCCCATCATGATACTGTTCTCTGTGACCCTTTTTCTTACCCTCTATAGTCTTAAAAACAGTTTTTCCAAATGTTGTACCCAGCCAGCACCATAGTTCCCTGGGGGCAAACTAGCATTTGTTTTTGTAGCATAACCAGCAAATAATAGTTAGTATTTATGATGCTCAAATTTTTAATCTTTGGTCAAATATACATATAAAACCCCCACTCTAACTAGAAAAAAGGGCTATTCAAGAATACAATGCCATGCCCCTTTTGCATTTGTGGCTGGCAACTGTATTTTCTTTAGTTCTGCCTGGGCATCTCAGCAGAACACATGTGCCCCTTCTAGCTGGGATCCCTGTAATCTCTTTGTGGGGTGAACTGTTGTCTGCCCTGGAAACTGGAGATGCTGTTTCAGGGTGGCACAACTTACTAGCCCATTTTTCTCAAGTGAATATATATGAATTTTTAAACCTGGAATTTCTCTGTCTTATAAATGCTAATTATGTGTTTTCAGAAGTAAGCTTTAAATTGAAGTTTTGTGAAAGTCATGCTTACTCTGTTGCATTTTCATGATAACTCTTTGACCCACTTTTCTTTACAACTGTAAAGAATTGTTCAAAGCAAGTCATTTTGTTTTTGTTTTGTTTTTCTCTGTCTTGTTTTGGTTTGTTAAGACAGGATCTCATTGTGTAACCCTGACTGTCCTAGATCTCCTATGTAGACCAGGCTGGCCTCAAACTCACAGAGATCCCACCTGTCTCTGCCTCCTGAGTGCTGGGATTAAAGGTGCATACCACCATGCTAAGCCAAAATGATCAACCTTTTTTAGGAAAACTTCAAACATCAAACTGGATCTCCAGTCACAGTTCCAGCCCACAGCCTCCTTGTGCCACCCACGCCTCTCCGCACACGAGTCCCACTTTACCCAGGCTAACAATGCGAATAATGTGTAACCTGGGTCTTAGATAAGTCTGGCTTCCAAAATGATTGTGCATGTCAGCCCACTTCTCTGTCTTGGAAAGAGGTTTTAATGAACAGTTGACAAAGCCTAGTTTAATCAAGGTACAGGCTGTGTGAAATCACGTTAGGAAAACCCTCCACACCCTTTCTGAACTTTGGAGTGGTTCCCTAGAACAGCCTTTGGTAAATAAAGAGGAGGGAAAGCGATAAGGCCAGTCTCCTCGGCTCTGGTCCCTCTGATCAGTGGTCTCTAGTCAGGCCACAGAAGAGGGCTGGCGCTCACTGTGACAGGACCAGACTTCCCAGGGACAGCATCCTAAATGACGCACTGGCCACAGCAACCCAGAGTCGCCACAGTTCCTGAGGACCTCAGCCACCATTTACCAACAGAGAAAAGTTCCCCAGAAAGGGTTCTAGCCAACCTGAATAAACAAGGATGTAGAAGAAGAACTAAAATTCTACTTTTTGGTTTATTTATATTTGTTAACTTATACTTATTTAAATTCAGATTTAAAAATGTTTTAATCTTAAAATATTGACCCTTCTCACCTTATTTCAGAAAATCATTTTAGAGCCAGGCAGTGGTAGCACATGCCTTTAGTCCCAGCACTCGAGAGGCAGAGGCAGGCGGATCTCCTTGAGTTCGAGGCCAGCCTGGTCTACAGAGCAAGTTCCAGGACAGGCTCCAAAGCTACAGAGAAACCCTGTCTCGAAAAAAAAAGAAGGGAAAAAAAAAACCAATTTTAGTCTTAAGTTTTTCATGACTCCAGTCCCTTTTTGATTTTTCAAATAGAATTTTTTGTCCTAGTCTGTTCAGACTCAGGAACAAAGTGCCTTAGGTTAGATAATTTGTCAACAAGTGATTTGTTCCTAACAGTTCTAAGAACTGAAGGTTTTAAGATCAAAGAGCCTGCAGATTCTGGGTCCAGTGAACCTGTCTCCTACGGTGGTGCCATCTGTGTGGCATGATACAGCACCAAAAAGCACAAACACCCTTGAACTGCTACCATAAGGGCACATATCCACTACACCTCCCAGAAGTCCGCCTGTCAGGACTGTCATACTGGGCACCAGATGGTAAGGTATGGATCTGGGGGAGGTATGGCAGCCATAGGGGTACATTTAGGGATAATATCTTTGCCTTCAGCTGTGTTTATTAGGAATTTGGGGATTTGTCACCAAAACTTTCATGCCAAGACCCAGAATTCTTAGGAAAACAGCAATTGGACAGCTGTTTCCTTCCTCCTGTGAGTGCATGAACTTGAAAACGTGTCCACTTCATTACTTCTGTGGTGACTTTGGAAGGCTCTGTTTGCTAAGCCAAACTCAGTACTGGTTGGCACGGCATTATATTTGTATGCCATTCCCAAACAGGAGTTGGCTGTTCAAATCGAGCAACCTGTAGAATAGCTGTACTGTGAGATCCTGGGGGGAGTGCTCACTTGTGTACACACCAGCACACTCTGTGAAAGAGGATGGTTTAGCTTCTGTGCCTTCCTCATCCCTAGAGGCAGGAGTGAACTGCGGGTGGCGAGTCTGTTTAAACTCCAGCCCTGCGTGTCTGTCTCTGCAGATCAGATCTCACCCGCAGTTCAGCGACCTCTGCCAGAGGACCACTGCCGTTTCCTGTTGTCCCAGCTGGACCCTGGGGAATTACATCGCCATTCTGAATAACCGATCATCCTGCCAGAAGATTGTCGAGCGAGATGTCTCCCACACACTGAAGCTGCTTCGAACCTGTGCCAAGCACTACCAAAACGGCACCCTGGGGCCGGACTGCTGGGACAAGGCGGCCAGGAGAAAGGACCAACTCAAGTGCACCAATGTGCCGCGCAAGTGTACCAAATACAACGCCGTGTACCAGATCCTCCACTACCTAGTAGACAAGGACTTCATCACCCCAAAGACAGCTGACTACGCCGTGCCAGCTTTAAAATACAGCATGCTCTTCTCCCCCACGGAGAAGGGGGAGAGTATGATGAACATCTACCTGGACAACTTTGAAAACTGGAACTCTTCGGACGGCATCACCACCGTCACGGGGATCGAGTTCGGCATCAAGCACAGCTTGTTTCAGGATTACCTCCTCATGGATACCGTGTATCCCGCCATAGCCATGGTCATCGTCCTCCTCATCATGTGTGCCTACACCAAGTCCATGTTTATCACTCTGATGACCATGTTCGCCATCATCAGCTCCTTGATCGTCTCTTACTTCCTCTACCGAGTTGTGTTCAACTTTGAATTTTTTCCTTTTATGAACCTCACCGCACTCATCATCTTGGTTGGAATTGGCGCAGACGATGCCTTTGTCCTATGCGATGTCTGGAACTACACCAAATTCGACAAGCCTCGTGCAGAGACGTCAGAAGCGGTGAGCATCACCCTGCAGCATGCTGCCCTCTCCATGTTTGTCACCAGCTTCACCACTGCCGCTGCCTTTTACGCTAACTACGTTAGCAACATTACTGCCATCAGGTGCTTCGGGGTGTATGCAGGAACCGCTATATTGGTGAATTATGTCTTGATGGTCACCTGGCTCCCAGCTGTCATTGTTCTGCATGAGCGGTACCTCCTCAATATATTCAGCTGCTTCAAAAAGCCTCAGCCACAAGCCTACGACAAGAGCTGCTTGGCAGTGGTCTGTCAGAAGTGCCGCAAGGTACTTTTTGCCATTTCAGAGGCATCTCGGATTTTTTTTGAAAAAGTGTTACCATGCATCGTCATCAAGTTTCGCTACCTTTGGCTCATCTGGTTCCTTGCCCTGACTATAGGTGGGGCCTACATCGTGTGCATAAACCCAAAGATGAAGCTGCCTTCGTTGGAGTTATCCGAGTTCCAGGTGTTCAGATCCTCTCATCCTTTTGAGCGCTATGATGCTGAGTTCAAGAAGCTTTTCATGTTCGAGCGGGTTCACCATGGAGAGGAGCTCCATATGCCCATCACAGTAATCTGGGGCGTGTCCCCAGAAGACAGCGGCAACCCCCTAAACCCCAAGAGCAAAGGGAAGCTGACACTGGATAGCACTTTTAACATTGCTAGCCCAGCCTCCCAGGCCTGGATTTTGCACTTCTGTCAAAAACTGAGGAACCAAACATTCTTCTACCAGACTGACCAGCAGGACTTCACCAGCTGTTTCATTGAGACTTTCAAACAGTGGATGGAGAACCAGGACTGTGACGAGCCTGCCCTGTACCCGTGCTGCAGCCACTGCAGCTTCCCCTATAAGCAAGAGGTTTTTGAACTGTGCATCAAGAAGGCCATCATGGAGCTGGACAGGAGCACAGGGTACCATCTGAATAACAAGACCCCCGGGCCGAGGTTCGATATTAACGATACCATCAGGGCTGTGGTGCTGGAGTTCCAGAGTACCTTCCTCTTCACGCTGGCTTACGAGAAGATGCAGCAGTTCTACAAGGAGGTGGACTCGTGGATTTCCAGCGAGCTGAGCTCAGCACCCGAGGGCCTCAGCCACGGCTGGTTTATCAGCAACCTGGAGTTCTATGACCTTCAGGACAGCCTGTCCGACGGCACCCTCATTGCCATGGGGCTCTCGGTGGCCGTTGCATTTAGTGTGATGCTGCTGACCACGTGGAATGTCATCATAAGCCTTTACGCTATCATTTCCATAGCTGGAACCATATTCGTCACAGTTGGCTCCCTCGTCCTGCTGGGCTGGGAGCTAAATGTGCTGGAGTCTGTCACCATCTCGGTTGCGGTTGGCTTGTCTGTAGACTTTGCTGTCCATTACGGGGTGGCATATCGCTTAGCTCCAGATCCCGACCGCGAAGGCAAGGTCATCTTCTCTCTGAGTCGTATGGGCTCTGCGATTGCCATGGCTGCATTGACCACATTTGTGGCTGGGGCCATGATGATGCCTTCCACAGTCCTGGCTTACACCCAGCTGGGCACCTTCATGATGCTTGTCATGTGCATCAGCTGGGCCTTCGCCACCTTCTTTTTCCAGTGCATGTGTCGGTGCCTGGGGCCACAAGGCACCTGTGGCCAGATCCCTCTACCGAAAAAGCTCCAGTGCAGTGCCTTTTCCCACACCTTGTCCGCAAGTCCTGGTGACAGGGAACCGAGCAAAACCCATACCGCCAGTGCTTACCGGGTGGACGCCAGGGGCCAAAAGCCCGAACTGGAACATGAGTTTTACGAGTTACAGCCCCTGGCTCACAGCTGCACTGCCCCAGAGAAGAGTATTTGCGAAGAGCCACACATCTGCCCTGAATTTTTCAATGGCCAAGCAAAGAATCTAGGGATGCCTATGCCCACAGCCTACAACAGCGACCTCACCAGAAGCCCCAGGAACGAACCAGGCTCAGCCTTGTTACAGCCCTGCCTGGAGCAGGATGCCGTGTGTCGCTTCTCTCTCAAGCAGAGATGTAACTGCCCAAATGCCTACACACACTTAAAATATGGCCCTCACTCCTGCCAGCAGATGGGTGACTCCTTATGCCACCGGTGTGCTTCCACTGCCAGCAGCCTCGTCCAGATTCAGAAGGGGGTGGCGCCTCTGAAGGCCACACACCAGGCCGCTGAGGTCCTTTTGCATCCCATCCGGCATATGCTGCCCCAGGGGATGCAGAATTCTCTGCCTAGGAATTTTTTTCTCCACCCAGTGCAGTGCCTTCAGACCCAAGAACAGCTTGATCACCCTGGCATGCATAGTCTTCGGAGCGTGGATGAACGTCTTCCCAGGACAGCAGAGCCATTGCTGTCTGTCAGCAGGAGCACTGAGTCTTTCCAAAGAGCTTGTTGCCATCCTGAGAGTAACCAAAGGGGACTCTGCAAAAGTAGAGACATGGGGGACACAGAGGACAGTGGGGGGACTGAATTTGGGGTCTCTAATTTACCCAACCAGACTGACACCGTGGAGGAGATGGTGGAGCCAAGCCTGCCGCAGACGGATGAAAATGTGAACTCAGAGCAGTTAAATCATAATGAACCAAAATGTAGATTCAGCCATTTAATAGGGGAGGCTGGCTACAGGTCCTGCCCAAACAGTCCACAGAGCTGCAGAAGCAATGTGAGATTGAAGTGCAGTTCAACAGACTGCCAGATGCCAAACCTTGAAGCCAACGTGCCTGCGGTACCAACACACTCAGAACTGTCTGGCGAAAGTTTGTTAATAAAAACGCTATAATAAACCTAGCCTTGCATCCAGAAGCACTGCCTCCGTCATTCTTTTGAATCAGGAGTGAGATCTATGAGCCTCCAAAGGGAGGCTAACAGCAGGCGTGTTTCACGTGTCACTGTGTTTACAGTCCAGAATATTTTTGTGTTCCCTCCAAATGGTTAGCACACTCACAGACTAGTGAGTGTATTAAGATTACTGGATTTTCAGGTTACTAGGGTCTTGTTTTTGCTTTTTTTTTTTCCAATAAGTAGTTCTTGTACATTCCTACCCATCTTGACTGACATCTCTTCCCCACTCCTGAAGCAGTGAATCAGATTGAAGGTGTGAGCTACCTATAAGGTTCAGTTCTCTCAGACAGTCAATTATCCGGCATCTTCATTGTGGTGCATTTGACTGATGGTAATTAAGTCTTCTCATTGCTCAGCATAAACACCAGGACTCTAATTAACAGAGCTACCTCAGTTAAAAACTAAGAACTAGGCAGCATTAAAATATATGTTAATTAAAAGTTCATGCCAAGCACCTTTAGAGTACATTTGATTTGTCTTGATGGGTGCCCTACATGAGGCCTGTGGCACATTTATATCCCAGTTGGTATCTTTCCAGATCAACTAGATGGACAGTTGCTATGACACCTCCTAACCTAGGAGTCATGGGCATCACCTTGTGTCAGGCAGTGGTTGTGTTAGTGCCACAGAAAGAGAAGTGTGAAGAGCCGTGATCATCCGTGAAGCACTGTATTTCAGGGGGTACATTGATGACAAAGAAGGACCCAGGTCAGATGTGTCTGGGCCTCCCAAAACCTTCAGCGTAAGGGATCTTGTTATCTGGAGTGTTGTCTCCATCTCTGATCCTAAGGGGCCATGTTCATAAGGTTTCTGTTGCTGTGTCCCAAGACATCTTAGGATAGCTCCACCATGCTGCTGACACCTGGGAATGCGAAGCCTTCAGGCAGCGTCTTTGGTGACAGACACTGTGTTTGTGGTGGGAGCTGATGGTGTGTACCTTCTGGGTAGTATATCGGGTCACAGTCCCAGTCACCTGACATCCCAGCTCAAGGAGAGCCTGGCTCTACCTGGAGCTGCTACAGGTCCAGTTTATTCCTCCAAAGAATCTGGTAGGAATATTCCCAAATAGAAAAGTCGCTTTTGGAAAGTCTTAGTCGTTATTTTTCTAGGGATGGTTTTCCAAAATTGATCTCCATAATCCTAGGATTTAAAAAAAACAAAAAAACAAAAACAAAAAAAAAAACCAAAACCCTGTCAGGAGCTTAAAGGAGACCTATCTATGAGGCTTGGACTCTAACTCCCCTCCATCAAAGCGTCTCTTTGCAACCTTCGCGTGAATGCTGGAGTAACAAGTGCCCTGCCACGTCTGTCTCTCTCCAGCTAGTCTGTTACTCATTAGCGCTTCTTTCATGTCTCTGAAGCAATGCAAACATTTCCGACATCTCAAGCACCGGATGTCCCTCCAGATGCTGAAATAGTCACCATGTCCTCGCTGGCCTGCTCTGCTCACTCAGTTGTTCTTCTGTTTATCAGATGGCGGAGTACCCACAGCAGACTGCTGACACACCTTGATGATGTCTGGTCCCCAAGAGACAGCGTGGTGCTCCTGATAGCTCACTTAGAGATAGGAACACTGTTGGGCTCCTTAACAGCCAACTGTGAATGGAACCAGCTGTGCCTCTGGCATAGCGCCTGGTGCTGAGCTGCTCTTCCCAGCAGTACCTGCCCAACCCCCACTGCCTCGGGTTCTTAGATCAGGTGACAGGGGAGGGGGGATGGGAGATCTAGAAGGCAGGTGAAAGCCTTTGTTTTCCTTCTGAAATGTGTAAACATCAAGTTGGCTAATGAAAATCCAGGGCTTCCAAAGCCCTTGTGTTCTCCACCAAGCCCCCACACTGTGTTCTGCCAGCTGTCCTGGTAAGGAGCCCCAGTGGCCTTTGTCCCTCCTCAGGTCCTTGCTGGACCTATGGGCCCTTTGCACATTTTCTTCAGGGCAGAGGAGTTTTGAGGTTCCTGGATTTCATACAGGTTTACTTTGGGGTTTGCTTGGTTAGTTAGTTGGATTTTTAGCATTTTATTTTACTTTATATTATTTTAAGAATTTGATTGCCGGGATCCAAAGCTTTAAAAATATTTCTTTTTAACTCTTCACTACTGTGCAGAAAGGCTTCTCTACTTCTGCTTCTGTTTCACAGGGAAGTTTCCCATGTTGTACTCCAAAAGGTGATGCATGAAGAACCTCCACACAGAGGAAAGAGCCAGTCACACTGAAACACTTGCAGTCTGGAGGGGTTTGGTGACCCTGTCTTTGATTGCTGAGTCCCTGTCACCAAATTGGTCCCTCCTTCCCTTGTGATGTCACTTTTTTTTTGTCCTTTTTATTTATTTTATTTATTTATTTATTTTTAATTTATTTATTTATTAAAGATTTCTGCCTCCTTCCCGCCACCGCCTACCATTTCCCTCCCCCTCCCCCAATCAAGTCCCCTTCCCTCATCAGCTCAAAGAGCAATCAGGGTTCCCTGACCTGTGGGAAGTCCAAGGACCACCCACCTCCATCCAGGTCTAATAAGGTGAGCATCCAAACTGTCTAGGCTCCCACAAAGCCAGCACGTGCAGTAGGATCAAAAACCCATTGCCATTGTTCTTGAGTTCTCAGTAGTCCTCATTGTCCACTATGTTCAGCAAGTCCGGTTTTACCCCATGCTTTTTCAGACCCAGGCCAGCTGGCCTTAGTGGGTTTCCCCATAGAACATCCTATGTTCATAGCAGCATTGTTTGTAATAGCCAGAACCTGGAAACAACCTAGATGCCCTTCAATGGAAGAATGGATGAAGAAAGTATGGAATATATACATATTAGAGTACTACTCAGCGATGTCACCTTTTAAATCCCCATTTGATTGAGAAGTGGACTTGGCCAAGTAGAAAGCATTCTTCACAAGGAAGAACCTGTTGTTTGAACTAATCTCACAGCTTCGTCAGTGTGTGCTCGTGTCTGGTATGTGATTGCTGGAGACACACATCCTTCTAAAACCATGCTCTTCAGAGATGATGCTGAACTGTCATTAAACTCTGATTTCAATAATCTGTGTGTCAGCCTCAATTACTGTAAATTTAAAAGCTTTTGCAGGGGTGGTATGTAGAACGCTTTCACAGATGTGGCCTTAAGATCAGGAAGTGTGCCTGGTTCCCATTGCCTCACCTGGAAGCCATCTCTCCACCAGCAATTAGGATCATTTCTAAATGAAAAGAAGAAAAAAAATGAGGCCCAGTGACTCCCAAAACAGCTGTATCATTTCATATATTAACAAGGAGAGTCATTTTAGAAAAAAAAATCAGGTCTGTATTTTTTAAAAGGAAAGGACTGATTTTATTTTTCATAAAGTTGGAGCACAGCGAAAAGGAATTTGCTGAAATCATGAGATTTTTTGTTCTAAAACGCAAAGGCAGCTGTTGTGTCTAAATGCTTGTACATATTGTAGCTTTCCACATGTTTGGTCTCCAGTTAGTTTTAAATGGCATTTTTGTTAGCCATTTTAATGGGTGCTTGGCTTTCTATGCTAAGAGGCCCTGTATTTTTGCACTGTATAGACAGGAAAGCAACATGGTGGGCCAGGAGACTCTTTGGCCCGTTGTTCAAATAATATTTTAACTGCTGTCATTTTATATTTTGTAAGGGAAGAAAAAGATGGCATTTTTCTTGGTGTTAGCTTCCTAAACCAAAGGGTGCATACCCTAGATCAGTTCAGAGCAACCGGGGGCCCAAAGGCCTTCCAGCTGCCCATGCTGTCTTTGGGACATAAAGAGGACAAAAGCCAGCTGGGATTCAGAAGTCGGGGTAGTGTTGCGGCTTACAAAGGGGTGCATGGGACAAAACCCTGACATTCCAGAAGTCATTGCCCCAGAAAGGGCTCTTTCCAGCTTGGATATTCTATTCTCTAAGTAAGTAGCCCAACCAGAGCTTACCCTGTCTTGAGCTAATACAGTGGGGATCCATGCACCTCCACACTCCTCCCCAGACCCCGCAGATGGGGTACATCTCTTGACTCAGTCTGACTCATCCTGAAATAAGACCCAGACTCCACATTCTAGAATCCACCAAGAAGGCTAAACATGGATGTTAACTCAATAGCCTCGGTGTTGTAATACCAGCTATAATGGAATCTGCCTTCCTAAAGAGCAAAGGGTGGATTATTTTCTGAAAGAAATATTTGTCTTTGGAACCAAATAAGAGTCTTAAGAACTTGTTTTAATTCAAGATAAAGTAGCAGAGTAAAATTTGCCCACATTTTGTGTGTAAGTCATTTGTGTGTGTGTTGTTTTGTTTTGCCGTGCTTGGAATTCAACCTAGGGCCTGGGGCTAATGAGACAGTTAACGGAAAAAGGATTTTACTAAGTAAACCAATAATCTGAGCAAGATTACAAAGCCTGCCTGGGCTAGAATTAAAGAACAAAAACGAAAAACCTGTAATCCTGCTTTTGCGATGTGATCTGGTTGTTAAAAATCTCATTATTAAAAACTGGTCGACTAGAGTTTTCTCTCAAAGTTGGTTTAAGTGCGGGGTGAGAATAATGAGCGCACACCTGTGTTCAAGTAGCCTTAAATGGGGTCTCTACTCCCTGTGGCACCGGAGCGCAACTGGGGACACACCCAGTCTGCAGGTGGTTTCTGTTCTCTGGCCTGACATCAGCCACTGAGGTCTTGGAGGAACAAGCTTCTCTCTCCAGCTGAATTTCCTTTTGCAAAGGAGTCTGAGGAAAGGCTTTGCGGGATGAGCTAGTCCCTGAAGATATGACGGCTGATTGAAGTTCCAAATGGTCGGTCATTTAGACCTTGGAAACATTATGCCATTTAGGGCAGTGGTTCTCAACCTGTGGGTCACATTTCAGATATTTACATTACAGTTCATAAAAGTAACAGTTATAGTTATGAAATAGCAACAAAATAATTTTATGTTGGGGGTCACCACAACCCAAAGAACCTCAAGGGCCACGGCATCAGGGATGTTGAGAATCCCTGCTGTAGAGTGTATTATAGTTAACCCCTTATACCAGCAGAGGATAGAAGCCTACTTAATAACCCTGAATTGTTTCGTGTAATCCCTTCCCAAATTCCAATTTAGATTTCTTTGCTCTCAGAAGGAGCCTGGGCTCCATTGAGCAGCAAGGGGAATTCCTTCGGTGAGCCTCTGCACTGTGAATCATGGCAAATACACAGTTCTCTAACAAACACTTACACACCCATCCACGATGTGCCTGTGTGGCGGAGAAGACCAGTTCCAGCACAATCCTACCCTGATACATTCACCCAGATCCTGCTCCAAGGTGCAGAGATGTCTGTGTTCTCTATACATTGGTTCCATATCCTGCCTGTGGCTTGGGAAAGTTGGGTCGCAGGAGCTTTAACTATCCCGGAGGCAAATAGATTTCATCTTGTGTGATTCTAGCTGTATTGGAGTTGGAGAATGGAACCTACCTGTGCCTTTCCAGACCCCACCCACCCGGCTCATCACTAGTGTCCATGGCCCTGCATCGCCATTGTCTGGCTGGCTGTGTGTCTCCATCACTTGACTGACTCCTAGACAGCAGTCATCCATCCTCTTGGCCTACTACGCCAGTGACAGGACTTGACAGAAAGTCTTCCTCATTGGGGACCGATGGTAGGGCCACCAGTGATGAGGAGAAGCCACTAGGAAGCACAGAGACATTCTAAACCCCAGCTCTGTAAACAAATACAGCTGCATAAGTCATGCGCACACGCCTCCTCACTTGAGCTAAGACTGGCTTCATCGGAAGCTGTGGGCCAAGGTTTGCATGGATGAGCGAGTGTGGAGATGAGGTGTAAATGGATGGGTTGCTGAGCAGGCATCTTCATGGGGAGACCTTGCTCAGCCCGGATTTAGTGGGAAGGGCCTTGGTCCTGCCTCAAAGCAATGTGCTAGACGTTGGTGACTTCCCACAGGAGGCCTTGCCTTCTCTGAGGAGTGGATGGGGGTGGGCTGGGGGGAAGGTGTAGGGAACAGAGGAGGAGAGGGAGTAGGAACTGGGATTGGTATGTAACATGAGAAAAGATAGATTTTTTTAAATAAATTTTTAAAAATACAAAAAAATAAACTATGAAATTGAACTTAATTCACCTGAGCTGAAATAAACACAGCTTTTCCCACAATTTAAAACTAACATGAATAAAGCATGTTTCTAGATGGTAGGGTTTCTGGATAACCGCATTGTTTTGAAGATTTACTTATGTATCTGAATGTTTACCTGTGTGTACATATGTGCACCGTGTGTGCCCTCAGAGGCTTGAATGAGAGTTTACAGGTGGTTGTGGATGCTGGCAGCCAAACCTGGGTCCTCTGCAGAAAAGCAAACACACTTACCCTCCGGACCATCTCTCCGGACTTCTCATACCTTGACTTTAGCCACGTGGCCACTCTTCTGATTCATTTCTCTGCTGGACTGTTTGTCCATGGCAGGCTCATATTCAAAGCCACCCTCCATATATAGTTTTACTTCCTCTACTTATATGTGGGTACCCTGCATAACATTGATTTCATACTATTTGAGATCTAATATTTGTTTCATGTTCATTTAGAGAGTCCTACTACTTGGTAATTGAAAAGCAAAACAGGATTGCCACAATCCTATAAAAAAAAATAATAAACTTTCAACTAGAGAGGCACAACTGACATTTTTCTGAATATTTGCCTTATTTTAGAATCCCCCTAGCTCAGAGTGCTTGCTGATGCAAACAGACTCTCCCTTGCTTTGACTGTCATCCGTGTGTAGGCTCCCTCATTTCTTTTACAAATATTGCTGAGGGCAGAGGCAGAGCAGGATGGCTACAGGCTCAGTTGTTGGGGCCAAAACAAGACAAGGTTCTCATCTTCCGGAAGCCTCAAGTAATACACAGATCATTAACAAAGACAAGTGAGCACCTGGGAAGAAAAACTCAATGCAGCTGTCATAAAGGGCAGTATCCCCACCGCTATAAAAACAGACAGATGTCTAAGGGGGCACTCACTGGGAGGAGAGACAAATAGGTAATCTAGTCACTCAGCCTGCTATATATTTGTTTGAATGTTTACATATGTGTGTGTTTGTGGGGGGAGGGGTGTTCGTGTGCCCTGGGAGCACACAGAGGTCAGAGGATAGTCTCTGATGTTGGTCCTTGCTTTCTACCTTGTTTGAGATAAGGTCTCTTGTTCCTTCAATGAGAATGCCAGGCTAACTGTCCAGCAAGCTTCCGGAAGTCTCCTGCATCCACATCCCATCTCTGCATTGGTATTATAGGCATTTAAATAACATGCCCATCTTTATTTTTGCATTTTGGGGATTCAAACTCAGGTCCTTACACTTTCTCAGCAAACACTGTTACCCGTTGAGCCACCTTTCCCTGCAGTGAATTTAGCATTTTAACTTATCAGATTGGCTAGAATTTGATAGCAAATAAACTGTGTTGACTTATGTCCCAAAAGGTATGTCAATATTCTCACTCACTGTGTTCACTTACCCCAGAGACGGTCCTGGACTTCGTAAACTTAACTGTAACCGGAGTGTTCTATGTGAATTTTCTAGGTTCTCTAAATGCATGTTTCTTTAAATTAGACCAGTCTTCACTGGAAGCTGTGCACTATGGTAGAATGAATGATTGAGAAAAATGTTCCAAAGTATGAGAGAACTATTGTTGGAAGTATTCACTGAACCCCTGACCCCCCTGGACTCATTTCTCCCCACTCACCAGGTCCCACTTGCTAATTCCTGCAGCTGCTTATAAAATAAGCACTCTGAGTCTTCTTATCAGTTACATACTTTGGCCTATTAGCTCAGACTTCTTATTAACTAACTCTTGCATCTTAAATTAACCCATTTCTATTAATGTATATTTTACCATGAGTCTCGTGGTTTGTTACCTCTTGCTTCTTGGGCAGCGACATGGCGTCTGCCTGACACGGCCTTCTTTCCTCCTCTGTCTCTGCTTGGATTCCTCACCTAGCTATACTCTCTGCCCTGCCATAGGCCAAAGCAGCATCTTTATTAACCAGTGGTTATAAAACATATTCACAGCATACAGAGGGGAATCCCACATCGGAGAATGGATTGCTGAAGTAGTCTAACAAATATATCAACCAGTGTTTGAGAAAGCGACAGAGGCACTGTTAGAATAAGTAAAAATCACAACCGAGCTAGGCATGGTGCCACACACCTTTAATCCCACCTCTTGGGAATGTGAGTGTTGTATACTTAAATTTACTTCCTGCTGTCTGGGGGTGATGGCATCTTTAGGGGATCCTGAAAAGAAAAATTGGGGGTAACTGTCATGTCCTGGGAGAGGTGGCTCTATCATTTGTTGTCCAGTCTCTGCATAATGGGGAAGTGCAGGGCTTGTCTCGAGTCCTGGCTAGAGTAGTATGTGAGATTGAATCATCTCAGCTAGCCTCCTCAAAATTGTCCTGAGCAATTTGTAGTCCAAAGCCGATATTTAGGTGTTGTTTTTCAACTTAGTGGTATTATCATAGTCCTGGAGGAATTGTTGTTGTGGGGCCCCATCTTCCCTTTGGAGATGTCAAAGGTCACTGTAAGGCATGCTTGTGGTTCAGTGCAGAAAACTGATGGAGACTCAAATCCCAAATCATGTACAGGAAGGTGGATGAAACCTTTTTCTAGAATTAGTTAGTACTCTATATGACCATTAATATTATGACAAAAAGTTTAATATATATAAATCTTATAAGTCTTTTGCCTTCAGAAAAGTTGTTCAAGAGTCAATATAAAACCAAAGGGGATAATGAGACCAGTGGCAACAAAGTAGTCCTTAATATTTTTTTCTTCTGTCCCATATCAGGTGACTTTTCTGACATGAGACAGAGATTTTGGATTTCACTTTAATAAGCGTGCCTGGGTTTAGGAAAGGAGAGAGCCACGCTCCAAATCCAAAGCCAACTTTAATCTTTAATGGGACTGGGACTACAGAAAGACCATTTGCATTACATGTCTGTAGACAACAGCAGAAACAAACATTTGGGAAGATTTCTAAAATTTTATCCTGTTGGAAGTGTGATATACCAATAGGCCAGTTTACTCTTTTTCTTGACACATTTTTTTTTTCTGGATGATTTGTCCTTTTCCTCAGATGTCTCATTTGTCCAGTGGTCTTCAGATTTCTTAGCTGGATCCCTTTATTCTCCTCAAAAGACAAAAAACAAAACTCTTCTCCAACACTAATTTTGGGGAGATTCTCTTTTAGCAAGTTATATCTGATCAAATGAAAAGCATTTGTTGGTTTTATAGAATTATTTGTCTAGCTTTTGAATTTGGTATCATTCTATTTGCTACTGATGTCAATCTTTGTAAGAAATCCCTGAAGTTTCTTTTGGGCCCTGTATGACTTTAGCAAATGATTAAATCTTCTTTCCTACTTTTTCAATTTTGTCACGGCTTTCAAAACTGCTACACAGAATAAAGTCAGGATGTGACCATCATATAGTGATTGCCTTTTTACAGTAGCATAGTCTTCTCCAAGAATTTTGATCTTGGGAGATTTCTATACCTCTAGGTTTACTCCTTTGTTTAATAGTCTTGACCTCTTCTCTGAACCAGGTTCTCCATTGTAATTGTGGACCAGATTCTGAAACAGCTTTAACCAAGTCTGTCCAGTCTTTAGGGATAATTCTGTTACACACTGACTACAAGTTAAACATTTGCTTCACAAAAGGTGGATGCATGCCATATGAGACTATTGCTTCCTTGAATCTCCTTAAATCTAACATTGGCACGGGAGTCTATTCAGCTCTTACAGAGTCTCTAGCATTTGGCAATTTCTGTGAGAGAACAGAGATGTAGGTTTCCTCAAATTCCAACATGATAAACAGTTGAGTCTTCAATAATAAGAGAACACAGAAAGTCACAAGTCAAGGCTCTTTTCAAGTATATTGGTAGTAACATTAAGCAGGTAAGTTGAAGCATCCTCTATAGTTCCTATGCTAGCTAATGACGCTAAGGCGTTTGGTTGGTTAAACTGGAGTCTTGTTAAGTTAATAAATTCTGTTAGCCACAGGGTGTGAGGTCTGATACAGAAGCGGCCAAGGAACGGCTTTTTGGGGAGCTAAAGATAGCACAGAACCTGTCATTAGGTTCTGGATACGCAGAACCCCAACTCCTCCACAGTCACTGATGTTTTGTTTTTTTTTAATTGAGAAAAGGGAAAAAAAAATAAGTTTCTGCCTCCTCCCAGCCTCCTATTTCCCTCCCCCTCCCCCTATTCCTCTCCCCCTCCCTCTCCAGTCCAAAGAGCAATCAGGGTTCCCTGCCCTGTGGAAAGTCCAAGGTCCTCCCCCCTCTGTCCATATCTAGGAAGGTGAACATCCAAACTGGTTAGGCTCCCACAAAGCCAGCACATTAAGTAGGATCAAAACCCCGTGCCATTGTCCTTGGCTTCTCATCAGCCCTCATTGTTTGCCATGTTCAGAGAGTCCGGTTTTATCCCATGCTTTTTCAGTCACAGTCCAGCTGGCCTTAGTGAGCTCCCAATAGATCAGCTCCACTGTCTCAGTGGGTGGGTGCGCCCCTCGTGGTCCCGACTTCTTTGCTCATGTTCTCCCTCCTTCTGCTCCTCATTGGGACGTCACTGATGTTTTTATCCGTCAGCTCACACAGTTCAAGGGGAGGTGAGATTTCTCTCTGGGAACTTCTGCCCACATTGCATAGTTAGTTATACTCTGACTGTACTCACCCAGCACACTACCTTCCCGCATCCCTCTTCCTCTCTTGCTGGCTTCCTTCTTTCCAGCCAGCAGTCTCCCTCTGACCCCCATGCCTTTTGGTTGGTGCTTGGCTTTGCTTTTGGATAGGCCTTGTACACACAGGCTGTGTGCTCATGGCTGTCAGAGTCGTGTTGTTTCCCGAAGACGACACGTCTCACAGCGCTCCTCTCCATCTTCCAGGTCTCAGTCTTTCTGCCAAGTTTTTCATGACCTCCCCTGGAGCTTGGAAAGGGTGACAGAGATGTCTCCTTTAGGGCCGGTTACTAATGACAGCATTAACTGTCCCACTGCAAACAGAAGCATCAGTGGCCCAGGCCGAGAGGAGTTTACATGGAATCAGCACAGATATTTAGACGGCAGTTTGGCTCTGTGTCCATTACCGAAGCATCGGTAGGACAGCAGTGCGTTCTCTTTTGATGTCTGTGATGTCCTCACTCTATCAGTCACTTCTCTGGTGCTGTGGGAAAGCACCATGACCAGAGGAAGTGAAGGGTTTTTTTTTGGATTCTGGCTCCAGAAGGATAAGAATCCATAGTGGTGGGGCAAAGGCAGTGAGGAGCAACCATGGCAGAACAGGACCAGGAAGCTGACCACAAGCAAGAAGCAGAGAGAGCAATCTGGAAATACTAAGTTTTTAAACCCTGGAAGCCTGTCTGGTGACATGGCACTTCACTGGAGCAGGCAATAGACTGGCAGCGAGGTCTGCTTCTGGTACCCAAGTTTGACCCCAGGTCTTGGTCCACGCAAGAGTCCTCAGGCTTACATATCCTTGCCTTAGTCAGATCTACTCAATGTCAGTTGGTCAGGGTTCCACCCACCGCAGCCAGGAAGAAGTGGCTGGCTCTTTGTGATCAGCCTAGGACTCTTCTGGGAATTCTTGCATGGCTCCCCAAGCAGGTCTGTCCCTTCTCCCACCTCCCTCTCATGCTTCCTTAGGACTCCCTTTTCTCAGAAGCCGAAGGCCTGTGGTGCCAACTTCTGCCTTTAGGGGAAAATCCACCATGCAGCAAGTCTAGAAGGTGACAGAAAGGGCACTGCCATGTGGGGGACTGGGCAGTGGCTCTTTCCCTCCTGTCTTCCAGAACAAGGCTGCACTAAGATAAACAGGAGGCTGCTCACCCTGGGAATTCCCAGACAACGTGTTTCTCTTTAACTGGAAGAAAAGGGATATCCTGACATTGATCTGTGGCGTGGTCCCTGCTAAGAATCTTTCCAGACCTGCAGAGAAAGGGCCAGGACATGAACTGTCCTGCTAACTGGACTGGACCAGCTGCAGTGAGGACCAGAAACAGCTGAACTTATCCCTGAGGGGTGAAACAAAGAGAAATCCATCCTGGGATGTTGACTGGGGAAATAGCTCTAGACCCAGGCGGTGGCAGAGTGGACAGAGGCCTGTCCTATTTCCTCTCTGCATCCGTACTGGACGGGACCACACTGCTCACCTCCCTGGCTGGGAGGTGCCAACCTTGAACATCATACAGGGTCTGCTCAGGATACTCCTTGAGCAGCTTCTACCTGGCTTGCCTACAAGGGTGGGGTTGATAGGTGATGTTTTCTCCATTGCTCCTCTTCTGCAGAAACCCTGGAAATCAGGTTCTCAACAGCAGGACTGCCCCATGGCCTGCTCTCACTGTCTGGTCCACATCACCATGTTTGTGAGATCCGTGTGCACCCAGGGCACTGGAAACAGAAACTCTGGCCATCGTCCTTGCTCCACTCCCTCAGATCCAGGTTTCCTGAGAGAACCATTTCATCTCCATGCCCTTGTTTCCCCGGCAGCATGGAGTGGGCTATCAGCTTCTAGTGCCACAAGCTTCTGTCTGCATTGCAGGCTTCTCAGCTTTCTGAGAGCGATTTTATTACCCCACAAATGCACACTCAGACTCTCGATACTGAGCTGATCCATAGCCAAGTACAACTGTCTCCTGCTGTTGACAGGAGCATAGGCTGTAGGCCTCATCCTGAGCCACTCTCTGAGTGTGGGGAGCATAACTGAAGGACTGCGGGTGAGGAAAGCCATGCTTGTCTGAGGGAGGAGAGGCCTCGGGCTCCTCGTACCAGTACTGAAGTCAGGGCATCTTGTGCCCTTCCCACTATCTCCTCAGGACCCTGTGGAGAGAAAGGAGAGCCACCATCCAGCTGGACACCTCAGAGTTGACTTCCACGTGGGCCTAGGCTGTCCTGCTGACTGGCCTTGGCTGGCCCATGGCTGATCCTACAGGAATGGTGTCCACAAGACAGAAGGTAACTGTGTTGAGGAAGAGGGTTTGCTGCAAGAAGTGAGATCTTGAATTCAGGAAGGACCTGAATTCAAATGCAGAAAAAAAAAAAACAACAACAACAAAACCCTTGGGCTGGAGAAATGGCTCAGAGGTTAAGAGCACTGGCTGCTCTTCCAGAGGTCCTGAGTTCAATTCCCAGCAACTACATGGTGGCTCATAACCATATGTACTGAGATCTGACGCCCTCCTCTGGTGTGCGGGCATACATCGAGGCAGAATGTTGTATACATAATAAATAAATCTTAAAAATTTTTTTTAAAAACCCTTAAAATTCCAGCATTGGAGGGGTACTTATCTTCCCAGGCACAAGTGATTCCCCCAGCTTCCTCACCAGCCAGCTTAGCATCACGTGGCAAACTCCAGGCCAGTGAGAGACCAGTTTCAAAAGAGAAGGCAGTGGCTACTGAAGGACATCTCAGGTGTTAGCCACACCACAAGCACACATGTAAATACACACATACACAGACATACACAAACACACAATACTGGCATACATGCAGATATATACATACACATATAAACATATACATATAGACACGCAGAGAGACATAAACATACACATACACAAACATAACATATACATTCACACATACACAGACATACACATATACATACAGACACAAACATACATATAGAAACACATACAGATGTAAACATGCACACACATACATGCAGATGTATACCATACATACATATACACACACACACAAAAACATACACATATACACACAGACACACACACACACACATACCTATTGTACGTCCCAGAGGCCCACAAAAAGGCAGGAAAAGACCTGGGGGTTGCTCTCCAGAGATAGAAATGGGGGCAGAGCAGAGATGGCAACTGGTCTGGGGAGACAGGTAGAGAGGCAGATCTTGGAACCTGAGATGGTTTTGCAGCCATGGTGCTGGTCGGTTCTTAGTGGTTGCTGCTCTCTGGCAAGCTGGAGCTTGCTAGGAAGAACAGCTGAACTCTGGGTCATCACACTTGCTCGGGTTCAGGGTTGGAGGGAAATAAAGGGAGATCTGAAGTCATGACCCTTGGAGGCCAGACCTCTCCCCAGCATCTTCTTCCCCAGATGGCTTTCTGTTCTCCTCTTCCCTCTGGGCTGTGTCTACCCTTCCCAAGGATGCTGCTGCTGGCCTCTGCTGTCACAGTTCTCTGGTTTTCTTTTTCTTGGCAGACCAAAATTCTTTCCTTTCTCTTGGACCCTAAGACATATTCTCTGTCCTCAAATAAATCTAATGGCCTCTAGGAACAATCTGCCTCAAAGTCTTCTACAGAACTTGAGAACTTACTGTGACTGCCTTTTAAACCCAATCATAATCCTACTGGGAATCCATAGTAAATCAATAGAGAAAAATCTGACACCAATAAAAACGTTCTGATCACATAACAACCAAGGATTAATTCAAAATCAAACGTGTGATGATGAATCAGAGCTGTCTGGCATTGCTCGCCTGTGTTGCTTTGGGCGACTTCACTGCAGCCTTGGTTCTTAACCCAGCACATGGGCACGTTGTCCCGTAAGGCACACTCTGTCATCAAGGACTGCCTCCTGAAACACCTCGACTCAGACAGTTTGGCTCTTGCCTTGCAGTTTTACTTGTCAAGTTAAGTGGCTTCTATCCCCTGGACTTCAACTTCCTAACCTGTAAATGGGAGTCACAGCAGGCACCGCCTTATGGCTTGTTGAAAGAATCCTGAGAAACTGAGCTGTGGTTGGACCGTAGCTTCCATGTTCTGCAGTGCCCATGTCTAACAGGCTCTGTACAATCTCTTGGGAAAGCCAACAGTTCTGAAAAGGGACCCTTATCAAACCATAACGGCTTGACCTCAGAAGGCCATTTGGTAGGCATGGTATGCGCATACAGCATGGGTCTAAGGTACACAGTTAGCAGTTTAAATGCAAATGCAAAGCACGCATTGGGTCCTAAGAGTGTTGCTAAGCCTGGGCATTTGCTGTTTGACGCGCTCACCAGTGACGACACTGGCGAGTCTAAATTGGTTGAGTTGTATTGACCATATAGTTAAACGACGTGAAAAGACTGATCTCTTTAGAAACTGGTACAACTTCCTTGTCTTGTAAATGAGGCTCTGGTCACCTGGAAGTCTACTACAGCTTCTTGTCCTCCAATATCAGGTAATCCCACAGAGCCTGGACTTCTTTCTCTTGGGTAGGGATTCGGAGTGTGAGGCTGGAACAAGGGTCTTCGGGAAGAAGACAGGGCAATCTGTAGCCCTTGCCAATGTCTGTGGTGTAAATACTCCCACCATGGCTGGTCCTGGTCACCTGTGTGACTTGTCTGGCCCAGAGGTGGTGAGGAACTGTATACCAGACCCCGCCTCAGCCTATGGAAATGAGATTTGCCACATGTCTTGGGAAGAATTTATCCATTCTGCAGGCTTCTCAACCTGTCTTGAGGTCCAAGGACCCTGTGGCAAGTCTAAGCAAAGAGAAGTGAGGGTGAGCATAACCGGCTTTTTTGTGGAGAGTTACTCTGGTGTGCTCTGCCGTCAATCGGCCTCTGCTGAGCCCATCACAGGAGGGGATAGCAAGCTGCTTGTGGCACCAAACCCAGGAGAAAATGAGTGTAGGCTGGTTGAGAAGAGTTTTTGAAAGGCCACGGGATGGGTGGCATTCTTATAAGAGTATTATTATTATTATGTCCAAGGAACAGCTTGGTACCCAAAGAGGAACCAGAAGGGCAACTCAAGGGGGGGCACATGGGGAGCTATAGAAGCTGTCAGGCAGAACAGTGGAATAAGGTTTGCTTCTGTTTGTAAAGTTCTCTACATGTTAAAGGTTTGGGTTTGGGACTGTTCGGAGATGTGGGAACTTTAAGTAGGACTTGGGAGGAAGGGGGAGATTTTAGGCCATTGGTGGGCTGTCCCTGAAGGGGGTGGTGGGACCCCAGTCTCTTCCTCTTTTGTTCCCAGATATGAGGTGGATGGTCTTGCTCCTTCATGCAGTTCCTGCTACCTACCTTACCGCTGACCCAACCCAGCCAGCCAATCATAGACTGAAGCCCAGACTGAGAGACCAGACAAACCTCTTTTCACAAGCTGATTACCCTGAGTACTCCTTACAGTACTGAAAAGCTAACAAACGCATCATGCCTGCCATTTGCATCTTACATGTTGGCTTGCCCTCGGCTTCCCAGGAAGTACCCGTCCTTCCCGGACAAAGCCTTGGGGCTGAGCTTTCCTGCCAAGGCAAGTCCCACAGGATTTACCAGGCTCTGAGACCGTGTCACTAATCACCGGCTTATCCTTTCTTCCTCTAGGGAACTTCAGACGGCTGGAAAGATTCCCTTGGTGTTTTAGAAGAACATAATAATTAAGAATTTTGAGGGGAGGATGCTTGCAGAAGTTCAAATTGGATGCTATATCAGGAGATTATGGGTACCACTGCCAAGAAGAACCAGCAAGGAGGGCTGCTGGTGGCAGATGTTGAATTCAACCAGCGGGGCAGGGGTGGGGTGGGGATGAGCAGTGCCTTCCCAGTGCCTCCACAGTGCCTCCACACAGTCTCCATCTGTTCCCAGCCCTGTCCCTGGGTCAAACAGTCCAGAGAGCAGCTGGAAGCTCTTCTGCCAGCAACCTTGTAGGATTTCTGACCTTCTCAGACAGTGGATATGGGGGACAGGCCAGCAGACTCTTTGCCACATGGCCTCAGGAACCCCCAGCAATTTTTCCTAGAGCTGTCAACTACTCCAAAGGATTTTCTCTTGTTCTCCCTAAAGTCCTAGCCTTCTTCAGAGACTTCTAGGCTGGAAAAGGAGCATCTAGACTTGCTGTAGGCCCTGTAGACTCTAGGCTGGCTTTGGGGACCTGTTAGGAGCTTCCACAATTTTCTGGAATCCCTTGCAGAACAACACTAGTGCCTGTATGATGGCCAAGAGGTCAGAAACCAGGCAGCCTCCAGCCAGCAGACAAGAGAAGCCATGAAAGTAAGAGACACAGAAGGAAAGAAAGATTAAAAACCCTGGGGCAAAGGGTAGATAAAGAGAAACAGGTTAATTTAAGTTAAAAGAGCTAGCCGGAAATGAGTCTAAGCTAGGCCCAGCATTCAAAATTAAAAAGTCTCCGTGTCATGATTTGGGAGCTCATTGGTGGCCCAAAGGAGAAAAAAAAAAATGCCATAGCTCTCCCCACCCCCACTGTGAAATTCACAGAAGATTTCTGCCCAGTTTCGTGGCCTTCATAAACCTCACACACTGGGCTAGGGTGTGAGCAGAAGCAAGGCTCATGAATGGGACACAGGAGAGTGGTTGGGGTCAAAGAGCAAGCGGTCTTGGGTGGTACAAGAAAGGTAGCTAAGCAATCTTATAGGGAGCAAGCTTGTAATTGGCGTTCCTCCATGGTCTTTGCTTCAGTTCCCACCTCCAGGCTCCCGCTGTGTGTCCCTGCCCCAGCTCTCTTTGTGATGCACTGTCCACTGTAAACTGAAATAAGCCCTTTCCTCCTCATGCTGGCTTTGGTCGGGATTCTGTTAGAGCAACAGAAAAGTAAGTAGGCCACCGTATTGGTGAAGATCTTGTTTCTTCCTGAGAATGCACTCATGCTTTCTGGGAGTTAGGAAATAATGCAACAGGAGTCGCTATAAATAAATGCTTCGCATTCAGACAGGCAGTGAGGAAACCGTGGAGATCTGCCAGATTCTAGCTAAGGGCCCCCCAATGTCACCCCGTCCTATTTCATTCTTGTACTGTATGTGGTGGCAACAGCAGCAACAATAGGCCACTTTATTTTCAGTAAACAATTTGTGTCTTCAAAGCCCTTCTAGATAGATACACTGACAGACGAGGAAATGCGCGTCAAAGATGAAAGGGGCTGGTTCAGGGCCAGTTTGCTTGGCGCCAGCTGAAAGGCAAATATGTGCTCTCCTCACCAGGGCCTTAGAAGATTTGCTTGGAAGCTTCCTGTAACACAGAGACAGCTGAGCTTTAGCGAGTTAAATCAGGGTTGAGATGTTGCTTTCACGACACGGGAGGGTCTCACAATGCAGGGTAGAGGACATCAGAGCTTTCCTTCAGTCACAGGATGAGCTGGAAGCGTGTGTGGCCTAGGCTGGAAGCTGTCCTCCATTAGGGTGAGGGGCATGGAGGCGATGGTGACCCTCTTCAGCTTGGGGAAAACTCAGTCAATGGTTTGACCCAAAGGACCTGAGCATGCCAGGCAAGGGATCCACCACTGAGCTACTAGTCCCCAGGCTGCGGGTCATTCTCGGACTGGGTGTGTGGAGACCTGAGCATGCCAGGCAAGGGATCCACCACTGAGCTACTAGTCCCCAGGCTGCGGGTCATTCTCACATTGTCTCTGAGAGGCACCAGCAAGGCTGGGGAATGTCAAGAAAGAATGGTCCAAGAGGAGTGAGTCCTCAGATGTGGCTCAGGTCCCGGTTTTGTCACCTTATTTCCCAGGCTTTATTTTCTTAGGACAAAGACAAGACTCATAGGTGTCAAAGGGAACGTGGCCCTGTGCATTCCTTGATTTGGGAATCATGAGATTGTACGCTGCTCTTTTGTCTGGTCTGTGGTTTTTGTTAAGACAACTTTAGGATTAACTCCTCTACCCTTTCCTCCTTCCCTCCCTCCCTCCCTCCCTCCCTCCCTCCCTCCCTCCTTCCTTCCCTCCCTTCATCTCCCTCTTCTTTCGTTTTTTTTTTT
>NC_022013.1:81588384-81610724 GCF_000317375.1 Microtus ochrogaster
GATAGATATCCTTGGAGTCCTTCCCTCCCAAATGCTGGGACTACAGGAAGCCTCGACATTATTTTAGGATTTTGTCAAAGTAGACCAAGACTCTTGGTCAGTGGGAGACTTCTTTTGCCTGGGGTCTGTGGCCAAGACACTGAGACTCTACTGCTCCACCACCGGCTGTGTGAGGCAGGGTCTGAAGGTGGCTGTTCTGGGACAGCGATGCTAATCCTGCAGTTTCCATAGCAACTGAGGACCGAGTCTTCTCTCTGGCCCACTTTCTCCTGTTTGGACGAGTTTTGCAGAGTTCCTGTGACTGTTAGCTCCTGGCCTTCCTTTGCGTTAACCAGACAATTTCTACAGCGCCTGCGCAGGCAGCGTTGAGCACAGCCTGATTCCTCACCTTCGAGGAGGAAGCTCCCTTCAGTTTTAACGGGGGACTATTCTCCCCCATTTAATCTTAATGATCAATTAACACTTCACTCAGAATCCACAGGGTGCCATTTCTTAATCAGGAAATCAGGAACCAACGCTCAGAGGAAGGCTGTGGGTTGACTCTCCTGGGAGACTGGTCTGGGGTGCAAAGGTACCCGATTTTACATCTGGCACAGGAGCTCTGGGGACATGGCAGCCTGGGTTAGAGCGTACTGCAGACATCATCCTCAGGAAAGAGTGAGATGGGGAAAAGATCTCTAGGGCATTTTCTCCACCCCACCCCCACCTTTTTTTCTAGAGACAAGGTCTTCCTACATAGTAGTTTTGGCTGGCCTTGAACTCAGAGATCCCCCTGCCTCTACCTCCTGAATGCCAGGAATAAAGGTGTGTGGTACCAAGCTGGCTCCAGGGAATCTGCGCAGATACATGTTCCCCCTGTCTCCAGCTAGCGTACAACCCCTGGAATGTGGAGAAACCTGACCTTAACGCACACGGTTTCGGTTTCTTGTCCTTAAAATGTCACCTGAGGTGTAGAGAGTGGGCTGAACCTGGCGGTCAGCCTGTCTGGGGGACCTGTGAGCTCCTTTCAGCCTCTGCATTTCTGGCGGTGCTGTTTTTATTCCCTCATTAGTTAACGAGTTAAATAAATAACCGATGCTTAATTAGAGACAGTGTCACAGTAAACAAAGCTGTTTAACATGTGCTCATTGCCTTCATTTTTTTTTTTATTGTCGCGAAACCATGGTTATCTTTACTTATGACAACAGATGAGGAAATGGGCTCTGGAGGGAAGGTCTGTGACCCCACCATTCAGTTGTTGTTCCTGGGCCTCTCAGAGGCGGAGACCAAGATGGGACTAAACCCAAGCAATTCTTATTAGGGGAAGTACTTACGAGAGCAAATGGAGACCCCGATGTGTTGGCACAGCCTTGCTGTCTTCCATCCCTTGGGAGGTGAAGGAAGAAGGATCAATAGTTCAGGCTCTTCCTGAATACAGAGCAAGTTTGAGGCCAGCCTGGGCTACGGGAAATCTTTTCTCAAAAAAAAAAAAACCAAATTAAAAATAAAAAGTAAACATATAGGAGAAAGAGAAATGGGGAAGACACTGTCTGACAGGCAGACCTGGCCTTCAAGTGAAGGGCCCTGAGCAGGTGAGTTGGCAGAATTATCTAGACCTTGGTGTCCCCATCAGCCACACCAGGCATCACCGAGGGACCTGGCTCCTGTGTCTTCCGAGGCACTCTGCACCACTCCCTCTCTCTCCTTTTGCCTGCTTCATGCACGTTCACAATTGGACTTAAATGTTTGGCGTCTTCTGTCCTACAGAAGAGGATTCTGGGAAGGGTAGTCGGTTTAAGATATGCTAACTGACTGTAAGATGACATGGTCACAAGTTAACCTAATGGAGTGAGTGAGGTCCGCCGTGATGGGAGAAGTCAGCAGGAACCAGCTTATGCTGCAGATGCACCTGGGTTCTTGCTGTGTCCCGAGAGTGAAAGGGAAGGTGATGAGTTCAGTCATATGAGTGCAGAGTCGCTTCCAGCAATCAGTGGAGGACCCCTTGTGTTGCTGAGTCTCCTTGGACGGATTCCAAGAAACTTCTAGCCCCCCCCCCCCCGCCACTTCTTGGCTGGGCCATTTCCTGTGCATTAGGAAGAGGGTCTTTACTTCCTGTGGCTCTCTGGTTTCCACCTGCTCTGAGATACGGGTGGGGTTAACTCTGTGCCCTACGAGACATATCCACATCATTTGGCACCATTCTCAGGGGCCATCGTAGGTTAGTTCACCAGTATATTTGCCACTGGCAGGGAACCACGGAGTTGGCCTGGCCTAGCTGCCTTGAGAGGCATGTGCCATAGGCTTTTCAGGTTAGAGTTCCTGGCTCCCGGGGCACAATGTGTCTCCCAGTTCCTGAGAGACCAATGCACTTCCTCAGACAGTGAAGCATTCAGGCCACTTTGTGTCTGTCTGTATGTTCCCTTAGGAGTCAAGGAAGCATGAAGGCTTGACAGGACAATTGGTCTTAGACATTAATCTCGTGTACTCTGTTTAGCTTGCAAACTTCATTGTATTCTGGCAACTACAGCTGTACTGATGCTAGCAATTGCCATAATATTCTGTTTCTCATAAAATATTAAAAGTCTGATTGCTCTCAATAAGATGTCACAACCTCAGGCTGTGGCTCCTCCAACCTGGCTTGGTGTCATTCCTTGAACAATCTGCTTTCTCTCAGCCAACCATCCTGAGGGGGCATAAGGATCCACAAAGGTGGTACTCACTTCTAGGCAGGCCTGCCCCAACCCTGGGCACAAGGGAAGAGCATGGAGAATTTGGCTTGCCCCATATCTAAGGATTTAAAAAGTTCCGAGAAGCCAACACATCCTGACGTTCAAAGTGCCCTGTTCTCCGTCCTGGACAACTACACTCTCAGGATTATCTAGTGAGGCAGATAAGGATTTTAGGACATTAGACTCTGGCATGCTTGGTCAGAGAATGAGGCTCCAGGGCAGCTGGCCAGTCTGCTGTGTTCCTCCATCTGAGCTCCCTCTCACAGTGCGGGGGACTTTGCTATACACCTGGGACCTTATGTCCTAGCTCTTCCCATCTTCCACAAATCCTGTCTCTGGCGTTCCCTTGGAAGAGAAAGATGTGGGAGCATCCCATGGTGATCCAACAGGCAGACTTAGGGCTGTTTGGGTGGGAATTGGGGAAGAAGGGTCTGGTTCCACCAGATACAGTCGGAACTGTAGGAGGCAGGGCCAGGACTCTCTTGCGGGCGTTCTCTTGATCCTGTGGACTCCTTGCACCAGGGGAAGGACAGCAGCCAGAGGGAGGCTAAAGCCTGGGGCCCTGCAGCCCCTCTTTTGTGAAGGGGGAAAGTTTCGTAGCACAACATGACTATGGCATCATGGACTACGGTTTAGGGTCCCTGCAGAGTGGCTCCGCTGTGGATCAAGATGGATTCCACTGGCTACGGCCAATCCACTCATTTGATGCTTCTGCATCAAACCTCCGGGCTCAACTCTGTTTCTCTAGTCTACGCTGTCAGGGCTAAGAAGTAGCTTGCCTGCCCGTGTCTGGTGCTCTGTGGGGAGGGGCGTCCTCGCACAGCCTTGGGAAGGCCCTAACTTCTCCATCACTTTTACCTTTAAAATGTGCTCACACACGGCCGGCCCTGTATCCATTCTTTTCCTTCCACGGACCTGGCAGTTCTTTGGAGGTCTGGAGCGGGGCGGTGGTGGTGGTGGTGGGGGGGAACCAGCACTCGGCAAGGACAGCAAACCAGACAGAATGTAACCTGTCATTTGGCCAGTGACCCTTGAAAGGGTCCAGTCTTCAGGCTGAGGGTAGAGGGAGGAAGAGGTGGGTCCTAGAAGAGGAGAGGGAAGAGAAGGTGAGCGGGGAGAAGAAAAGAGGGTGGAAGGTATAGAGAGGTGCAGAGGAGAAGGGGAGAGGGGAGGAAAAGGGAAGAGGGGAGGAGAAGAATCGGGAGAGGGAAGAGGAGAGTGGGAAGAGGAAGGGAGAGATGGGGGAGGAGAAATGGGGGGGAGGGGGAGAAGCGAGAGAGAGGGAGAGTGCCAGTCTGAAAGAGGCCTCCATTAAGCCATGGAAATTGTGAGATTTATTTCAGGTCTTAAAATTGAAATATTTTTCCTGGGTTCCCTCCTTGGGAACACTTACGTGTGATTAATTTATGACTAAATCGCAAACCAAAACAGTTCGTGAGGCCCAGCACCCAATAAAGTCTCCATTTAGTTTCTGCTCACACTTCCTCCCCATCTGGCAGGTCAAGGTATTCTGGCTCCTGGTGCGTTTTCCATCGCCCTGAAGGCCTGCTGCTCTAGGTCTCCACTGCCTCGGGCATCTGTCTCTGTCTACACTGAGGCCCCGGTGAACATCCACGGCCACATGCTCAGCTCTAGGCCCAGTCTTCTTCATAACACATGCTTGTTCCCTGTTATGGATTCATACAGTAGCTGTGCTTGGTAGCCCTGGGCTTTAACTCAGAGGCTGTGAGGTAGCCGGGGAGCCCTGAGCATCATTGCTTTATACTACAACCCTCATAGAGAAGAGAGGCCAGGATAGCACCCCACACAGGCAGTCTCCATTGTGATCATACACAGCTCTTAAACACCGTAACACAGCTGTCAGAACAGGACCTGGAAAATCACTTCGTTTTACAGAGAAGGAAACAGAAAGAGAGTTTCCCAAAGCAAAAAAATGAGTTTCCAAAGATACTTCCAAGTTCTCATTCTAGAGGACCAATTCTCATATGGCAGATGGCCAAGGAAAGAGAGCAGGCAATGGTGTGGGACTCCCCTCTGTATGCTGTGAATACCATTGGTTAATAAAGAAACTGTCTTAGGCCTGTGATAGGGTAGCATAGAGCTGGGGGGGGGGGTAGGGGATCACACAACTAAACTGAATGCTGGGAGGAAGAAGGGCGGAGTCAGAGAGAAGCCATGCAGCCGCCACCAGAGGCAGACATGCAGAAACTTTGCCGGTAAGCCGTTGCCACATGGCAACACACAGGTTAATAGAGATGGATTAAATTAATATGTAAGAGTTAGCCAATAAGAAGCTAGAGCTAATGGGCCACGCAGTGATTTAATTAATACAGCTTCTGTGTGGTTATTTCAGGAGTCTGGGCAGCCGGGAAACGAACAAGAATGTCCCTACTACAAGGCAATATGAGCAGATGCAGGCTTGAGTGGTCTCCTGACCTAGCCTCCAGGAGGAGCAGATACACGTGGGAGGTGCTGGGGAGAACAGCTGGCAGGTGTGTGTGTGTGTGTGTGTGGAGTGAAGTCTTCAAGCCCAGGCTTGAAGCCCAGAGCTCTGCATATCTCCATATTCTTGTGATCCCAACTGCTTGTCTTGTTGAGTTCTGGGGATAGCTGTCAATAACCGTCACACCTCAAATGTTTGTCCCCAGCTGCCCCTATCTCTGCTGGCCCTGACAGAATCAGCTTTCCCCAGGACATATATCACACTTCAACCCTCCTGTAGCCACCATCTCCTTCTCCCTGCTTCTCCCACTGAACCTGGGGGAGAAGTCTTGTTTTTTCGACTTGTCCTTTCTCCCTACAGGCACCTACAGGCAAAGGGACTTCTTAAGTGTTTCTTGGGTTGTCACAACCTCCCCAGGCCCTTCCCTCTTCTTCACTGCTTCTGTGCATGGCTTTCGGTCAGTCTTAGCTCCGATGGGTTGGGGTTAGAGGGAGGCAAGGAGTGGCAAGGTGGCAAAGATGGGGAGGGGAGGGGAGCAGTCTCCTCAGTCTGCCTTCCCCCTCCCCTCCACTGAACTCAAGTCACAGACCACAGCCTTGTCGCCCTCAATTAGCGTGCTTCCCCCTGCCCACCCCTGCAGCAGTGGATAGGCAAGGAGCTGCATCTCCTCTGTGATTCCCCACTGACACTGCCTGCTCTGGGGTTGCCACCCATTCACTTAGATGTCTGTCCTCGCTCCTCCTCCTGACGGTGTGTGCTGTGCTCCATCCCAGATCCTGCTCATCTCTGCCATGCTTCCGTTGCAGACCCCGTGTATCCCTTGCTCCCAGGATGAATTCCTGACAAACTCAGGTCAAAGCAAACTGCTGGCCCCTTTGCGTGTCAGCTGGACATGGCCAAGGATGCCCACATACGAACTCATGGGCTCTCAGGTTCATGGCCGGCAGCTCCAGGGAAGCACTGGTGGTGCCCAGCTGGGTCAGTCTGCCCCTCTCCCATTTCAGGAATGTCACATCGCACAGCCCCTCTCATTCCCTGGGTGCTTCCTTCCGCATGCCCACTCACCCCTGATCACCTACAGAGCATACTGATAACCAAGAAGTGATAAACAGTAAAGGCCATGGAGCCAGTGTGCTCACTACGGCATCCACATCCCTCCTTCATTCATGCCTGCCTCTTGGCCTTCCTTCCTGTTGCTATGGAAAACCCTTCTGTGGAAGATGAGGCCCTGTGCTCCTGCTCTGACGACACACCTCGTTTACTAACGCATGTGGGCACACCGCACAGACTCTGTGGTTCCCACACATGGGGGGTCTGTAGTGTCATTTTTCTAACAGTGTGTATGCACCTGGTGTTCATGTTGTTAGCAATATTTCACACGTTTCCCTTACAGAATCTTTTGTGGTAATCTGTGGCCTGTGGTCTTTAATGTTATTCTTAATCATTTGGGACATCAGGAAGGATGTCCATAATGAATGGCAACCTGATTCCTAAGTCCTGGGTGTGTTCTGACTGCTGCCCCATCTGAGCCCTGCATCTTTCCCCCTCCTCTGTTCCCCAAAACATACAGCATTTAAACTAGGCCATCCATTAATCCTGTAATAGCCTGAGGTGTTCAGGTAGAATGGAGACTGGCGTGTCTCTCATTTAACTCACAAATGATTATGTTCAGGAAGATGTAAACACTGAGGTATGCCAAGAGCTAGGCCTCTAACACCAGACAGGCTCCAGTTCTTCAGTGAGCACGTGAACCAACTGGAGACGCGTGGAATGCGCTGCAGGTGTTTGCAGTTTGGATGGTGACTTCGGGGTTGGTTCAGGCACCCTTGCTTGAACACAAGGACAGCCTGCTGTCACCATCCACACCTAGGCATTCATCAATGCATTCCCCGCACCAACCAAAACAGCCCTTTGCAGCCGACTTGTTAGTTGTCTGATGTCAGAGAGAGCGGGGAGCGGAAGGGTCCCTGTGATTTGCACTAGCTGGGTAATCATTCCTTTGACTCCCTCACACATTGCGTGAAGTCTTCCCAGTGGGACCCAAGATCCTGCTTTAAAACACAGTGCAGCTGGGGGTACAGAGCGGAGAGCGCAGGCTTAGCAGTGGGCATTGAGTTTGAGCCTCGATATGGAGGAACTAAATAAACAAGAACATGAACAGATTATTATCGTACGGCACACACGAAGTTTTTCTACACACTTGCAAGCCTAAAAACACTGTGGCTTGCTTTACTGCAATATTCTTTGTATTGTTTGCTTTTTTTTTTTGAGACAGGCTCAGTATGCAGCCCTCCCAAACCGAGACTACAGGCATGTGCTACCACCTGGATGCAATATCCTTTTACTGAGTCTGGACCCCAAAGCCCAGTATCTCCAAGTTGTTTGCACTAGAGCTTGGCAGGTAATTGTGTCATTGTATTTCTTGTCAGCACGCCCCCTTGCCCTTGGGTCCTTCTGACTGCACAGGAGCGTGCTGCTGGGGCTCCATTTTGAGCACAACCCAGCCCTGCCTCTGCTGGGTCTCCTGGGCCTCCTCTCCCAACCACACTCTTTTTTTTTTCTTTATCTCGTTGTTTTTTTAAAAATTATTTATGTATATGGGCAACTTCTCCCACATGTGCCTGTGCACCACATGTGTGCCTGGTGCCTGTGGAGGTCAGGAGAGGGTGTTGGATTCCCTGAAAGTAGAGTTACAACAGATAGTTATGAACCTTCATGCGGTGCTGGGATGTGAACCTGGGTCCTCTGGAAGAACATCCGGTGCTCTTACTCTCTGAGCCATGTCTGCAGTCTTAGCTACACTTTTAAAGAGAGCTTTTAAATGCCTGCCCATGCGTGTCTTCCTGAATTCTCCTTCCCTTTTCTTTCCATTTAATCTTTGTTTTTAGATAGTCCTACACGGAAGGGTCAGCACCAGTCTAGAGTCTGGCTCCACTTACAGATCACACCCCTGCAGTCACCACCTAGCCCAGGACATCCAGCCGGGACGGTCCCCAAGGCAGCACCCACCCGGGGCCCCACTGTGAGGAAGGCAATGACTGTGACTGCTCGGGATTCCTGGGGAACACTTTACAGTCAGTGAGAATGTGGGGTACAGTCAGTGAGAATCGGGGCATGAGAGTGGGGGTGGGGTGAGGGCTTAGGGGTGTGAGGGGTGTCAGTTAGCAGGTGTCTCCTCAAGATGCCTCTGTGTTTCTCAGGTGGGGACAGGTTTTCCTATCACCTGTGTCCACAAAGGGACAGCTTATTGTATTGTTTTATTTATTAATATTCATTTTTCCGAACTGTACATTTGGGTATCTACCTTGGCTTAATCCTTGAAATCTAATAAGCAAGAGATATTGTTTGTGGATGTGTACTACTAGGCAATTTGATATTGAAATTTAAAACTCATCTATTCTTTGATTTAAAATCCATTATTCCACATCTAGCAGAATAAATTGGACATTTCACACCCTCAGTTGTTGAGTGAAGTAATTATAGTCAGCGTGTTGAGTTACTGTTCTCAGTGTTCTGTGTTGTCCATCATTCGTGGGTTTCAGTATTATTTTCTTTTTGTGTGTGTATGTGGCGGTATTTACCTACTCATGATATAAACCAGGCTCATCTGGGATTTAAAATCCTCCTGCCTCAGCTCTCTGTGTGCTAGGACTACAGAATTACATCACCACATTCAGTCTGTGTTTCCTGAGTTTTGCATAACCCTTATTTTTAGGTTATTTTTATTTTAAAATGGGATTATTTCTTGCCTGTTTCTTTTTTTCTTCCTTTTCATCCTCTTCTTCCTCCTCTTCCTTCTCCTTTTCCTCCTTCTCCTCCTCTTCCTCTTCTTCTTCTTCTCCTTCTCCTCCTCCTTCTCCTCCACTTCCTCCTCTTTTTTCTTTCCCCCCTTTTATTTTTTGAGACAGGTCCTGGCTGTCCTGGAACTCACTGTGTAGACCAGGCTGTCCCTGAACATACAGAGTTCTGTCTCTGAATGCAGAATTCTGGGACTAAATTTGTGTGCTACCATGTCCAGCTGGGGGACATCTTCTAGTTACCCTTTTAGGAACATTTTCTCAGTGAAAAGCTTTGCAAGTCTTTGTTTCTCTAGCGGTGTTTTAACTTTGCTCAAGAATAGCTTTTTACTAGGGATTTTCCCAGGAAAATGGAATTTCTGTTTAATCTCAGAGACAGGGACCTGGTGTTGAGGAGCTTACAGTTTCTTTGTGCTAATCTTTTTGTTCTATCAATTGACTTTCTTCTTGGCAACTTCTCAAGAATTTCCACCACCTCCTTTCTTCTCCTCCTCCTCCTCCTCCTTCTCTTTTTCCCCTTCTATATCCTAGGCTGTCCTGGAAATTGCTATGTAGCCAAGGAAGACCTTGAAATTCTGATCCTTCTGATTCCAACTCCAGAGTGCTGGGTTTGCGGGCATGCACCTCAGCAGATAGCATCACCTGGCCTTATGGATGGCAGGGTCTCCTCTCCCAGCCAAAGCAGTCATAAACCACGTGAGTGTGTATATCTGAGACCCATGTTTTTTTTTTTTTCCTGAGTCTTATGTGTTTGTCTTTGCATAGATACTTCATTCTGTGGGTTCCTGTCTCTTTGAAATTGGTTGCTGCACTTTGAAAACTGGCAGGATATCCCTTTTGAGTTTGTTCTTCAAATTGCTCTTGGTTCATTCTTTGTACTTCCAAATAAATTTTAAAGTCATCTTCTCAAAGTTGAAAAAATGCTATGATCGGGGCTGGAGAGATGGCTCAGTGGTTGAGAGCATTGGCTGCTCTTCCAGAGGACCCGGGTTCAATTCCCAGCACCCATATGAGAGCTCACACTTGTCTGTAACTCCAGTTCCAGGAGATCTGATGCCAATGCACATAAAATAAAGTTAAATAAATGTTTTTAAAAATGCTATGATTTTCACATTGGTTCTCCTGACTGCAGATTTAGGGACGCTAACAATCTAAGGACTTTAAGTTGTAGCAACAGGCTGCTTGGCTGCTTGTTCGTTTCCTGGCCATCCAGACCCCAAAAATAATCACACAGGAACTGTATTAATTAAATCATTTCTGGCCCATTAGCTTTAGCTTCTTATTGGCTAACTCTTACATTTTCATTTAACCATCTCCATTAATCTGTGCATCGCTGCATGGCAGTGGCTTACTAGCTAAAGTTCCGGCATCCGTCTCTGGTCGTGGCTCCATGGCTTATCTCTCTCTGCCTTCGTTCTCCCAGCATTCTGTGTGGTTTTCCCCGTCTACCTAAGTTCTACCCTATCAACAGGTCAAGGCAGTTTCTTTATTCATCAATGGTAATCACAGCACACGGAGGGAACTCCCACATCATGAAGTTACAAACACAGCACCTATTTCCATTGTGTTTATGGCTTTAACTTCTTTTAGCAGGTTTTTGAAGATTTTTACTACACAGGCCCTGCACATAGTTATAGATGATAGTGTGATGCTTTTGATATTATTATAAATGTCTTTGAAAATATTTTCCTTTTGCAACTATTGTTGCTAATATGTAAAAACACAATTCAGCTCCCGATGCTCTGTTCCATGTGGCCCTGTCCCCAGCTCAAGGACAGTGGTAAATGCAGAGACTCCTGGCTGTCCGAGATGCTATGCACTAAGTGGCGGTTGAGGACTCGGCCCTAAATAAGGCATTTATTACCCCATTCCCTCTAAGGCTCAGGGATCATTGTGGAAGAGGAATGAAAGAACGGGAGAGCTAGCAGACAGGGCGGAGGGCTGAGAGATGCTGTCCTCTGGGTCCCACAGGACCATTGGAAGGATGATCTGTAGCCGCTGTAGTTACTGACACTGGGCCTGTCAACCGTCAGTCACTGCTGTGGGAGGAGCTCATGGGGCCCTACCCTTTGCTGCTGAACTCTTGTCTACTGTCAGATTCTGGAAGAAGGCGAGTCAAGGTCCTCAGTTGCTACCCAGAGGTGAGCCAATTGGACTCCATTGGATATCTCCAAACCCATAGTCACAGGGGGTAACCCTGGTTAAACTCAAGTGGGTCACTAAACAAAACAAAAAGGCATGAATGTGGGAAGGAGATTTGCAGGGAAGGAGAGCCACGGGGGTGGGAGAGAAATGAGAGGGGATAGGGGAGGGAGAGAGTAATTAGATTATACTATACACATACATGAAATTGTAGAAGAACAAACACAGTTAATAAAAATATGCAATTTATTTTATATTGGTCTTCCCCCCAATGACATTGTTCAATAAAACGGCTAAATCTAATGCTTCATGGGTAGCGCTGACTTGCTGAATATATAACTGTGCCATTTGCTTAAAGAGATGACTTCCCTTCCTCTATTCTGCAGTGTTAACTGGAAATGGAGCTGGTGGGTAACCTTGTTGGAGTCTCGATAATAATGACTAGAAAGCGCTTTGACAGTGAGAACATGTCTCTTACGCAAGGTAGAACAATTGCATCGGACCCCATGCAACCTGGTATGAACCTGTGTGGAGGCAGCAATCGCATTAGCATTTGCTAGGGCCTTGCCTAGCATTGCATCAGCATCTTGGATAGAGCTAGTACCTCTGTTTTCCAGCAAGGGAGGAAGGAAAGATATTTATTAATACTGCTGTTATAGATGGGAAACCTGGTCACAGCATTAAATCAAGACAGAATTTGAATGTCCTGCCTTGTGACAACTTTAGCCATTCCTTCTGGGCCCAACTCTTTCAGGAGAATATGCAAATAGGAACAATAGGAGCCTGCCTGGATTCCTGTCTTTTCTGGGAACTCCAGTGTTGACCTCATCTGTTTTTCTGCAACTGTGGTCGTTTCTGGGCTCTATTGACAGAGCCTTCTCTCCTCCACCCCAAGAGGAACATGGCTCTCACGTGGCCCCTCTGACTCACTTAGGGGACGGACCATCAATCTTTGCCCTGAGCCCTTTGTAACTCTCGGTTCAGTGGAAAGGGTGGATATAGCTGGTCCTTGGCTGACTTCCATGAATGGATTATTTTATAACATAATGATACCTCTACTCTGTTTCTGCGGTGATTTAATAGATCACTTATGAAATTTAATAAAAATCACTCGTTTTGTCTTTCTTTGTTTCCTCAAGCCCTCCCCATCAGCCTTAGTCACAGCGGTATGGAGGTGTGGGGGTTGTGAGAGCAAGTTTATCTGGGTCCGAGAGTCTGTCAGAAGATGGATTTCATGTCAGCTGTCCCTTCTTGGTCTAAACGAGAGCAAGCCTGACTGTCATTCATCTTGTAGTCTGCTGAGTCAGTTCTCACCACCTCCCCACAACCGGCCGCTAGACCCCAGCCCTGGCTGCCTCCTCTGAGCCCTGGCTTCTCGTCTTAGCCTGCTCATTTCTGCTGCCACTTTTCCTCCCCGCACAGCCAGAGCGAGCGATCCCACCCAGTCTATTAGTTGCTTTTCTATTGTCATGGGGACACACCATGGCCAAGGCGACTTCGAGAGGAAAGTTTATTTGGGCTTTTGTTTCCGGAGAGTTAGAGTCCAGCAGGGTAGGGAGCCTTGCCACAGGCATGGCAACAGATGCGGAGAGCTGGGCACTCGCCTCCTTTACTGCAAGGCCAGAGCAGAAAGTGAATTACAGGGGGGGTGAGGCTTTTAATCTCAGAGCCCACCCTTAGTGACACACTTTCTCTAGCATGGTGTGCCGCCTAACCCTCCTCAAAGAGCACCGCCGACTGGGAACCAAGTGTTTAGATGTCAGAGCTTACAGAGCACATTTCTAATCCAAACCACCACGCCAGGAGCCCCTTATGACCCATCGTGCACATAACAATCCTTGCTAAGCTCTCCACCTGGCTCCAACTCCTCAGCCCTTTGCTCCAAAGTCACGGCACTGGGTTTCTCTCCTTTTCTTTGCCGGACTTTATGTTCGTCGTAGAAATAATGTTGACTTGTTTTGTTGTTTCTGGCGTGTCTCCCTCGTCTAGCACGGGAGCGCTGCTGGCTGATGGCCTTACGTTATCTAGGGCAGGGCATACCGAGCTTGTTTATTTAGTGTGTGTTGGGTGCAGAGATAATGAACCGCAAGAGGTAGCTAGAAAGAGTGGCCATCTCCAGAGGGGCCAGGTAAAGGAGAATGGGCCGAGGCACTGGCCTAGCAGAGATCAGAGCTAAGGGGTGAGGGGGAGGGGAGGCTCCTGAGTGCAGAGCTGTTGACTAGGCAGCCAATCAGGGGGTTCCAGAGGCTGTTACTGTCAGGCTGTTAGGTCTGTCTGTATGTTTGTCTCTTCACTGTGTGTTTCTTGAGGTACCTACCCACTCCTCTCCGTACCCTGAACACTGGACACGGACCATGTTCACAAATATTTCCGAAGGGCACGATGAACTGAGCGAACCATGGGTGTATCCCAGCCGTCTCAGCTTTATGGGTTGGACTATGTTTCCCGTAAAATCTGTAGCCTGAAGCTCTAACCCCCACCATCTCAAAATGTGGCTGAATTTAGAGATCGGCTCCTGAAAACGAGGGCATTCGACTGGGCCTGAATTCACTATGACCTGTGCCCCGATAAGAAAACAACGCAGGCATACAGTGGATCCGTGTTTCTTATGGCTTGGGTATAAAATTTCCCTCACAGGCCCACATATTTGAAAACTTAGTGCTCTGCTTATTACATTGTTTGAGGAGGTTTTTGAACCATTAGGAAGTGGAGTGGGCTGGGTGAGGGTGGCCACTGGAAGATGCTGGTGAGAGTGTGAGGGTTACGCCTGTCCTTCGGAGGAAGTAGAATTAGGTAGAAAAGGCCGATTACTGGATGACGAATTGTCGATTTATTTAGTGGCTCACTTAGAGCACTGCTTGTTCGGCCTATTTGCCAAGCATGACTTCTCTCTCGCTACCTGGAACAGAATGACCTGGAGAAATAGCTAGAACAATAGGCTGCTGTTCTTTACAACCTGCTGACTGCCACCTATGCTTCCGTAAAATCCTGCTTGCCCGCCCTGCCTTGTGGTTTAGAATATAAAACAAAGCTGCAAACTAGAGCCAGCACAGAGACCTTTCAGATGTCCTGACTTTGGCCCACTAGTGACGTCTCTCTTCCTCTCTCATTGTTGGAATGCTTCCTCCAGAAAGATTCCCTCAACATTCCCGTCCTTTGCTTCCCGATCCACTGCCACGTGCTTCTGCAACCACGGACTCCAAAAGGACCTGGCCCTGTCATGGTGGACTGAAAACGCGAGTCAAATTAAATCCTTCGTCCCTTGATTTGCTCTCATCAGGTGTTTTATCATTGTGATAAGGGAAGAAATTGATGAGAGTCCAAAGAAAGCTGGCTCCAAGATCCTCTGGAGGGAGGTCAACCTGATGGAACCCACGGTGGTTTGAATAAGAATGACTCCCATAGCTTCATACGTTCGAATACTTGGTCTTCAGTTGGTAGAACTAATTGGGAATATTAGGAAATATGACCTTGTTGGGGGAGGCATGTCACTAGGGGGTAGTAATTTGCAGTTTCAAAAGACCCACACCAGCCCCAATTCGTTCCCTCTGTCTGATGCTTGTGGATCCAGGTGCAGTCTCTCAGCTCCGGCTCCAGCATCATGGCTGCCTTCTTCCTGTCCTGCTTTCCACCATGATGGCTACAGACCCCAACTCTCTGCAGCCACGAGCTCCGAATGAAAGACTTTCTTTTATGAGTTGCCTGGGTCATGATGTTTTGTCACAGGAATAGAAAAAGAACGGAGACAGCGCTCAAGTCTCTTCTCTGGAAGGACGCAGGGTTTGCAGATAACCATTGGATGGCCTACTGCGCTACTTACCATGGCGTCTGGATTATTTACAGCACCTGACATGATGGAGTGACACACAGATATTTGTTTTTCTTCATTAGGGAATAATGACCGGAAAGAAGTCCGTGTGAGTTTATAGACACATGTTTATTGTGTGATAGGGTTGGGCTTTCAGCAAATATTTTGGTCCACAGGTGGTTGAATCTGTGGATGTTCAACCCTTTTATTAGAATTAGTCTAGGGGCTGGAGAGATGGCTCAGTGGTAAAGAGAGCTTGTCGCTCTTGCTGAGGACCCAAGTTTGGTTTCCAGCACACATATCGGGCAGTTCCCAAACACCTATAACTCCAGCTTCAGGGAATTCCACATCCTCTCCTGGCCTTGGTAGGGACTTGCACTGTGTGCACCCATGCACACAGAGATGCATGTGTATACATATGATTAAGATTTTACAAATAAACCTATTAAAAAATGGGTTCTCTCCAGAAAAAAATGGCCATATGAGAAAAGAGAAGTCATCTACTGTCAACGACAGAGAACTCTGAAGAAGCCACCCATGATGACAAATGGAGTGTGAGAGTCTAGCTCCCTGCACTGTGAGAAACTGCATGTATGTGCAAACACCCAGTCTGCAGTACCCTGCAATAGCCTCCAACCAAACCGAGATGCCAGTCTAGCACTAGAACAGTTCACGATCATGAAGCCACTGTTTCTCCAACTCCATCCACCCTGGCTGTTCTCCACTTTCCCAGAGCCTCCTGAGAGACGGGAGAGGCTGTTTTCCCACCGATGCCCCGGTATTGATGCTGCCTCTCCCACCTGAGGGTGTGGTGATATCTCCCTCTGAAGGTGATGCTCAAGACGTGAGGACTGGGGCATGGACAAAACTGCTGCCTGGGGTGGGGTGGGGGGTGCAGTCGCCTTTACTCCTCTAGGGCCTGGCAGTGGGCTAGGATGCTCAATTTAATGCACAGGGTCCTTGAGGTCCCTCTAGAAACCCTGGCTGCTGCCACCATCCAAATTTCACCTATACCTGCTGGTAGCCGTGACTCTGCAGCTGGTGAGCATTAGGCTGGTGGGCAGCATGGTGCACACATGCTTGCTGCCTTTCCCTTACATCGGCCAGTGTTTGGGGCACTCAGCAAGTGCGAGTCAGTGGAACTAGGACAGGGAACACAGTGTCATCCGCTGTGCTGATGGCAGACCCAACTGTTTTCCTCCAAGTTTGGCAAAATGATGGCATTCTTATGGAACTATTTTTGTCGTGTTCCTGCGGGTGAAAACATCCGCACATGACATAAACAAAAAGTCCTGTGACAAGAGATTGCTCAGTGGGTAAAAGTGTTTACGTCTCCAAAACAGACGTCTGAGTCCAGTCCCTGGGCCCCATGTGGTGGGAGGAGAGAACCAACACTCAGATGCTGTACTCTGATCTGATCTACACACACACACACACACACACACACACACACACACACACACACGCCATGTTCTTGTCTTTCTATCATTTCTGGCTGCACACAGTGCTTCAGGAGACACCTCATCCATGCCACTTCAGAGAAGCTTTGCTGACGTTTCTTTCAGACTCAGCACCTTCAGGCCACACCCGTGCACACAGAATGAAGCTGTTTGCCAACTTCCTACAGCAATTCCATCCCGCCTGGCTCCGTGGGATCATCACAAGCCACGTGGGACAAAATTCTGATCGTGCGAAAGGAAACAGCGCAGACGCAGCTTTGGGTTGGTGCAAGCTCTGGTCACGCGTGGCTAGCAGCTGCCGCACTAACAGCACAAGTCTAAACAGGGTACTCTACATTTACCGCCTACAGCTAAGATGAGCTGCAAATGGTCCATTGGAAAGTGCAGCCTTGGGCAGTTCCTACTTCCCCACGCCCCCACCAAAGTGGGGGCCTAAAAGTACTGAATAATTCTGTTGCTTTTGTGCACACTGGTACAGTCGAGCATGTGTTTGTGTATTTATTATCCAATGTGTATTTCCTCCTGCGACTTCATTATTCCTATCTCTCTCTTTGCATTCCAGCAGGTTACAGAGCTCTTCTTGATTACTGAGAGCACTTCTGTCTCCAGATATCTGGGATCCTGCCATCCACGACAGAGCCATTTCCTGCCCCCACGTTAGCGAGTCATGAGCTGCTTGGTTAGTCCACCATGTCATCATGCAGGGCATTGTTGACCGGCAGGCAACCCAGCAAGCCTCCCCCAGGATTGCTCCATCTTTCATGGGAACCAATGTGACCTTCTTAGCAAAGGGTCATGAATGTCCCATCTTCCTGCTCTTCTGGAGATCTGTAGTGAGGTTTCAGCTCTTCAGTGACCCTGCCAGCATTGCCCCTGCCAGCATTGCCCCTATGATTGTTATTGTATCAGTGCCATCCCAAAGCGGGCACTGTTTTGTTGGATGTCTGGGGCACATCTAAGATGCTCACATAGGACCTTTGGGTGATGCCTCTCAGCCAGGGTCCAGTTTCCTGTGATGCATGAATGAGGTTAGTTCAGATGACCCCTGAGGGCATTCCTAGCTTCATTACCAATTCCTCGTCCTTCCTCTTTGTCCCGGAAGAGTGCCCAGCAACCAGCAGATATGGATTTTTGTATTCATATTTCCTGAAGGCCATGGGAAGGCCCTTTGATCTGACTTTGCTCACCCATAGGTAGGGTAAGGTCACAGGTAGCGTGTGGTTGTTGTGAGGTGTGTGGGACTCCATAAAGGCCTGTTCCTAGGCTTGGCTCCCGTGCCAAGAACCAGGCTGTAGCTTCACATGGAATTCAGATAAACTGGAGGCTCATGCAAGAGGTTTCCAGGAACCAAAGTGCCCTCCAGTATCTTCAGAGGAGGGTCTCTAGCTTCTACCAGGGATGGGGCAGGTCTTTTACCAAGGTCGGGCTGACTGCAGTGTGTGACCTGGACATCTCCAGGCTTCCCACCTGTCCCAAGTACAGAGGTTTCTTTTATGAAGGCAAATGGTAATCTTGTGATTTCCAATAGATTAGGAATGATCCACACTGGGACATTCTGGGGAAGGACTTCAGTTCAGAGACAAGGAGAGGTCTGCCGGTCACACCACGGTCTCCATGCCATCTCAAGAAATTTCTCAGAGCAGGCAATGGGCTGTGACGTTTCCTCCCTAACTTGATGACTTTCATGTCCCAAAGATGACCATCCAGAGTCAGATGGAGCATCCCTTTGCTAGAAAGGCTCCAATTTTAGTATCAAATGCATTTGGTTTAAGTGGCCAAGTCTGCCAATCAGCGGCTGGAAGACTGGGCAGGATGCCGAGCCTCTTTGACCCCACCCGTTCTTTGAAATGGGGCTGTCAGTTCTTACAGCCCAGAGCTCTGAAGAGTCAAAGCAATTGCTAACATAAACACACAATCATTAACATAAACACTAGTGAAGAGCCTGGCACTTGGGGAGTTGTCTTTTTCTTATGATTAATGTAGTTATTATTGCACAACAATAATAATTGATGCAAAGACAATTAAAACAGGGCTCCTGCTGTTGAGAGGCTTAGCCTGATTGTGGGGGAAAGCAGGCACTGGCAATGGCCTCAAATACGACGGCATTCAAGGGGCATCTGAGAAAAAACTTCTGACAGGTTTGGCTTTAGACTGAAGAGGTGGCTTAGGTCACCATAGGCTCAGACCCAGTCAGCTTCTCACTGGGCCCACTAAACAGCAAGACCAAGAAAGCACCGGCCCGCTTGTCCGCCATTCTTGAAGACCCCCTGGTCTTACACTGTTTGACTAATGCCACCTCTAGCTAATTCTCCAGTGCTGGCCCACAGGATGTGACCCTTGCCCCAGGTTAGACCCTTAAAGATGGACCGGAATTGCTATCAAAGCTCTCCCCCTGGTCTTTGACCCCCAAATGTAGATATCATCACAGAAGTTTCGTCCTGCCCTACCTCAGGCTTGGCTCACACAGAAGCAGTATTCTTACTGACTGAGAAGGGGGTCCTCCAAAAGGGACTGCCAGATCCTGGGCACTGTTCTAGGACAGAATCTGTCTTCTGAGATGTCGTGCCACCCCTGGAAGGCATGTGGAACTCTTTTAGATATGATTGGAAGAATTGCCAGCTGTCTAGATGAACACAAGAATCCACTGTTCCCTCAAGAGGCCAGATGGCCCTGGGTCTAGCCCTGACTCCTTCTGGACGTTCTGGATGCAGGGATGGGGGTGGGTTGAGATGCAAGCCCCAAGGACAGAGAGTATTCCAGGCCAAGCTCTAAGGAAAGCAGAAAGGCATTAGAAAAGACCCCAAAGATTTGGCACGAGAAATGAAATTCCTACAAAGGAATGGCTTTTAAAAACACTTGAAGCTTCAAGTCAGGCTAAGGGATGAGCGCCAGAGAAAATAAGCTGCAGCCAATTGATGAGCAGGCCTGGAAGTGCTCAAAGGATGCTGAGACTCTCAGTGGGGCAGCTTCCTTGGGTGTCCGCACATCAGAGGGCAGACGGGCCACGCTGGCTGCTCACCATGGAAACCACGTTTCCCCCTCGGAGCCACCTGACTTCTGCTCCGCTCAGGCTTCGTCTGGAATCTTCCTTTTCAGGGTTAGCTAATTATTGTAAAACTCTCCGCTGAGTTAATAGATGTCGAATTAGAGGTAATTGGATTAGACCCACTTTTATTGAGTTCAAAAACAGTGAGGCGGATTAATCGTCTTCGCCCAGTGTTTCCAAGTCACTGAAAACATGCTCCCTCCTCTCATCAACCTCCGGGTTTATTGTACTCATGGCTCTAAATCAGCCATTTATCAGCACTATCCTCGTGGACAAACACATACTGAGTCCCTGCGAAGCCGAGGCCAGATGATACCCACAAAGGTCCAATCCACCAGAGCAGGAAACCGGGGGGTTCTGTTTCCCAACACTAATGAATTTACCCCACAGTACCCTGCATGGGACCTTTCTTCACACACATGCAACTGGTGCGGTTAGCTTGTGGAGGAACAAAGAACCAAGCAGGGAAAAATTAGGAGACCTGTCAGGTCTTTCTTTAAGAATTGGACAATCCCACGCCATGCCTGGTGGTATACCCCTTTTCTCTCAGCACTTGGGAGGCAGAGGCAAAGGAATCTCTGAGTTCAAGGCCGGCCTTGTCTATGAGTGCAAGTTCCAGAACAGCTAGGGCTACAGGGAGAGACCTTGCCTCAAAAAAACAAAATAAAAATTGACAATCCCTTGTTTTAATTCTCAAAGACATTGTCTCTTTGGGCTGAATCCCACCAATCAAGCTCCTGGAGGCTCATGTACAGACCAGAGTGGAGTCAGGAAAGACTCCAGAATTCTGTCCCCATAGCGAGATTGCTTGGGAAGCTGAGTGACCCCGTAGAAGGCCATCTTTAAGTTTGAATGAAACATCAAGATGATTGTGTGTGAAAAGTTTAAACTTGAATGGCATCAAACCAGAATGAAATCACACAAAAGCACTCATTGCTAATAATTCTTGGCCTTTCTCCCAAAAGCAGGCCTCTTTGGCTTACCAGTCTTCATCACCACTGCTTAGCACATAGTAGGTGATCAATAAAAATTGTTAGATCCATGAGTATATCCCACCTAGGGTGATCCAGATCCTGGTGCTAAGAAGAGATGACCGTGTATAACACCTATGGTCACTGGTTTGAAATGCAGAGGTATGGATGAGGACACAGTCTCACTCCTGGTTGATCAATCCTGAATTAGGGGATATGCAGGGAGGACCAGGAAGCATGCAGGTCCAGTGGTCAGTCTCCGCCCTGGGACCCCATAACCTTGAAAGCTATTGGTCTGTCTCTATTGGGGAAAACTGTCAGGACATTCAGTCAGGCCACGGCTTGCCACAGATTGGAGACCAGGGCTGTTGACCCCAGGAGACCCAGCTCAACACACCAGAAGTCTGGCTCTTGTAAGTACAGTTTGATACTCAAACCTTTTCTCCCCAAAGCTCAATATGTCTTTGTTGATCCACAGACTACTTAGGGCATGCTGACTCTGCCTCAATATCTCTGGGCCTTTGAAAAGAGAGAGAAAAATTCTTCTAAAAGTCACCAAGGGTCGGAGAGGTGGCTCAGTGGTAAATACACTTCCATCCAAGCTTGGTGGTCTGAGTTCAATACCAGGGACCCACATAATAGAAGGAGAGAGAGAGAGAGAGAACCAATTCCTACAAGTTCTTTTCTGACATCTAAACATGCCCTGTAGCACGTGTCCCCCTCCCCAAGATAAAATAAATATGTTAAAGTCACCAAGTTTCCCTTTCCTAACATGAGAAGCAGATGGTACCTCTGTGGCCAAGCATGTGTATTCTCTTCAGGTACATGTTCCTTCACGCGAACAGTGGCACAGCGTGGTTGTTGGTGTGTGTCTGTTTAATGATGTAAAAGGCTAGATGATGTTTGGATTTGATTTTTTTACAAGAAAGAAACTAAACAAAATTGGCTTCTGAGAACCTCTGACGTAGAAGAGGGAGGATTGCTGAAGAAACTCCAAGACAGGACTGAATTGCATTTCCCAAGATCAAGAACATGTCACTGCACAATACACGAGAGTGCTTGCTGGGTGTCATAAACTGCTGTGTGACACTGTGACACTGTTTCTGGGGTCTACTCACCCTAGACAGGGAAAAAATACAGACCAAAGTAACGATGGCGCCAAAGTCAACCTTGTTAAACCACTGTGCTTATTGGGGTTACTTAGGGTAGACGGTTACAGGAGCAATTGTGCTGCTGAGAAACAACTCCCATGGATGACAACTCACAAAAGCCAGAACCTTGGAAGTCTGCATGTCTTGTAGTCAGCTCCACACACTGGAGAGTCCTCTCCTAAGCAGGACTTTAGCTTCTATAACCCTGAGAAGAAAGGAATGTTATGAATCTGGTCTGTTTTAGGGACTTCCTGAGATTTCTGACTTGTTTACTTCCTGAATCTTAACAAGCTTCCCCACAGGAATGAGATGTTTAAATTTGGAGGGTAGAGAGACCACCTTAAAAGCTGGATTATTATCACCACTGGGAGCTGCTGAAGCTCAGAGTCAGGTGGGCAGTTACCCTCCTTCCTCTGGAAGCCACCAGGGACCTTGAAGTCCCTCTTACAGTTGCAACAAATGTACCCTGGTTCCCATGGTCTTACCAGAGATACACATGTCACCCATGGAGCTGGCTCAAGGGTTCCTTATCATCTAGTTGAATTCCCTTCTCGTGCAGCTCTCCATTCTCACAGATTTGGGGAAATGAAGGGAGAATGAGAAGTTGGTGAACTTGGGACTTTTGGTCAGTAGATTAATCCTGGTAGAGAGAGTGATTTGTCTAGACAATACACATTGTTTTCCTTTTTCCCCAACAACTAAGGACATACAGCTATGAGATGAATTCTAGGGAACATAATATCCATCCATCTGTCCATTCATCCACCAACCCACCCACCCACCCGTCTGTCTGTCTGTCTGTCCACCCATCATT
>NC_022013.1:81611050-81613041 GCF_000317375.1 Microtus ochrogaster
ATGCATTCTGATGTTGCACAAAAGCCAGGAGCCTGGATGATGAACAATTGTGAAATAGCTTCTTTCTATAGTCAGGAACTCCAGCTGAGTGACTCCACCAACACACACACACACACACACACACACACACACACAGACACACACACTTATTTCAGTAGGGAGTTTGAACATCCTATACCTTAGCCGAGGGGCCCTGAACAGCCGAGGGCTACCTGGCACCCCCTCTCTTCAGCTTCTCATCCTCCTGGGCCTCCCTACATCTTGCTTAGGGTTTTTGCTTTCCATGAGAGCAGACATTCTGTCTAGGGTTGGGAGTAGGGCTCTGGAGAGGGGAGGCCAGTGTAAAAGAGGAGTTCAGAGGCCTGGCCAGTAAAATTCCAGGGCTGAATTCAAGTTCCCAGAATAGCAGCGGACAGAGTTGACTTCCTGGCTTCAGGGCGGTCCCCAGTGTGTTGAATGAAACTGTTGGTTTGGTGGGTGGGTGGTGGAGGAGATGACCAGAGATGGCTGGGACCCTGGAGAAGGATGTCCCCAGAGTGGTGACCACAGCCACATGTAGTGCTAACAGTCCACACCCGTCCTCCATGGTCAGTTCTTGCTTTAGAAATAGATGCTTTGCTCTCTGTGGGATTGACAAGACAGCAAGCGACAAGTTGGTCATGGTCTGTGCGGGCTCGTGTGACGTGGGCAGCGAGTATTTGTGGACAAGGGTGTGGGAGCACGGTGTCTGCCGGCAGCTGGCAGACGGGAGGCAGGCGCCTGAGTGGAAGGCTCTGTTCTAGACACAATGACGTTCTTATTTATCTGCCCTCCACAGAAGGGCCCTCAGTTCATTGGCAGAGTGTTAGAGTATAGAGACCAACAATCAGCCCATTCTGTAGATGGGGGGTATTTTTCATAATTCTTAAGGGTTCATAAACATGGTGTTTTCTCTTGATCTCTTATAAAGATACCAGAGACACTGAAACAAAAAGAAGCATTTGAGTAACAGTAGGCCTCAGGGAGTGGATTAGCTTCCTGGGGGTGGACTGGCAAAGCTAACCACTGCAGCATGGTGTTGACAAGCCTGCTCCTGCTGCCTGCTGTGCTCCGAGGTTGCAAATGGCTTGCTGTGTGAACTAGAGGCAGCGTTCCCCTTGCAGGGCCTCAGTTTCCTCCTTCACTAGCGCCTTCTACCAACATGGTTCCAGTTAAGGCATGCTAAGAGAGCTGGGGCCATAGTGACCAGAGACAGGATCGTGGCGTGCTTGTCTTGCACACATGAGGTTCTGGCTCTGGTCCCCAGCACTGCACAATAAGGGGCAGGTGGGTGCCAAGTCTGTAATCCCAGCACTCAGGGGTCGAGGCAGGAAAACCAGGCACTCGGGGTCGCCCTCAGGCTCACAGCAGACTTGGAAGCCGGCTGGGGCTACATGAGACCCCGTTCCAAAAGCTGGGGGTGGGAATGAGTCAATCAGATAAAATCTCGGCCCCACCTTCATGTTTAGGAAGTGCCTGGCTGCAGTGTTGCTAACTTCAGCCTCGTCTCAGGGCCAAGGCACACTCAGGTACGCTTCTCTTCTGCAGGGGGAAGGGGGAGAGTTAGGAGGTCATGGGGCCATCACCTTTATCTCCCATTTCCATTTGCATGCAAAGATCCATTGCCTGCATTCTGCCTTGCGTGGTGGTGACTCTCAGCAGACACATGTGCAATTCAGTGGAAGTGAGCACATAAGTGTGGATGGAGTGAGGGTGGTCCATGCAGATGGCACCGGGGATACCAACCCTACTGATGTGCACAGGGAGCTGAAAGTTTTTCTGGGTGAAGCCATTACAAGGGACCAAAATCAGGCCAAATATGTGAACTGAGATCCCATTTAAAATCTCTTCTTCTGGGGTTGAGAGGTTGCTCAACAGTTAGAACCCAGTTCCCAGCACCACCACTGGGCAACTCAAACATGTCTTTAGCTCCAGTTCCAGAGGATCTGACGCCATCTTCTGGATTCTGCAGG
>NC_022013.1:81613166-81621750 GCF_000317375.1 Microtus ochrogaster
ACACACACACGATTAAAACTAAAATAAAATCCTTAAAAAATTGTCTTCCCCCATGGTGACCTGAGTAGTTTTCTGGTGTGGGACTCCCTGCTGTATGCTGTGAATGTGTTTTGTTCATTAGTTAATGAATAAAGAAGTTGCTTGGACCTATAACAGGACAGAAGAGAGCAAGGCAGGAATTTCAAGCAGAGATAGAGAAGAAAAGTAGGCAGAGTTGAGGAAACACCATGTAGCTGCCAAAGGAGACAGACACCTCAGAACCTTCTAGTAAACCTTGTGGTAAAATGCAAAACAATAGGAATGGGTTAATTTAAGATGTATAAGTTAGCTAATAAGAAACCTAAGCTAAAAGGTCAAACAGTGTTTTAATTAATACAGTTTCTGTATGATTATTTCAGGTCTGGGCAGCTGGGAAATGAACAAGCAGCCTCCGCCTACAGTTTTTCATTCTCATCTTCCCCCCCCCCCAAAAAAAAACTCCACACCTCAAGCCTATGCATCTCTTCAGGTTGGCTCAGCACTGTTTGTAAGCATGTGAGGGTTAGGGAGCATGGGCCAGGCTTGCCTCCATTTCTTATCCCCATAGTAACCACACGAATGCTGTTATTTCCATCCCAGTGCCCAGGAGGCTGAACCTGAGAGTCACAGAGCAGCTGGTCCAAGTGGAGCAGCTGGCAGAAGCCTGCCAGGGTTTAGACCGAGGCTGGGAGCTGGGCCCACATGCTCCTCACAGCTCTGCAGCATGTTGTCCTCACTCGTAGGCCCTTTCCTCCCAACCCTGGAGGTCACCTGGGCATCAGCGTGATAGAGCAGCCCCTTCCCTTGAGAAACCTTCCATGGAACAGGCAGCACCTAGCATCCGAGCACAGCAGCCCGCAGCTTGGCCTGGCCCTGTCGTGCTTGGCAGGGCCTGCACAAACAGAGGCATTTTTGATACTGACAATGTTAACAGGCCATAGGTTAATATAATTATTATTGTTGCTTCAGTCTTGATTTCCTCTTGCCAGACATGGTGTCTAAACAGGAGATCCAACCTTCCTGTTTGCACACACTGACTGACTCACAAGACTTGGCTTACAGGACTCCTCCTAGGGCCCCTCCTCTTCTTGTGGTTTGTAAAGATTCCCTTTTGGTCTTTAAAGATGACTGGGGAATACCAATAATAGCCCCTGTGGAAGGAAGGAAGGCTGCAGAGACCCAATACATGGATGCTGCCGCCACCAAGAGATGGGCTCTTCTCCAGAAACCCCAGCCTGCTTCCTGTTGAATGCTGACCTTTATCCCTGGGAACACACAATTGGCCTTGGCCCTGACCCTGAGCACTGAGGTGGCCAGGATGGTGGGGCTATGTCCTGGTTTGCTGTGAGTACTGGCACCTCCTTCACAGAGCTATGTTTCTAGGTCCAAGCGGTCAATGGAGCTGGGCAGGGCTTGGGCCACGGCTCTAGGATAACTCCAGGTCTTTACCTGTGAGCGCTAGTTCATCTGAAGTTTTAGCTTTTCGCTTTCCGAGTGGCTGTGATACAATACTGCTAAATAGTCCTTCTCCACAGAAGACTCTGGATACCAGAGGAAGAGCTACCTGTGAACACACGGGTAAGAAAGCCAGGATGTGGGAAGCATAAAACCGAGGCCAACACATTTCTGGGTTGTAGACGCACACCCTTGGTGTGCAGGGGAGCAGGGTGGTTTGCAGCAGCGAGTTGCCTTCATTTCTGGGAGGCAGCAGGCACCTGGCTCCAGTCCAGGGACACTTCTGTATCTCCCACTGACAGCACCCTTAGGCCATATGACACACCCTGACAAGGGGATCCCTGTCTTCCCAGCTCCATACTGGAGTGAGGTAGCAGTAGCTGGGGGAGGATGGAAGGGAGGGAGAGAAGGCAAAGGAGAAGAGAGGGAGGGAGGAGAGAGAGAAGGAGGAGGGAGGGAAAGTTGCTTTTGAGCAAGCTGAGCAGATGAGATCACGTCTATATTATGCTCCTGGGAGCCAATGTGATAGACAGAGGCAGGGGCCCTGGGCAGTGGCTCTTTCTTTCAGTGCTAGGAGGGACCCTGGGCCTCAACATTTCTGAGTCTGTAGGGAACCTTGAGCTTCGGCTCCGACAAATCCACCCATGACCTCACCTCTAATGTCTCAGCTCCTGCAACTGCACGTGTTTTCATCAGGGCTTGGGCTGCAGAGAGTCAAGGAGGAGAGGCCAGAGGGACAGGCTAATTCCTGGACCTAGGCAATGCAGTCGGTAGGGAAGCCCTGAGAAGATCAAGGATGAGTTGTGGGGCTGGACTAGCTGAACATGGGCCATGGCTGCCAATGGCCAGGGGGAGGGAAGGGTCGCTTCTGCCCCCACGGCCCTCTTTCTTCAGATAGGACAAGGAGGATACTATCTGTTGTCCTCCAGGAAGAGAAAACTGTCAGGGTCTAGAAGTTCTGTTTCTGTGGGTGGTCGAAGCAGGTGTCCACACCTGTCCGGAGGTGAGGAGAGAGAATGCTCGATCCAGAGAGGGACCTGTGTGGCCAGGCAGCCGGGGCAGTTGCTGCCATCTGCACAGCACAAAAAAGGCTTCAAGGCTGTTGGTGTCCATCCATCTTCACTGAAGTCTTCAGCTGGAGAGCCAGGGTCATGACGGAGGAACCTGAAAACAGTCTAACTTCCTGTCTGGGCCATGTGCTCCAGAGGCATCGCTGTTTGTTATGCTGCCGGCTGCACACAGAATATCTGTTGGCGCTAACTGGCTTAGAGACGGGATGAGTTGATTTTGGTTCATGCATCCAGAAGTCCTGCCTGTCACCCTTTGTCTCTGTAGCTTTAGGCCTGTGGTAGCAAAGGACATCGTGGCAGGGAACATGATGGAGGAGGCTGCTGGCCTCCTGGAAGCAAAGAGGGGAAGAGATAGCACTCCAATATCCCTCAAGCCATCCCGCCCTGACGGTGGTCTAACTTCCTTCCTCTAGGCTCCCCTTCCCCAGCACAGACTGGCCACCGAGTCTTTAGCAGGTGGGGTTTGGGGATGACGTCCATTCAAGACCGAAACCATGGCGGTGCTCAAGAGTGGAGAAAGTCGCCTGAACCTAGTAGCTGCTGTCCCACCGACTCCTTCAAATAGCCCCTGCAGACATCAGTCAGTGGTGAAGACTCTAGCCATCCTGAGGAGGGAAAGGCCTCACTGTGCAGGCCTCTCAGAGATAGAAATCAAACCAATCATATTATTGTATGTGTGTGATTGTAGCATGTGAGCCTGTCTGTGTCTCTGTGTGTGTGGCATGCATGGATGTGTATATGTGTGTCTGTGTGTGTCTCTGTATGTAGTGTGTGTGTCTGTGTGTATGTGTGTCTGTCTCTGTGTGTAGTATGTATGTGTTGCTCCCCCGCAGTCATCTGGAGGACTAACAGAAGGAACACGGGTGGGGGCTGTGAGCTGTGATTCCAGCCAGATGGCTCCGTCTGTGAAAGCCGGTAGTGTCTGTGTTTTTGTTTGTTGTTTTTTGAGTGACTCGAGCCCATTATGGATCTTTCTCCTTGAGGCCCAGGCCTCTGTGTCTGCGCTAGTATTCTAGAGTGCCGGAGAGAAGCAGGGGTCTGGGTTTAGGCCAGCTGGGTGTTGGTGAGTGGGGATTCTGGCAGCCAGGCTGGACGCCCTGTGCTACTTCTGACGTCAGATGGCAGAGACACGCTACATGCCTTTGAGTTGACAGGATTTGGAAGGCTCCAAAAAGTTTTGGGGTTCTGGGAGACGACCAAGCCTGGGATTTAAGTGTGGGTCTCTTTGGTTTCTCTTAGTGGGAGGCTGGCTTGGAGGACACCTGAGCTTGGGGCTGAGGATGTGGCTCAGGGATGTGGTCCTGCAGCGCCACCTGGGGGCAATGAGGAGAATGGCCTCACAGGCCCCCCAGAGGATGAACCCATTCACCGAGTCTTGGCCCTGAGGTATGGGTGCTCAGGAGTTTCCTCCTTTCTAGTAACCTTTCAGGTGACATGCTGCGGACTCTGAAAGTGAAGGCTTCTGTTGAGGGACCCGAAGACTTGTTTCTGACATCCTGCCTCATCTGATTAAAAGGCAACATCAAAAAAATACTTAAAAGTGAGGTTTGGGATCCTGACTTCGAGTCCGGCGCTCTTCCCACTGTGTTCTAAGCCATGCCCGCCTGGGGTAGAGTGTCTGATTGGGTGTTTCCGCAGGCCATTAGGCAGTAGAGGACTTCCACCTGAAGGGAAAGCCAACTTGCAACAAACCCAGGAAGAGTTCTGGGTGTGACAGAATGCCCCTTTGGGTGGTGAGCTTGGACTGACATTGGCCAGATCAATGCTAGCAGGGACCCGTCAAGTGCCCTATGACCCTTTGACCCTGTTCTTGTCCTGTCCTTTCCTGGCAATGTGCTGCAGAGTACCCCACGGACACCCCAGCTTCTGTAGAGACTTGGGACATAAAGTGCAGGGGGATGTCCTCTGTCTCCTTGGGAAGCCCTCAGTGCAGATTCTTTTATTATCTAGCCCTGACTACAAGCAGAGGTATACTGCAGAAACCACGTGAGACACTCAGACTGGTTCGAGGGCAAGCGTGGGTCCTGCTGGGGGGTCCAGGGGAACGGCTAATCTACCTTTTACTCCCCCTCAAGGGCTAACTTACACTCCTCTTCCTTGCGCTATCTGGGCAAACATGAGGTAAACCGTTCCTGCCATCCCGGCTTTATAAGTGGCTGCTGCGTGCATAGCTGACCTCTCCAGCTAGTGCTTGTAAGTGTGCCCCAAATGACAGGCAGACTGGAGTCTTCATTTGTTTCTCCCCACCCCCACCCCGCCGTGCTTAGGACGCGCATTGCACTCAGTCCTAAAGCACACTTCTAGGCTAGGGCGGCGGGAAGGTAGTGCCTGTCTTGTGCTGGACACTGTATCGGGTTCATGCCACTGTGACTGAATACCCGAGGAGCACGTTCTAAGGAGGAAAGATTTCCTCTCACCCTTTCAGAGGGCTCTGGATACAAAGTACAGTGGAGTGGAAACTCATGGCAAAAAGAAAAAAAAAAAAGAGGCAAAGAGGAGGCGTGAAGACCTAGGGTCCCAAGGGTGTCCCCAATGACCTGACTTCCTCTCGCTAGCCCTACTGCCTAGAGGTCCCATCAGCTCTTAGCATCACCGTGGCCTGCTGAGCACACCTTCAACATGTGGGCTTTTGTTTGTTTTGAGACAGGGACTCACAATGTAGCCCTGGCTGGCCTAGAACTTGCTGTGAAGACCAAGCTGGCCTTGAACTTAGGAATCTACCTGTCTCTGCCTCCCAGGTATTATAGCTCCTAGGTATTTAAAGTGTGTACCACCATGTCCAGTAACACATGGGCTTTGGGGGTCAGGGGCGCTTCAGAACCAAACTGAAGCTTTCTAAACTCTTGCTCCTCACTCCCACAAGAGCTGAGTGGCTGGAACCGAACAGTGAATAGAATTAAACGGCATTTTTTTTTTCAGCTTTGGAGAGGCTCCCCTCTAAGGTCCTTCATATCCCCCGCCTCACACCCAAAAACCTGGTCACACCCTGAGGATCTGGAAGTTGCTAGAAGGTTCTGAAAGGCCCTTGGGAAAGACTGAGACACAGGGCCCCATGGTCTGACCTCAGCCAGGCTGTTTGGACACCAAAGATGGACCCTGCTGGAGAACATCTCTCCCACTCGATAAATCCTGAATGGAGCAGATGATAACGGTTGTCTGGCAGCTAGGTGCTGGAGATGGATTGGAACATTTTAGAGAACAGCGAGTTCGTAATCCAGATCCTATGACGCAGCCTTGGAGCCAGCACCAGGCCGGGAGACAAATAAATGGTCCCTTCAGAGGAGGGAATACTTCAGGGGGGTGAGAGTCTGAGATTGGAGCAGGGTCATGCGGGGCGTGGAGGCGTGCGGGAGAGAGCCAGAGCCTGAGAAATCTACCAGGGAAAGGCAGCTGGGGACAAGGGAGAGGGACCCTGTCTGAGCCTGTGTGAGTGGTGCCAGCCGTAGGCTCAAAACCTAGTCATGACACTCGCTGTTCCTTGTCCCGGAAGACTTGCTGCTGCCCATAGCAGCTGCTGCCGATAGCAGTGGCCCGAGAGGCCTCTGTGACTCTTGGTGTTCTGTTCAAGGAAAGAGGGACTCGTGATCCTTGTGCAGGGAGAGACAGTCTGTGTTTGTTGGGAACCGGCACGCCAGGTGGAAGTGCGCTGTAGGGGGAAGGGGAACGGATGGAGCTTCAGTGACTCCAGCAAGCACAAGTGGAGTTTGCAGCCGAGAAGCAGGACGGGTGTCGCTGAGTGGAATGTCACTAGCAGGGCACATCAGCCTGTGTGTGAAGGGGGGTGTCAGAATGACTGGGGAGGATTCTCGCTAAAGACAAACTTGAATATGAAGACTCTCAGTTGGGAGCTTCTCCAAGCTGATGTCACAACAGGAATTTGCTCAGACTGGATCCTACCAGACAGAGGGAAACCAGAGCTTAGCCTGGCAGTGCCCAGGACTCAGAGGTAAAAGAAGAAGCAAGAGTCTTTGTCACTGCTCATGGTTCAACCTCCAGGCTGAGAGCCCCACTATGACCTGAAAAGAGAAGACCTGCTCTCAATACACATTTGCCGTCGGGAAGGAATAAAAACAATATTCATGCAGTGGTACTTTACAGTTTACAAACTATTGTGTGTTTATTAGCTCGTGTTGGGAAAGGAGCATCCTGACCCAGCAGAAGATGCCTGGGAGCCTGGGTGTACTTTAAATAAACTACATAAAACCATGTAAGAAACTACACTCCTTCCTTCCTATCTATCTATCTATCTATCTATCTATCTATCTATCTATCTATCTATCTACAATCTATCTATCTATCTATCTATCTATCTATCTATCTATCTATCTGGAGACAGAGTCTCACATAGCCCAGGCTGGCCTTGAACTTATTATGTAGCCAAAAACGACTTTGACCTCCTAATCTTTCTGCCTCTATTACCTGTGGGCTGGGATTGCAAGTGTGGGTCATCAAGCATGGTCTATGCAGTGCTAGGGCATCAAGCCTAGGGCCTCCTGTATGCTAGACAAGCCCTCTGCCAACTAAGTTCCACTCCTGTCTCTCATCCCCATTTTACACACAAGAAAACTGAGACCTGAAGAAGAGGGGCTGGCCTAAGTACAAAGTGTGTCATCGAAGCGAGTGTCCTGGTTACCTCTGCCACCCGAGCGCATACTTTAGAACAGGTATCACAGTGGCGCCCTGGCAAGAGGAAACTGAACCTTGAAGAAGTGACCAGCTCCAACAGTGATTGTTTGGGCCCCCTGATCCCAGTCCCCATGCCCTACTGACTTCCTGGTGCTTTCTTTTCTCAGGGGATACCTCACGTAAATGAGACATCTCTTGTCCGATATAAGGCATCAGACAAACCAGGTGAGATCCGTCCCTTTTTTGTCATGAGGTTGGCATCAGAGTCTGCCCTTGGGTGTATTCCTGGGTGTTTTAAAAGGGAGAGCTGCTGACCTGATGGTGGCGGTGCACGCCTTTAATCCCAGCACTCGGAAGCAGAGACGGGCAGATCTCTGTGAGTTCGAGGCCAGCCTGGTCTACAGAGCAAGTTCCAGGACAGGCACACATAGAAATCCTGTCTATGTGTTGGGGGGTACCTTCGGAGGTAGAACCTGAGAGTACCTTTGGGGAATTAAATCCATTGGCCTCCTCATCCCTTCCCTGGGTGTGCCTTCAAATGCAGATTTCAAACTTCGGTCTAAGCATTCCCTGTTATTGTCCCCAGAGCCCGCAAAGGCCCCTGCAGGTGTCTGGGTCTCTAAGGTACAGGTGTGAGAGAGTGTTCTTTCCCCACCAGGCTTCCGTTGCTGAAGAGTTGCCTCGCTTCTGACTTCTTTTTCTTCGGGGTTGTCTTTAATGAAGGGAACCAGCACCTACCTGGTAACACCCCTGAAGCCGCTAGCAGGGCTTCTCTAATGAGCTTTCCTAAAATTCAGGGCAGGAAAGGTTTTCCTCTGTAGGCTCAGGATGCGGGGTTTCAGTGCTTGTGATGGCTGTGGCCTTTTTCTTTGCAGCCTGCTGGGTTTACCTCTTCAAAGATGTCAGCCCCAGTCTTGCCAAGTTTGGGTTTTATAGTTTCATGGGTGGTGACTTAACGTAGGTGCAAAAATAGATCAGTGTTTTTCCTTCCTTCTCTTTAAAAAAGTGACGGCCGGGGTGTGGGGAGCGTGTGTGTGTGTTTTCCAACATCTCATCAGTCAGAAACTGTTGAAGCAATTTTAGTTCAGTTTCTTTTTTCCCCCAAAAGATTCGCTCCAAGCCTGACTCAGATGATGGAACACTTCAAGGAAATTTTTCTTTCCAAAGAAGTCAAGTGCAATTAATGAGGAGGGAGCTGGGGGAGAACGGAATTCCAGAGTGTTCGCTGTGATGGCAATTATGTCACTGCCTGATAAACACTTAAACGTGTGATGCACTGGCTGTTCCCCTCCACCACGTCGGGCTCTTATGAGAAGTGACCACGTCTTTCCATTACAGATCTGGAGGATTTAATTTTTCCAACTGAAACTATAAACAAGTTGGACTTTTATACAGTCTCTCTCTCTCTCTCTCTC
>NC_022013.1:81621857-81644524 GCF_000317375.1 Microtus ochrogaster
GGTCTGGAATCCCACCTGCTTGGAAGCTGAGGCAGGAGGACTGAACGTTCAAGGCCTGCCTGAGCAGCTTAGCGAGACGCCAGCACAAACGGTTTCTAAGAGGATAGGCTGGAAGGGAGCTCAACGGTGGAGTGCTTGCCTGGCGTGAAGGAGACCCTACATTCAATCCCCTGTGTCCTAAGAAAATAGAAGACATAAATACTGAGTTCGCTCGGGCATAGAGACATTGCTGCGTGCAGAAGGAAACATGGCTAGAACTGCAGTGCAAGCAACCTAGACGTCTCTCCCCGCAGTGACGCAGCAGCCAGCTTCGTGAGGACTGGGAGCATTATAATGTTTGCCTTTGCTTTTATTTCTTCCAAGTTAAAAAAAAAAAATCCTCACAACCTTGTCTGTGAACATGGGCCTGAGCATTTGTGTGAGGTTCAAGGGTTGTTCTCACCTTCCCCCACACTCCTTTCTTCCGTCAGCTCTCTGCGGGGTAGGGTGGGGCTCTGTGCACTCACATCCATTTTCTTACCCTCCCCCCAACCAAGGACTGCCTCTGTCTCCCAAGTCCTCAGCCCTCACCACCCTTCTTCATACCTCTGGATCCTTGTATTTCGACGAAAACCACCTCTTCACCCATATCTCCCCCCTAAATGCCCTCCGTCTGTTATCCCAGAGGCAGCGCTGCCTGCTGTGGCGAGACATTCGATCCTGGATGCACCTCCCGCCGTCTTCTCATTTCTCACACTGCACACAGTTTTGCCCCATTGTCTGAGTTCACCAGTGACCTCCCCATAGCCAAGGCTGATAGGATGTTTCCCAGGCCTTCCCTTGTGGAATTTTCATGCTGTGCTTGGCAATGATCATCTACCCACCTATCATCCATGCATCTATCTATCCATGCATTCACCCATTCATCCATGCACCTATCCATCCATGCATCCACCCACCTATCCATGCATCCATGCATCCATATACCCATGCATTATCCATCCATTCATCCATCCATGCATCTACTCATTCATCCATGCATGCATCCATCCATCTACCACCCCACCCATCCATTCATTCACCCACCCATCCACCCATCCATCCATGTATCCATCCATGCATTTATTCCTCCATCCATGCATCCATGCATGCATCCATCCATCCATCCATCTACCACCACATCCATCCATTCATTCACCCACCCATCCACCCATCCGTCTGTGTATCCATCCCTGCATCTATTCCTCCATCCATGCACCCATGCATGCATGCATCCATCCATCTATCACTCCATCCATCCATTTCATTCACCCACCCATCCATCACTCTATGACCCCAGCCCCTAGTTATTTTCAGTGTCTTAGTTTTAGAATGGGTCTCCTGGATTCTGTGTGACTGATTTGTCATGGTCCACCCACCTCTCCAGACATCATAGTCCATCAGCTTCTCTTCTGCTCTGCTTAACCATCCGTGCTCCCAGGACTGTCCTTCTCCCCTGGGCTTCTCTTTCTGTAATTTCTCCACTGTTCTCCCTCCCGCCTCTCCTTTGATCCTGAGAACTTCTCAAGCTCCCCCTAAGCAGGAGCCTCATTCCTTAGGGACAGAAAGCCAGAGAGCTTCTCTTAGATCAAAGTCTCTGATTCCAAGATGGAACTTTATCCATGGCCCACTGTATGCTCAGTCTCCAGCTCTAGCTTCCTGAGGCTCATCCTGCACCTCCCCTCCTCCTCCTTTGGCTTGGCTTTAAATATCCTCACTTTGGTCAAATGACTTAATTCTCCAGTGGCTCCTCCACACCTTCAGGCAAAGGGCTCCGTGCTCCTCACAGAAGTCCAGATCCTCCCAGCTCCACCTCCCACTCCTAATGCCACCTGCCGGCCTTTGCTGACTATGAACTGGCCCTTTGATTTGTCAATAGCAGCTCCAGTTACCAGTACAGGTGTCTCCCGTGTGCAGGTGCTACAGAGGCGACCCCTGAGCTCCCACGGCCCCTTGTAAGCTCCACAAGCTCCGTTCTCACAGGATGCCAATGTCACAGACAGGAAACAGAAAGCAAGGCAGATTCTACATCCTTCACATGGACGACCTCCTTTGCATACCACTAACTGTGGCCCCTCTATGATTTCTGGCTTCACTCTGCAACCCTGGAGTACCCATCATGCCTCTCCTGTGCTCAGCCATGGCTCCCCAACCCCAGGCCAGGTTAGAGTACCAGACTCCCACTTGCTGGAGCATTTTTTCTCTGTCTTCATCTCTAGCTGTCCAAGTTCCTAAGTAGCAACAACATTCTGTGAAGTAAAACCATCTATCCTGTGCAGTATTATCAAAGATCACTCTTCACTACAGAGGATTATGTCCCCAAATTACTGATCAGGGCGTGATCCCTCAGTTTATCACCCGCCAATGACATCTTGTTTTTAGTCGTGGAAAGGATTAGCTCAGAACCCATTATGGTGATTACTCTGACCTCCGCCCTCTTTCTTGCTACAGTTCTGGGTAGCCCAGCTTTCCTTCCTTCCCAACCCAAACATAGTTCACAGGTGCCAGATAGCGCTGTGCTGACCACTACAGGCTGAGATAAAACAGAACAGCAAACAAAGAGCAGGCTCTTCGCAGACACTCCAGCAGGGCGACCCTCCAGCAGGCTCTGGATACACTCAGACACAGGGCTCTAAAGAGTCACACCTCACACAGGCTTCTTAGCAAGGGCGACGGTGAGGGGAAGGCGGAGGAATGGGTGGGTGGGGGAAAACAGCATTGATTCCCTCTCCAGGATGTCTCTACAGCGCCCCCTGCTGGATTCTTCATGCACTGGGAATGACCTTGAGAACGGGGTGGATTGGGTATTTTATCCTAAAAAAGCAGTGATGTCCAAGATTGGGAATGAAGCTTCACTGCCCAAGTCTCAGGCCTGTGGCACAACAGTCATGATGGCATGTGCTTGCAATCCCGGCATTTGAGAGATGGGAACAGGAGGATCAGAAGTTCAAGGTCAACCTTAGCTAGTCTGGGCTACATGAGACTGTCCATTTTTAAGCTAGAGGTCGAGGTGACTGGATTTGTTGTTGGAAGTATCTCTTCAGCTTCTATATGAAAGAAACAGTAATTAGAATAGATGAGCAGGATTCCAACTGTCCATGCAAAACCCAGGGTCACTGCCATTTTGGCAAGCTTCATGGGACTCTTGGGTCGAGGCCTCCAGTGAGTGTGGCTTCCCTAGCCCTGCTCCCCATGTTTTAGAACAGGTCAGTTATAAGATCCCCAATTCTCTTAATTAAGACATTGAATACCTAGAGGTCATAGAGAAGCTTGGTTCTTCTCCATAGAATCTCGACTGAATAGTGAGAAAGAGAGGGGGGCTATAGAGTGGCAGGGAGGGTCTTTAGACCTCTGGGATGTGGGGCGTGCTGGTGCTTTCCTAGGATGAAACCATAACATACCAGCAGTGAGGAAGGACCCACATCCCAGCAAAGAGACAGAGCGCACACTGGGAAAGGAGAGAAAGCAAAGAGGCACTGGGGGCTGAGGGAAGAGAGACAAAGCATCAGAGAAATCCAGGTTTGTACTATTCAATTAACGAGGCAAGTTCCTCAAGATCTGCATCTCAGTCTCCATCTCCATGAGATGAGTCGTGTCCACACTGCCTGATCCAGTCATGCGACTCTAACGGGGTGATGTGTGTGAACTGGCCAGTATGGAGCCTGGCAAAAAGGTGCCCAATAAAGGCTGGTTTCTTTCCTCCCTGGTAGGGAGCCCCAGGGCTCCAGCAAGATGCTGTCGTGGGCTAACATGGAGGACTATGGTCCTCCATCACCACCAGCCATCACGGAGGTTCCTTCCCCAGGTGTCGTCTTAGGTGGCAGTGGCTCCTTCCAGCCATAAACTTCACTTCCCTGCCAGCCCTGGGACCGTGTTAAAAATACAAACACCAAACACTAGCAAAGCCCCAGAAGACAAAAGAAGAATATCCTCACGACCTTAGGGCAGGCAAACATTTCTAGGCAGGTGACAATGCTAATCATAAGTGCATCAATCGGACTTCCTCAAAAATAAGGATTCTTGGCCATTAAAGACATTGTTAGTAAGAAGAGAAGTCAAATTATATCCTGTGAGAAAATAACAGTAATCCATAGATCTGGCAAAGACTTTCATCTGAACATATAAAACGTGCCTTGCCTACAAATGAACAGTAGAAAGGCAACCCAACTGCTGTTTCTTCTGGGTTGGACATGGCCACTGCTGTCTTGAACTAGAGCAAGAGACCTCACAGAAGATGGTGCCTCAAAACAGACCCTCTTGGGGAGGCCGGGGGGGGGGCGTTAACAGGCTCTGCCCTCTCCTGGGTATATGAGGGTTGATTAGAGATGGAAAACTCTGGCTTATAACCTGCTGAGAGGTACCCAGCATGTTGGTATGGCATGCTCTAGACACTTCCTGGAGACATAGCTGCCTTTGAGTCACCCATCTCTTTAAGGAAGTTGTACAAACTGGTTCACCCATTTAGAGTTGGGTAGAATCCTTTCTTGGGTCAGGTGGTGCCCTCTTCATTAGAAGAGGCAGCAGGTGGGATGGTTTGGGAAATAAGCGCCACAAAATCCCCTTCAGGAATGAGCTTTATTAGGAGTGAGACCTTCACAAAGGATCTGTGACCAAAGCTTGAGGTGGGGTAGTCCTTCATATTAGAGACGATATGTTGGAGCCTTGAAGGACTTTAAAGGGGCTTTAGAAAGAGAGATGACTCAGAGAGAGGGAAGGGGGGAAAGGGAGGGAGAAAGGGAGGGAGAGAGAGAACAAGTGAGCTACCATAGACAACATGACAGGGGGGAGCAGAGAGGAGCCTTTCTTGAGTAAAGGAAAGTATCTGACTTGTATATCAGGGGTGTTAGAAAGTTCCACACCACACAGTTTCTGGGATGGCCTACATAACAAAGAGCAAGGAGGAGCAAGGTACTGGATTGGCCTGTAATTTATGGGTTGTGGCATCACACAGAACGTCTTAATTCTCTGTCTCAGAGAGCACTGCAGTGGGGGTTTGGCTTGATTTCTTCAGGCTGCAGGATTTGGTCAGCTTAGAGCACCCAGTATCTGCAGGGGGCTGTTCAGGATCTAAGTCTTTGTATCTGAGGTGAGTAGATGTTGTTGAAGATTATTTTAAGGTGTGTTACTTCTGTCTATGCTGCATTTGTTTAGCTCTGTGAAGCTGTGGTTCTTTGCCTGTCTAAAATACGTGATGGTCTAATAAAGAGCTGAATGGCCAATAGCAAGGCAGGAGCAAGGGTGGGTGGGGCTATCAGGCAGAGTATAAATAGGAGGAGAACCCTGGGAAGGGGAGGAGCAAGTTAGAACAGAGAGAGGACGAAGTCAGGGGCCAGCCACCCAGCCAGTCATGGAGTAAGAGTGAAAGTAAGTTATACAGAAGTAAGAAAAAAAAAATAGCTCACAGGCAAAAGGTAGCTGGGATAATTTAAGTTAAAGAAAAACTAGCTAGAAACAAGCCAAGCTAAGGTCGAACATTAATAAGAAAGAATAGGACTTGGTGTGTGATTTATTTGGGAGCTGGGTGGTAGGCCCTCTCCCCAAAAGCCAAAAGAGTAATAACAACCAACAACAAGTAGACATTTCTTTATGTCTCCCTGGGAAAAGTCACAGGGACCAATTAAAATGGGAACAACTTGAATGATTCTTCACTTCCAGTGACACAGACAGGCTTACTAAACACCGGGGGTTCTCAGTGTATCAGTCACGGGGGGAGGGGTACACACGAAGACCATGTATGCTGAAGCTATACTCCCATAGCAAATGTCGGCATGGCTACAGGACAGCCTGAACGCCCCATACAGGAGACGCCAATGCAAACTTAAGACAATCTTGGAAAACTGGCAGTTTCTCTGAAGAAAACATAGGACTATCCCACAACTCCACGATTTCATTTCTAGATACTTCCCCAGGGGAGGTGAGGACAGAGCTACAAAAAGGTTTGCAAAGTAATGTATACTGCAGTCTTATTTCTCATGGCTCAAACCTAGAAACAACCCCCAAAAGGAAAATGAGACCAAGAGCCACCAGGTCATAACAAGAAGCACCTCAAATTATATTCAGCAAAAGAAAACAGATCAAAAATTGGGCTATAGTTCCTTTAATGTGAAGTTCCAGAAGAGGGGAATTCCTTCTGTGCTCACAGAAACCACAACAGAGCTCGAACTGAGGCAAGGGTGGAGCTGGCAGCAAAGGAAAGAGAACTTGGGGACTGGGGAGCTAGGCTATATCTTGACTAAGGTGGTTACATCGCTGTGGGCATTAAAGGGCTCATTTAGGATTTGTCCATTTTATTGTATTTTTTAAAATAGCCTTGTGACTGACTTCTCAGACTTTTAGGGGTGTTGCCTAGACCTTCAAAGAGGTGACTACATTTTGGGGACTAAGCATGAGCATCCAGACCGGGGAAGCTAGAGGCAGACCCAGGAGGCCAGAGAGACCCACATGGCCGATTTACACAGCATAGTTTTGCCCCTTTGATGTATGTGCTGTTGTGTATTTATAGTGTGTCTTTATGCGTGTGTGTGTGTATGTGTGTGTGCACATACTGCATGTGTGTCCACCCATATGCCACACCATACATGTAGATGTCAGAGAACAACCTGAGGGAACTGTTTCTCTCCTTCCATCATGTGGGTCCTGGGGATGGACCTCTGGTCACTAGGCTTGGGGACAAGTGTGTTTGCCAGCTGAGCCATCTCACCAACTTAGGTAAAAACTATGACTACAACCTAATCTGTGAAGCTCCAAGGGTGACAAGAGATGCACGTAGCATTATACCTGGGGTCCCCCCAATTCCAAACCCCTGACATTTTCTGTGAGTGTCTCTAGGAGTTGTTCTGTAAGAGCCTCAAGGCTTGCTTCAGGGCTCCAGCTTGAGCAAGGCCAGAGGGATAACTTTGCCCATCCAGACCCCATGCCCGCTCCTGCACCTCGGCATGACCTCTTGTTGGATGTCTTATTTCCAGGCACAAGTGGGCTTTCTAGTTCCCTCTCCCAAAAGTTTTCCTAACCTTCACAGGGCCACACCGTTGGCAACTTCCTTGTGTAAATCCCTCCAGGCTTGGCATGAATTGCAGGCTTGGAAGATGCTCTGCCCACACACAGGTCACTGGAAAAACCAAGTAGTCGCCCAGCCTTGAGTGCTGGGCCCTGAGGACTTCTTGAGCAGCACACGTAGGTCATCATAGCAGAGAAAAAGGTCCAGGCTCCTCTTAGCCAAAACACCTGTTTCCTGGAGGAAGGCTGAGCCCCAGTGAGACATGATGTCATTGGTTTTTTATCACATCTCAGTGAGGCAGCCTTTCTGGGAGGAGATGGGAAAATAGAGCCCTGCCACCTTAATTGGGAAAAGAAACAGAATCTCCAGTCATCTGGGTCAGATGCCCATGTTTCAGAAATAAAGCCCTCCTGTCTGAATTACCTGGGCCATTGCTGCTAGGGAGGAACAGAGCAGCTTTAGCGGGTTCTTTCCATGGAATTTTCTGTCAAATAAAAATGCTGAATTTCTTTAAGGCGCCATCTAAATGAAAGTTATTGTGGCTGATGAGAAATAAAATACCTAATTGCTAAGTAAAACAGATGAAAAATTCCTTTACTCACAAGGAAAACAGCAAAATATAACACATACATATAAAATCTTCAAAAATATTTATTATTGTGCAGTGTGAACTCACATGACGTATGTGTGTGTGCAGGTGTGCATCTGGGCCACAGCACATGTGTAACGGTCAGAGGACAACTGTGGAGTGAGCCATCTCCTCTGCGTATGTATCTGGAGATGAAGCTGACATCACCAGGCTTGCACAGCGGCCTCCTCTATCTCCTGAGCCATCTTGCTAGCCCTACATGATTTGTTCATATCTATTGATCAGTTGAAATAATTGTTCTATCTTACTTGTTTAAAAATTAAACATTTAAAAATTAAAAATTTTAAAATTAAATGAGCTAGCCAGGCGGTAGTGGTGCAGGCCTTTAATCCCAGCACTTGGAAGGCAGAGGCAGGTGGATCTCCGCGAGTTCGAGGCCAGCCTGGTCTACAAGAGCTAGTTCCAGGACAGCTAGGACCGCTACACAGTGAAACCCTGTCTCGGAAAAGAAAGTGATGGGCTAGTATGGGGGCGTATGCTTGCGATTCCAACCTGGGCAGCAAGGTAAGGCTCTGTCTTGAAAGAAAATATAAGGAGATAAAATAAATTCTAGGTGATAATTGTTATATTCTCTGCCTTTTACACAGACTTATCACCTTGGTTTTAAGTGAGGGCATACTTATTCTGTCTATTTAAAGTTTCATTAAAAAAATACATACACACTGTTAAACATTAAATAGTACCAAAGGCTTCATTGAGTGTGCGCAAGGATAGCTTAGTGGGTAAAGTGGTTTGGTGCCACACCTGGCAACCAGAGTTAGTCCTCATAGCCCACATGGTGGGGGAAGAGAACAATTTCCCACAAGTTGTTTCTATCTCTGATTTTTGGGAGTTATAGACCCTGAGTTTTCTGTGACCCCTTGCCTGCCGAAGTAAACAACTGGTTTTCCTGTGCTTGCAGCTGCTCTGGGCATGAGACCCTCATGAGTTCCTGATGGCAGGGGAGTGGTTTCTGATGGGCTTGCAGCTGAAAATCCCCGAGAGCTAGGGTGTGGCCATTAGTCAAGGAGAGCCCTATATAAGCTGCCCTGGAACACAATAAAATTGACATTCTTGTTTCAAGGATGACTCTCTCTCTGTGTCTCTGTCTCTCTCTGTCTCTGTCTCTCTCTGTCTCTGTCTCTCTCTGTCTCTGTCTCTCTCTGTCTGTCTCTCTCTCTGTCTCTCTGACTCTCTCTGTCTCTGTCTCTCTCTCTGTGTGTGTGTGTGTGTGTGTGTGTGTATGTGTTTCAATCTCTAGCCCCTTGCCTGACTCGTGAGCCATCCTGTAGTACAGGCATTACACTACATCTGATCACATATAGTGACATGCACACACACACACACACACACACACACACACACACTAAATAAATGTAGAAAGAAAAAAATCTAAATTAATACCAAAGATATAAAATGAAAGCTCGTGACCTCTTGTACCCTAACGACCTCCCAAATCTCCCAGAGAAATCACTACTTTGGTAGGGACAGTACAGGGAAACCCAGTGATACCCGGTGGCTTTCTCAATGAAACTAAGGCATCAGGGGGATGAGGTATTTGCCCTGCCTGTTCTATAGACAAGATAAAAATGTCCTGGTTTCTTAAGCTTCTCTGATTTCAAACTGCAGAATACGACCTCTGGCAAAAGTGAACAGGTTGTGGGTGCACAGAAACTCCTTGTCACAAAGTATACACACATGATCACCACTGCCCAGGTCAGGACATGGAGCTTACCTGGTGTCTCAGAGGTTCCTTCCATATGCCTCAGAGGTGACTGCTGTCAGCACCACCACCATAGGCGGGTGCTGTCTTTTCAGACGCAATCATTACGCTCTCCTGCCAGCATTTCTGTGAGGTTGGCGCCTGTGGTTACAGATAGCTGCAGTTACTGAAGGGTCCCTGTACGTCCTTCTCCATGACAGTCTGTCCTTTCATGGCTAATGGACAAGGAAGTTGTTCCTTGCATTGGCTATTGTAAAGAACGCTGATAAGGCGTCTGGTGGAATATGTAACGTGTTCGGCATGTGGGGGACATGTATGGATTCAACTCTATCAGGAAATGACAGTTGGCTTTCTGAAAAGATGCTAACTTACATATGCACGGTCAACCAGGGCGTTTCCATTGTTCCATGTCTTTTTCACTGTTTGGTACTGCCAGTCATCTTGATGTTAGTTATGTTGGTGGGTGGGGCATGCCACACCGATGTGGTCTTGATTTAGATTTCTCCAGTGACTAAAGGGAACGAGTAAGTACCCTTCAATTTTCATGCTAAGCAGTGGGATAATTTTTTTAAAAGCTTGAGAATGCTTCTTTTAGAGTTTAACTTTGAAAACAGAACAAACAACAACCCCAGGGCCGGCAGGGTGTGAACCTTAGCAGATGCCTGGAGGGATAGAGTGGAGACCACATGGCATCGCGGGAACTCTAGAAAGAAGAATGGAGGTCCAGAGTGTAGGAAAAACACGCTAGGACAGGGGTAGAGAGAAAAAGAGAAAAGTTATGCTTTTCGGAGTCTTTCAGAAAAGAAGGCAGACATAAGAAACTGCGTGTCTGCTCTTTCCCTGATCTGCCCCTCTTTAGCTGCGCTGCTCTACCTCGTTCTGGGGAGAGGCTCCGCCAGACCTGCTGAGCATCATAGCTGTGCCTGCAGCGTGTGCAGAGCCAAGGCTGACAGACAGCAGGGAGGTGAGGCTGAATCAGCCAGCATCATCTTCCTTCATCTTCAGGAGCTGTGGTTGCAACCGTGAGGAAAGTTGGGGTCCGGTTTTGCTGTACCCCTTAGAACAAGGATCAAGAGAAGGCAGTCTCCATGAATAAGCCAGAGCTGCTTTCCTGCCTCCCCATACCCGCTCCTCAGGCCCAGCACCGCTCTTGGCTGTTCTGGATGAGTCCCCTCCAGTACCTCCACACCACAAGCCCAGCGCTTCCCCGAACCTAGCATCTTCCGCCTTCACCTGCCTTCAGTTTCTCTGTGGCGTCACTCTCACAGCCTAGCCCCATCCTACCCATCCCTGGAGAGCTAAGAGCAGGCGACAACCACGCTGACATTTAAGAAAGTGGGTGTCACTCGATACTTAGGTATTTATGGACATTTGATCTTTTTCAGCCAAAGACATTTGGGGTAACTAGCCTTATGCGCATGGTTTTCTCTGGATATGGGACCGAATAAATCTGAGGAGGAGGCTCTCTCTCTCTCTCTCTCTCTCTCTCTCTCTCTCTCTCTCTCTCTCTCTCTCTCTCTCTCTTTCTCTCATGGTTGGAGCAGAAGCAAGACTTGTGGTTGGTCCTCATTGCCCATGGGCAGAACAGCAGGGCAACGGCAGCTGGATCAGAAGCAGCGTCTACCTTGTTCTGTATTCATGATCTGTTTTTCCATTGCGCCCCCTAATAAATTATTGGCCAGACTTCGTGGTTATCGCTTCATTAAGAACTTACTATGGGTCAGGTCCCACCCTGGGCCCAGGACACAGGCAAACAAAAAAGGGTTGGCCAGCAGGGCTCACAGTTGGGGTGTCCTCACACATACCAAATACATCGTTGGCATACATTTCAGTGACTGGGGTGTGTGTGTCGGTCACAGGGAGGTGCTGTGCCCCTCCAGGTATTCAGGCTACAACAGCTGGCCTAGGGGTGAGTACACAACGTGAAGAAGTTCAAACGAGGGGCTGGGGACCTGCAACACAGTTCTTTGGTTTAAGGTTTCTTAATGCTTTTGCAGAGAAACATTGCTATATTAATAAACACACAAAATGATTAGAATGCACATAAACTCTTTTTAGGATAAAAATAATACAAATTCAAGAAATTACGATAGCCTCCAGGGGCCTTTGAATGTGAGTCTTCACCTGTGGTCTTAGGGCGATGAAAACTATCAGAGAAGTCATGACATTCTTGGCCAATGAGCATTCGCGGCATACTGATGAGGTAGATGTTGCTAGGCCTACAGGGGAGAACACTGAGGCCCAGCCATGGTATAGAAAGTTCAAGTTCCATGGTTAAGAAACCACAGAATCAGTAAGAAATCTGTGTAAAGTCCACACCCTTCTTACAGTGTGTAGTGCGTACAACAGCTGTTGTATGGTTGTAGGGGAGGATGTGGAAGGGTCAGGCTGGTGCTAAGTCGTGAATAGGCGTGGGCACCGGATGAGTGGTCCAGTGCAGAAGATGGCCATGACCCACAGAAGCTGAGCCTGCAGGGTCACGACATAAGTGCATGAGGGCCGCTGTGATGGGGTTGCTGCCATCCAAGGTCTTATCACCAATGTAGAGAGACAGTGGTCCTCAGCACTGGTATCACTCCCGTGGCCCAAGAAAGCCCCATCTCAGCTGTCCGTGTTCTACAGTGACAGCCTGTTCTCAGAGTGAACAACACAGGAAGCATGACACCACCATAACTTCTCCCAAGGTGGCCTCACCATCTAGGTGGCAGGCAGTATGCAACAGGATGGGAGGAAACAGTGTGATTGGGCCCAGAAGGACATCGACAGAGAGTGGGAAACTTGAGAGGCAGCTGTGGCTTTCCGTCACTTTCCATTAGGAGGTCAGTGGCACAGAACATCTGTTGACATGAACACTAAGAGATTGATGATGCTCTCATGGACAGAAAACAACCCGTGGGAACGACCCCCATATGGTTGAGCACATACAATGTGCAGAGTTCTCCCTGACACTTGGAAATGGCTCTTTCCACTAGAAAATGGTTGTTACAGTTTGCAACGGAATGGTACCGCTTCTCTTCTTCCCTTTTTCTTCCTTTAGTATGCACCCAGAGAGTTTATTGAGAAACCAGTCAACGTCCTGGAGGTCCTCAGGCCATCTCAAGTACTGTTGCTTTTGAAGAAACCCTCTGATGGTCTCATGTCTCATCAGCTGATACTGGGACAGGGACCCCACCACCACCACCACGAGAACATTCTTGAGGTCAGACAGGCACCGGCTCTGGGCATACCTGAAGGCTTCCAGGCACCAGCCATCCTTAAGGAATTGTCGACTCACTAGGCACACGGTCTTTCTGCTGCCCCAGACAGCCGCCTGGATGTTGGAGATGTGGTTTTCTCCTGGGATAAAATCTCTCTCTTCGAAGCACAGCCTGAGTCTGTTTCGGGAACTGTACTGGGCATCCAGGTGTTTGAGCAGAGCATTCTGTGCCCATTCAAAGTCTTTGCTACTGAAGCAAAAGTAAGCATCGTATCGGTATGCACTGGGTTCCGAACTCCGGACCTTGTCCTTGAACACCAGTCTCTGAATGTTCTTATAACACAGGAAACAAGTCCCCCGGAACTTTATGAACGTGAAGGTGGTGACGAGGAGCAAGGACAAAGTGACGGTGCACAGCACGAAGAGGGAAAACTTTATGGACTGCAAGACTTCCTCTTCATCACACTCCTTGGTGGAGACGTCATAAAGGGAGACCCCTACTAGCGAGTCAGGGTACACGCAGTATATGTCTGCAGGAGAGCCCTGCAGGGTGACATTGGTTTGGTTGAGCCAGGTGATGAAAGGGATAAGTTCACACTGGCAGACGAACTCGTTATGCGTTATGTCCAAGGAGCTAAGTGAAGCAAACGACCCAGGATCAGGAGAGAAGAGCTGATTTCTAGATATATCAAGAAACTCTAGAGTAGCCGGTAAGCTGCCAGGAGAGAGAGAGGTCAACTTGTTAGCGCCAAGATTGAGCAACTGTAACGAAACCAGGTCGCTAAATATTCCAGGAGGGAGGAAATTAAGGTAGTTACTATTCAGGTACAGGACTCGGAGGTGGAAAAGGCCTTTGAAAACATCCCAGCAAAGGCCGGTCTCCCAGGCAAGCTGCAGCATGTTTCCTGCTAGGAAAAGATGTTCCAAGCTCAGGTTCTCCGAAGGGGTGTAGACTGCCTTGCAGGAGGAAAGGCGATTCTGGTTCAGGATGAGGGACTGGAGCTGGGGAACTTGCAGGAGGAAGTAGAGGTTGGACAAATCTTCCAGTTTGTTCTCGGATAATTCGATGAAGTTGGCTGTAAAGCGGACGCGTGGCAGATCGACCAGCTTATTGCCACCCAGTAAGACGGTCAGGATGCTTGGAATGAAATTGATGGTTTTAAGAGCATTATCGCGGAGATCCAAGGTTTGTAAGTTCTCCAGGGATCTGAACGTTTGGTATTGAATGATCCCAATATGGTTCTTTTGAAGGTCAATGTAAGCGACTCTAGGTAGCCCATAGAAGTTGGAATTATAAAGTTCTCCCAAAAGATTACATGACATATTGAGAACTTGGAGATTGTCAAGTCCATAAAACGCATCTTCTGAGATCTTGTTTATCTTGTTGGAGGCAAGGTTCAGAAACTTCAAATCTTTCAGCGTCTCAAACACTCTGGAATTTAAGGAGAAGATATAACCATGCGAAAGGTCCAGGAACATCACCGAACTTCTAGCCAGGCCAGCAAACGTGTTCTGGTCAGGGTCTCTGATGTTCTGGAAGCCAAAGCCAGACCCCATTATGTGGTGCGTAAGAATCAAAGAGGTGACTTGGCTTCCCCAGATGACATTGCTAAAGTTGCCTGTGATGTCCACTGTCCAACCATTTTCAGAGAGATCTAGAGTTTCCAGCCACATGCCTCTGAAGGGGTTTTTGCAAGTCTCCCAACTCACAGAGACTCTGCTGAACAGGCTAGTTGATTTGAGGCCAAAGAAAGAGAGTATTTTGCCCTGCAGGGGCTTGAGTTCATCCTCACATAAAGGGACTATTTTATTGAAAGAAAAATCTATGGCTTTTAAGGAATTCAGTTCCTGAAATGAAGAATGAAGATGAAGGCTGTAAATCTGGTTGCCAGAGAGGTCTAAGCGAGCCAATGAAGTTAGATTTCTGAAGTAACCATCTCTTAGCACAACACTGGAGAGCTTACAGGAAAACAGTCGAAGTTCCATGAGATGGGGAAGTCCCTGAAAAGCGTCTGGACTCAAGACTTCAATGTGGTTTTGGCCCAGGTCCAAGATCCTCAGATTGGGTAGGTTTCTGAAGGCCTCCCTGCCAATGGTCATGGGTGTAAACTGGGTTCCCAGCTCCAGCAGCAGGAGCTGCCCCAGGAATGGAAATGACGTGGCGTTGACCACACTGATGTAGTTGAAGCTGAGAAGGAGCCTCTCCGTGGTGTTGAGGACCCAGGGGATCTGCGTAAGGTTACAGTGGCGAAATAAGGCGATCTGGCCATTGGAAGAACAGGGAGACATTCCCAGCATGGGGCTGGCCATGAAGATCACACTTAAGAGAAGGTCAAGCTGATCTGCCATGATCTATGGGGGAAAGAGCAGAATAAAAACACATCACAACCTGAGGGTCTGCACCCGGGTTCTTGGCACTTGAGGGTTTCCTGTGTGATGTGGTTGTTCTCTTGGGGCCATTTGCTCAACTGACTCCACAAACACTCTGCTGGGTGGGAGAGAGTCACTCACTATTCTTCTCAAACACTTGCTAGTGCATACTTTACACACTGGGCACCAGTGCTTTAAAGACACTGCGAGCTGGGGCGGTTGCTCAATGCTAGAGGACTTGCCCAGCATGACCCAGGTTCAAGGTCTCCTCTCCAACACCAAACAAACAACAACAACAACCCTGTTACCTACTCAGGGTTTGTTCATTAGTTCCAGAGCTGTGGAGGGAAGGTAAGAATCATAAGGACGAGATATTTTTACTTCTGTTCATCCAGGGGCTCCCCATTCCTTACTAGAGCACACGTCTGAACTCGCTGTGGAGGGAAGGTAAGAATCATAAGGACGAGATATTTTTACTTCTGTTCATCCAGGGGCTCCCCATTCCTTACTCCCAGAACCTCAGCTCGTGGACAGATCATAAACACATCACTTTCCCTACTGCATTCTAGCCAGATTGTAGCCCATCCCCAAAGATCTGAGCTAGCTGGACGCGCTATGCTTGTCATCTTATAGGCACTGAGTACCTTATGTATGGTCATAAAGAATCAGATTTGGTCAGCTTGATGAGGTGGACTGTGCACCTGTTGCACGCCTGACACAGTATGACACACCTACCTGCTAAAGCTCGGTGCAGGCAGCTTAGCATCCATCCATGTGTCTGAGCCGCAAAGGGTGTCTCGCAGAAGTGTCTGTCATGTGTTCCAAGCATAGGTGCTGTGTGAGAACAGAAAACATTAACAAGGATCTCAGAAAGCTTAACGTTTTCTGCGGTGGTCTGAATAAGATTGGCCCTCACAGGCTCAGATACTTGAACGTTTAGTCACCGGAGAGAGGAACTCTTTGAAAGGATTAGAAGGATTAGGGGGTATATGCTGGAGGAAGTGTGTCACTGGGAGTGGGCTTTGTGGTTTCAAAATTCCACGCCAGGCCCAGTCAGTCTCTCTTTCTTGGCCTGTGAATTAGGATACAGTTCTCAACTACTTCTCCAACACTGTGCCTGCCGTGTCTGCCACCATGTTCCCACCATAATGATAGTGTACTAAGCCTCTGGAACAAGCCCCCATTAAACGCTTTCTAAGAGATGCTATGGTCATGGTGTCTCTCCGTGGCATTAGAAGAGTAACTAAGACATCTTCCAAGTGCATGGCTCTTCCATCTTTAGAACACATCTCACTTGCTGCCAATGGCTCCCATCAAAAGCCGCCACTGAAAGGTTCTGTGTTCTAGAAAGTATTCCCCACTGGGCCTGGGTATTAAAGGATTGATTGTCATCCTATGACTCCCCTGGGAGGTAGCAAAGCCTTTAGGGGGTGGGGCTTACTGTGAGGAACTTAGGTCACTGAGGGTATGCCTTAAAAGGGATGGCCTTTTGTACCATCCCTTGAGCCATGCATCTCTCTCCTTGCAGATTCCTGTTTACCCTGCCTAGACTTGCCATCATGCTGCTGTACCTACCAACTTCAAGTGTGCACACATCCTTTCTCCCCTGCGGCTCTGGTCATCACCCAAAATAAGTCCTGGCTGGTAGAGCAAGTCTAGAGAGGGAAGACTAAAATCCACCAGGAGAGAGAAGGCCAGTTTGAGATGAGATACAGGAGGCAGCTACTGAAATGGACCCCAAACAAAGCTCCATCTCTCTTGGCATGCAACCCCAAGACTGTGGTCCTAGAGGCTTGTGGAACCCTGAAAAGCAGATTGAAGGAATCCAGTGTGAAACGTACATCTGTTGAGTGGTACCCAAAGTGAAGACTCTGAAGATGCAAACCAGGGTTGGAACCCACGTAGGAAAATAAACAAAATGGCGGATCCGACTGTGGGAAGTGGGGTCTACTGTGGCCTCCAAAGCTTGCCAGAGTATGGCCTCACTGCCCACACCCGAGGAGGCCACAGTGCTCTACCGCGCAGTCGGATGACCTGGCAGCAGACAGTCTACTGTAGTGCCTTTCATACGGTTTATTCTGTGGTGTACATCTGTACAGTGCATGCAGGGAGTGTAAGGTTGTGGACACCCATGTGCATGCTGGCAGAGGCCAGGGCAGGATGTTGGGTGTCTTCCTCAATCATGCTCTGCCTTACTGCTTTGGGGCAGAGGCCCTCACAGAACTGGAAGCACACTGTTCTGACTTGCCCAGCCACCCAACAAGTTTTCAGGGTCTCTTCAGCCCCCATTCCCAAGCATCGGGGCTACAGACACAGGCCACTATGCATAGCTTCTTCACAGGCATTGAGGTCTTACTTTGGAAATCTGACAGTTCTGAGACCTCACCCTCCCTTGGCATCACAAACCCAACGCTGTGCCCAGACTCAGAGCCTACCTCTTTTAATATGATGTAGAGGGCCTTATATACACATGGAAACGACCACTGTGGTTCATAGGCTGGGGCTGGAAACACTGTGCACAGGGTTAAAGGGTAAGCGTGTTAGGCTGTGCAGTCTAAACACAGACCACAGTTTGTTGGCCTCTGTTCTAGAAGGTAAGAGAACAGAAACTCCGACCCCACCAATCAGGGTTTTTAAGCGACTCTAAGATAAACACAGTGTTGAGATGCAAGAAGGTGCAGGAAAGAGCTTGCGTGGTCCCCAAGTCACTGCTGGCTTTGCAGCTGTTATCTTACCCAAACATCAGGCTGATTTCTCATCTTATGTAACCGGATGGAGAAATTCCCTCGGAGACACCAGTGTGAGGATGCCAGCTCAGAAAAGCACAGTTAAATGTCTTCGTTTCAATTCTGATTTTGACGAGATCAGCGTTGGTCCCTAGGTACGACTGCTGAACTCAATGACCTTGAATTTCTGGTAATGAGTGACAGCCCTAAATAACACATATTTCAAGATATTTCAATTTCCAGATTCACAAGAGAAGCTAAAATTATAGTAAGGAAGACGAAACCAGCTGAACAAGTAGATTTTAAACAAAACTCTTTTGGGCACATGTTCTAATTACAAAGATATCATGCAGACCTAAGTCTTTAAGAGGGATAGAAGGATGGAATAATTCTATTTTTACCTCTGAAGCAGATCTCTGGTTAGGATGACTGGCAGGACAGGTGAGTAGGGGAGCCAGCTAAGCAGTGAGATGAGGCGTTGGGAGAGGCTCATGCAGAGAGCATGGGTGGGGAACCGGCAAGCATTTGTTCTGAAGTGGGAGCCAGAAGCTCAAATGTGTGGATGTAAAGACATCCAACACCACCAAGGCAAACCTAACTAAAGCCGAGTGCCAGACTGCCATGCTCTTCCTGACTCCGACTTCAGAATGTAGAGATTCCAGGAAGGAATCCACGCAGAAAGAGGTGGGCTGTAAGGACGGAGTAGTGTGGGTGTGGGACCTGAGAAAAGCAAGGGACTGAAGCCACACCCCTAAGTGGGTGACCCCAGAAGGGGGCAAGGTCCTGCACGTGGGTGGAGAGCCCAAGGGAAGCAGGGGAGCCATGGCCACTTGCTTCTCTGTAGGTTGAGGGGTTGGACCCTAACCTTCAGGGAATCCTTTCTGCTTCTATCAGACGAGTCTGCCCTCTAGTGGTTACCAAGAGCAGAGGGCGGAAAGGAAGAAAGGCAGACAAACTTCAGGGGCAATGTGTTCATGACTCATTATCCAGATGACAAAAAGAAACACATGAAGTGGGTTCCATAACATATGCATTCTCTGTTCATAGAGGAAGAGTATGCATAAGGTCTTGGGTTCGATCCTCCACTCACCATGGACACCCACTCAAGACAAGTCATTGCACTGCAGCTGGGTGTGGTGGGGCCTGCCTGTAATCCTAGAACTCCAGAAATGGAGGCAGAGAATCGAGTGTACAAGACAGAGTTCCACAGTCAAACCTTATCTCAAACAAAACCAAAAACCACTGCCAAAGTCATACACTTTACTCCCAGGATTTATAGGAGAAGTAAGGTAAGAGTATAAGGCTTGAAGGATTCATCATCAGCACACACAAAAAGGATAGGTATAAAATAAAAATGGTATGTGGTTAGCCTACTCAATTGAACAAGAGACCCATTAATACTCTGATAGACAGGGTACTCGGCTTTGGAAAAGACCTGAGGTTTGCTGGTGGAAGTGGGTACCAGGAGGGTTTCAGTCGCTGCATTATTATGAGATGGTGGGAAGTGGGGAGGCTGTCTGGTATCAGGGGGAAAATCTGAACGCCAACTATAGATGCCTGAGGCCCCAAACACACGGAGAGTGGATGCAGCTGACAGACACCAGGGTGTATTTTGTGTCCTCGTAGGTGGCTTAGTTCAGCTTGGTGCAGCTTTCTGTCTCTGCGTATAAGAAATTGCACATAAGGAAAAAAATGAAAGAGGTATTTCTAATACCAGGGGTTTTTGTTTTGTTTTGTTGCTATTGATTGAACTCATGGCCTTGGGCATGTTAGGCAAGAGCTTTTTCACTGAACTATATCCCCAGTCAAGCTCTCTAATACATCAATAATATTCCCAAATATATCAATTTTCTTAGGAACAAGTTCATATTTTGAAACAAGCATTATAATTCAGTGATGGATGGAGGATTCTGGTTTTGTAAACAGTTTCACCCCCTGCACTGAACAGTCGGATGGACTTGGGAACCAATCATGCAGACTCAGCTTCAGGGAGAGGGGAGGACCAGGGTTCTCTCTCCAGCCCCAGTGTCCTTAGGGTTCACTTAGAGACTGGCCACGATGAACAGTCCTCAACCTGGTTACATGTTAGAATCCCTGTAGTCTGGAGACCTGTGAGGTCTGGGCCTCCCTACGCCTATTCAGTGAGATACTGAAGATGGCGCATTCTCAAAATTCTGTATTTTTAACAGATGTGAAAATTGTAGATACACTCCGGCCCATAAGTCATTGGCATAAATCAATAATCGTTGAATTTGCTAACTCCTTGAAATCACCTGGGGTCTGAGCCTAGGTCCCGGCAGAGAAAGGCTGGTCTTAGTTGACCTAGCAGGCGTGTCTGACATAAACACAGCCCACAGTTCCCTTGCAGTCAAAGAGAGTCAGGAATGCTGCTCAACAAAAAAACTGTAAACTTACACTTTAAAAATACGATATTATGTTTGCTCAATTTATTTTCTTTGTAACTTGATTGCAAGGTTCTTGACACTATGTTGCGATGTTAAAAGGTTGGACATCCCTAGGAGGGTGAGGCATGGGCCCCTGGAGTTCTTAGCTCTCAACAGGTGACTCCAGGCACAGATGGTTTGATCACCTGCTCCTTTGGCTGCAACCCTGACTCCACCTCAACCATAAGGTGCATGGGAACACCATGAATCCTAGGATTTCTAATGCCAGAGAGGTTCACAATAGCTGAGGCAAGAATAAACCAAGAAACAGCAAGAGCAAACCCAGGATTGGGTGTACAACTCAGCCTTAAAAAGGAATGGAAGTCCTTTTAAATTATTATTATTATTACTATTACTATTATTATTATGTGTGTATTGCACACATAGGTCACAGAACCACTCCATGAAGTCACTTCTTTGCTTCTACTTTCACATGGGTTCCAGGGACCAACCTCAGGTACCTGCTGAGTCATCTCTCCAGCCCCACAGAAATAAAACTGGGACACATGCTACAACATGGATGGATTTTTTTTTGTTTGCTTTTGAGACAGGGTTTCTTTGTATAGCCCTGGCTATCTTGGAACTATCTCTGTAGACCAAGCTGGCTTTGAACTCACTGAGATCTGCCTGCCTCTGCCTCCCGAGCGCTAGGATTAAGGCATGTGCCACCACGGCTCAGCTATGGATGGATTTTGAAAACGATATACTAAGTATAATCAGTAAGATGCAGAAGAACAAATACTGTGTGATTCCAAACTCTGGCACAGGCTAAGCAAACGCTCTCCCACTGGGTGACACCTTATTTTACACGAGGTTTCTAGAATAAACAACTTTACAGAGACAAAAGACACAGTGAGATTATCAGAGGCTGAAAGGAGCAGGTGGGGCAAGATGGCTCAATGGACCCAGAATTCCAAAAATCTCAGAACCTTGAGGAAGTTCTGAAGACAGTCAGTCGTGAAAGTGTTTAATGCCACTCAGATGCATGCACCCTTACAACAATTTAAATGACAGAGTTCATGCCATGCACATTTTGCCACAATTTAAAAAAGAACTAAGCCAGGTGTGGTGGTGGTACATACTTTCAACCCCAGAAATTGGGAGGGAGAAGGAGGAGGATTTGGGGCTCAAGTTCATCCTTAGCTACATAGTAAGTTCAAGGCCAGCCTGAACAATGTAAGACTCTGCCTCGAAAGAAAAAAAATTAATTTAACTAGCTAAAACCCACTGCTGAAGCTCCAGAGACCCCACAGGCCTGGAGGCTGTTGAAAGTAGCATTCTAAAACTGTACCCCAGGCTCCTTTGATGCAAGCCATTCTCAGGCCATGCTTGGAGAAGCGTGGGCCTAAAGGATCCCCTCTAAGCCGCACACCCCACATTTCTCTTGCAGGAAGACCGGGAGACCATTGAGTATTGGGTTTTGACTATTATGGCCGGGTTAACTTGTGTCTAGGGCTCTGAGGGAGACAAACAGGAATAGGACAATCAATGCTGGCCTCCAAACTCCTGCCGTGCAGTGTTAATTAAGATAATCAGACCAGAGGGAGGAGGTCAGCATCCTTTCTTCCCAGCTGCCTTCATTTCGAGTTAATCCCAGCCATGAAGAGAGCAGCTTCCTTTCTTAATTGTGTGAGTAGAAAAGCTGCCTGCCGTAGCAGTCTGAGTTATGGGCCATGGTATCAGCAGCAAATCCATAAGCTTTTATTCTGGGGGTGCCGCTCCTCTCCGGACACACAGTTAGTTAGCGAATGCCTCAGGCTGAGCCAGGGAAGCCCTTGTTTTAATTTAACACTTGATCCTTAGAAAATCACCAGTCATGGATTGTTGGCAAGGCCCCGGGGTCTGAGACTAGCTGCGTCCACGAGACAAGTCGCAGAAAGAGCGTTTCCTCTGCTAAGTGTATGGTTCAAAACCAGGGCGCCACAGACTGGCTATATAAGAAAACCAAAATTCATTTCCTTTAGTTGCCTTGGAGAGCTTTGCCAAAGTTCACAGTAATGACCTGTGGACCAACTCCCAGTATGAGTGTGGGATGAGGGCTTAGAGACAGAATGCTGGAGGAACTGTGGAACCAGACGAGCTTTGGCTGTTCCAAGGGGGTGCCGGTTTGTTGGAGTCCTAATTTGAATCTGAAGTGTCTTCCTTGGGCTCTTGTCAGGAAAGCCCCCCTCCAGCTAATGACACTGTTTTGGGGTGCTGTCTAAGCTCTGGGAACTGAGTCTTAGTTGGAGGTGGGTCCTTGGAGGTTTACTGCCATGGCTCCTTCTGTTCACTCTCTGTGGCCTGTCTACTGGTACTTTTCCTTCTTCTACCCCCACGAACCATCTCTTCAAACCATCCCTAAGCACCTTCAGCTCCCAGGCTTCCCAGCTATTCCAGTCCAGCTGCCAAAGGCGAGATACTCAGGTGTGCCCTTAGCACACTGTCTCCAAATCCCCTACAGTTCGGGAGTCAACTTCACTCCCAAGGCCAGGCTCCAGCCTCGGATCTGCTGTTGCCCTCTTCTGGTCTGAGCTTGTGTGGTGTGTGTGTGTGTGTGTGTGTGTGTGTGTGTGTGTGTGTGTG
>NC_022013.1:81644624-81658534 GCF_000317375.1 Microtus ochrogaster
GAGAGAGAGAGAGAGAGAGAGAGAGAGAGAGAGAGAGAGAGAGAGAGAGAGAGAGAGGTGGCACAGGAGAGCTCTACACAGCCAAGAGGCAGCTCCCCTCTGTGCTGCTGTGTGGGGACCCAGCACTTCAGGCGGAGGTTGTTCTGGGTAGAGGATGGCTCTCAGGCAATCATGCTTGCAAGAAGCACCCTCTCCACAGCTGGGAGAAGATTGCTTGTTCATGAGAGCTGGGAATGATACTGCTTCCGTATTCCTCAGCCCCATCCACTCCAGAGCCTTTGGGATCGGCACAGCAGGTGAATGCCCAACAGTTGACAACTGTTCGGCAAACAGGACTCCGAGATCAGCGCATTAGTTTTCTGGGGACACTGCGAGCTCTGAAGAATGATTTATTTACTGATGCTCGCCGTTCTCATTAGGGTCTGTTTGCCTTTGCCTCCCTAAATGTTTATGATCCCTCAATACAAAGCACGTCTGTCATGTCTAGCCCAGCAAGAACTTTCCCATTTGTCTGTAATCTTTGTTCCATGTGCGGCGGGGTCGTGGGGGGAGGGCTGGGGACACCATGAGGAACCATGGCTAGCTGAGTTCCCAGTCTGGGTGGTTCTGAGGGGTGGGGCTGGAACTCTAGGAGCCTAGAAATTCCCCACCTTCTCTCAGAGCCACAGACCCGTGCTAGAAATTCATTCCCAAACTGCCACCAGGCTCCCTGCTTGGTACTTAAAAGCCCACCTGCAGCCCTTTTCTGTAAATGAGGATTTTATTCTTTAAGCCAGGTAGTGCTTTGCTGTCTTCAACTTATGGTAAATATGTTGAATGGATTAGTCCTTTCACGTCCAGCCCTGGGGTCTGCCTCCCTCCTCCTGGTGCTGCCAGGATGGCTGCCCAGGGGATGAGAGATTTGTGAGCCTTAACACACACATCTTTACACATGTTTACATGTGTCTCTAAAACATGCACGCTACTGGAGGGAGCGTCCCCAGAAGATAGCACTGACTAGAAAAGTCCTCCATGTATCCTTAGACCTGCGAACCAGAGCTTTTCAGGGTTGCTCCAGGGTCCCCACCTCAGACTACAACCTAGAGGGGACATTTCAGGCTTGAATTGTCATGCTATAGCTGGGTAACAACCCAGCCGACTTTCCCTGTCATCTCTATACTGTCTATAGCCACAGCCCTGCTTCCCAACTTTACTAAGAATTTGGCCTCCCGCATCCTTTGTTTCTCTGCCTAGCCTGGTACCCAAGCTCTGGAGCATATGTATGTCTCACTGGCTCATCCCGTCCCATCTTCCCTCCACAGGCTATCTCCAAACAGTCCTCACATCCCTCCCGGCACGCTCACCTCCCTCCCTTGACATCCTGGCTCCATCTCCATGGCAGCATTTTATTACATTACGTCTTTCCGGTAAGCCGTGAGGCAAGGACTCGGTTTTATTCATACTCGATCCCCCACGGTTCCTAGCACAACCCCAGCACCCCAGCAATATTCTTCCCATTCGTGTCTGGAAGCCACAGCCTCACCAGGAGCACCGGCCTTTCCATCCGAACACCAGGGACATCTAATCCGTTCTTGTCATTCTAGGGGCAGTGGATCGCGGGTTGTTCAAAGACCCCTGAGGCCACAGGAGTCTCGTCACAGCCATGGTGACAACAACAAAGATTTAATGAATCAGGAGACGCAGCGATGGCTTTGCCAAGAGAGGACAAATAGAATCACTGCACACATGTTTTTCTGCGCTGTGAATCACTTTCCTTTAGGTGGTTTCTACTCTGTGTGATTTCACTTCTTTGGTTTTTGGCTTTGTGTGTTGGGCCTTTTTAAAAATTTTTAAAATTTCAAGTTAGCGTGCCAAAGCCACGAGTTTCATTGTGACATTTCATTCACATAACTGTCATTATGCGTGTTCTTATTCATCTCGATGTAGGCTTTCTAAGACAGAGTCTTACTGCGCAGCCCAGGCTGACCTTGAACTCAAAGGTGCTGGGATTGGGGGTGTGAGCCCCGACCCCCCTTGAATGGAATACTCACTGGAAGAGAAAGGTTCTAAATGTTTTTCGAAATTGCAACATGAGGGCCGAAGAGATTGAGAAATGTCTGGACCAGCCTCTGGGTCAGAAGGTGACTTCCAGTCATTCAGTCACATGGGTATCTTTCTATTTTGCCACACCAGGGAAGAAAAGAAAAGATGGTTCCCACTGGGACCAAGAACTCCCTTTCATGACGTGTCTGTGATCATTTGGTTTCTAGCTTTCAGTACTAGGACAAGACAGTTATCCTGTCTCTACATTCCAAGGAGCCAAGAGCTTGCTGACTCAGGGATCATGTGGGTTTCTGATGGCGGGGGTGGAGGTGAGGGTGGGGGTGATGGTGGGGGGTGGGGAATGGGGTTGGAGGGGAGGGGAGGGCCCTGAGGATGAGAGGAGTGAGGTAAGGCTACCATCAGGGTTTGACAGACCTAAGCAGCAGGGCTAGGTGATGGCAGGGTTTGCGTGTAAGCACTGGTCTCACACAGATGGGAGTGTCCTGAGAGTTGAAGAACTGACTTGCTGAGTGTCAGATCATCTTCTAGATGATTAAACAGGCGCCTAGTGAGGTGAGGGCGTGCCCCTGGCAAATGTCTCACCCAGAGTAAAGTGTGGAGCTGGGATTTGAATCCAGTTGCAAACACGGTTGTCATTGTGATCACTGAAAGAAATCAAACCTGAAAATTGTCCCCAAACATACACAGAGCCTCAAAGAATGTTGTCTGTGCACAGGAGTACCCTGGAGGTGGAGATGCTGATCCATTTGGTCTGGGGAAACCTGAGAATATGCACTTTTTTAATTAAGAAGAATTGGGGTGTGTGTGTGTGTGTGTGTGTGTGTGTGTGTGTGTGGTGTAAGTGTGCTCGTGTGGGGGTACTTCAGGCGTCATTCCTCTACTACCCTATTTGAGACAGGATGTCTTTGCTGTCTGTCACTCTGTACCCCAGAATAGTTGGCCCTCAAGCTTCTGGGCTTCTCCCGTCTCTTCCATCTCCTTGCAGAAGCAATGAGATTGCCAATTATGTGTTAGAGTTGCTGGATCTTATGTGGGTGCTGGGGATTCGAATTCAGGTCCTCCCACTTTGGCAGCAAGCGCTTTCCTGGTTGAGCTATCTTCACAGCTAAAGAGTCCGCAGTACTAACGTGCTCCTAGGCAATTCTCAAGGGGCTGGCCCACTAACCACACCCTAATGGACAGGATTGGGAGTCCTGCTTTTAGCCTCAGGAGTTTTCCAGCACCAATTCATTCTCCTGTGAATGCCTTATGGCCAAGATTCTACAGAACTGGTTTTGAGCTGTATTAGTGAATTAACCCCAAATTCTCTCACCTCTCGCTGGAGACTTCTCATGAGGAAGAGCTAGAAGAACCCCATGGTTTAATCTGAGGGAAGGAAGCAACAGAGTTTGGGATGACTTTCTCAGGTTCAGCAGGCACTCCCTTTGGCCACCAGCAGGGGGCACACACTGGGCGCCCTGCCCTCCGCGGGAAAACTAGAGCTGGGGAGCTGGGCTGGGCTAGGAAGCCAAACCGCCTGCCTAAGTCGCGCCTGCCTAGCGCGGGGTGAATCCAAATTAAGACAACAACCAAATTAAACTCGATCGTAGCTCCACAATTAACAAGCGCTGAAGTTCTTTGAGTATCAGTTTAATCATCTGTAAAATACCAGGGATAGTCGTTACCGCTTCCTCTAGGAACACGGCAGGGAGGGGTGGGGGTGCGGGGGTGCGGAGCCAAGGCAAACCAGAGAACCAGCTGCCTGTGCACAGTCCACCAGTTCTTGCTATGCTCACGTACCCACCCCTCACCAGAAGGGCACACCCTTAGAAACCACTGAAGAGGAATGCAGAGAGAAGGAACATTTCCTGGAGTGGGTTGTTTCTTCTTTGACCATTCGTGGGAAATTACATAACAATGACTCCTGTTTGCTTTAATATCCTTAGGGAATGGTCCCCAGCGCTCCCAAACAACAAACAAACAAAATGACACTCTCTAAAACCAGTATTAGTATCCCAATGGTCTAGGCTCAGAATGTCTCTTCCTGCCTGCTTATTATAGACTCATTAGAGCACTTTTATAGCAGCCGATCAAAATAAAATCATCTCAACTGAGTGATTATGCAAAACTAGCGACTGGAGTGACACATTTAAAACCCTTGGGTGAAGGGAGGTCACGTAGCAGTTCCGTGCTCTCAATGAGAAGATTAACACCGCAGGCTCCGATGGCCTCCCTCCGTGCAGCTCTGCTACACCTTGAGTATCTAGGAACAAAGTAAACTGCCAGGAAAGCTGGGCTAATGCCAGGTCAGGGAGCTGGAACAGAGAGAGCTGGGAAGTCCGAGGCAGCAAGTGATGACACAGACAGTTTGCTAAGCACAGCGGAAGTCCTTTGCAGGGTGGGGTAAATCGGAAGCCATCAGCACTGGGGTGGGTGTGAACAGACTAGAAACCCTGGTAAGCCCAGATCAGATATGCAGAGGATGGGAATTGGAAATGAGATGCTAAAACACTTGAGAATGGGCCTGGGGAGGATCTGTGGTCTGCACGTGAAGAGAAAGCTTCTTAGGCCTTCACACCCAGGCAGGGCTCTGGCTGGCAGGGACACTCCTGGTGACAGCTGAGCCCCAAGGTAGGGGGAAGACAGGCGTCAGAATCCAGGTGCAGAGGGGGAAAGATGAGTTCATCAGGACTGAGCCAGGCAAAGGTTAGGTGGTGTGCCCTGATTAGAAACACATTCCTCCAGGAGGTTCATGTATGCAGAGTCTGCCAAAGGCAGGGCCTCAGAGGTGTCTGTGCTCCACTCTAAGCTGGGGCAGGGAGTCAGAGTGACTAGGCTCTTGTCTGCTGGTGACAGTAACCTCCATGAGGCCACAGCAGAAGCACTGGGTCCAGAGATGCCAAATCTGAGCCTGAAAATTCCTTCAGCTACCAACTGGGCCTTCTGGACAAGTCTTGATTTCCTTGTCTTCAGTTTCTGCATTTCAGGTCACCACAGCCCAGGGATGACAGTGGCGTTGTAAGAATTCAAGTCCTTGAAGGGTCTCTGTTGCTCCAAACTGGGTGGGCAGGTGATGCCTCTGTATTGTGGCAATCGTGAACTAGAAGCATGTCCCCGTTTTTGTGGACTCTAAAACTACCCAAGGCAACGTGGCCGCAGTCAGACCACAGCCAGTCTTCTCAGAAGCAGAATATTCATCTCCACATAAGCAAAGCTGTAAGCCCGTTACAGGGGATCTTGAAGACAGTGGAAAACAATGTCCCAGACATACGGATGAAAATGGTTCCACGTATGTCTTGGCTTTACGCAAAGCTTCCTCTCAGAGTGTAGTCTGATGACTTTTGGGATTGGAACTCTTGTTTTCTCCTTCCTTGTGTTCCCACCTCCACCTCCCTCACGGTTTCTCTAGACACTGCTCTCTGGCAAGCATGTGACAGAATTATACCCAGAGGGAGCTTGTGGGCTCCCAAGCAGGGTCTTTGGGGTGAGGACACAGACTCCATGCTGAGAAATCCAGGGGGTGGGCAGCTGGGCAGTAGAAACAGAAAGGGAAACCCGGTCTGGCAGGCCAGGGAAGGCAGGATTGGTTAGGCTCCAGGGAATTAGCTTTGTGTTTTGAAGCAGCCAAATGCTGGAGCCATCAGAACGGAAGGGCCTTCTCTGGGGACAGAGACTAAGGCCCCCCCTCAGGGATAACCGGAGTGACCAGAGGACTGGGCAGGTCACACTGCTCACCCTTGTCTCCGCGGTTCTGGAAGTACATAAAATCTGGAAATTTGAAAATCCCGGGGTGTTTACTGTGAATCCCAACCCAGGGAGAACCAGAGTTCAAGCACAGAGTAAGTCAATTTCTAGAAAATAAGGAATCGGTGTGACAATCTTGCACGTCTGAGCACGTCCACGTTAGGGATTCGCCCATTGTTTTGTCACTACAGAGGTGGAAATGGGGACATATCTCTGAGCAGCCTGTGGCCCTGAGCTCAGCAGGGCCGGGGGTGACTTTTGGTACCACCACCTCTGTTACATTTGCGCGGAGTTCAAATCCTTACCACTTTCCCTTCCTCGAAATTGGGGTGACTGTGAAGGGCAAATGAGATGGGCAATACAGCTCGGATCTCTGGGTCTCTTACAGCATCTCACACACTGCATTTGGTTCATTGACTACCAAATTACTATTGACCACGAGCGTGCTCTAAGCCACTTTGAAACTGAGTCCAGATAGACAGCTATTCCAATGACACTGGGTGATGGTTTTCGTGGTGGCGTCGGGAATGTGAACACGAACCTGACAAAGGGTCAGTTCGCTTGTCCTGAGTGTAGCAGCGGGGCTTTGAGTGACTAGATCTCAAGCAGGCATGACGAGCGTGAATCCTAGCTCAGCACTGAACCACTCTCGGTCCTTAGAACAATGCCTGGCTCCACGTAGATGCTACCGATGCGCTTGCCACGATTACCGTATTATTAATTTGGTGAAGCGGAAAGTGTCTGACCGTCATAAGGTAAAGTTGAGGGCTGGAGAGATGGCTCGGCAATTAAGAGCACTCGCTGCCCTGGCGGACAACCCAAGTCTACCTCCCAGCATTCACTGTGACAGCTCACAACTCCCTGTCACTCCAGTTCCAGGGGCTCTCGTGGCCTGTTCTGGCCTCCAGGACCTGTTCTTCTGTGCGCACGCTCTCACCTGCCTATAATCCCAGCACGTGGGAGACTGGGCGGAGATAAGTGAGATAAGAAGAAGTGAGATAAGAACTTCGAGGCCAGCCTGGGGTACACAGAGTTCCAGGGTAGCCTGGGCTACACCCCATCTCTAAACAAAAAAGCAGAAGATTCTCTGAGGAGAGGAGAGGAGAGAAAAAGAAGGCATGGTCAGAACCATGAGGGAAGTCAGTGTGGAAAGGGTTGGTGTTCTGGGGGAGGGGGAGAGAGATTGGTGGGCAGTGGGGGGGGGCACATGCCGCAGGAGCTGGGGCTGCAGAGGGAGCTGAGTCTCTGATCCAGGCTACTCTTCAGCCGGATCTGGTCCTTGCCAGGTTTCAAAGTTGAACTTCTTAACATCCAGCCCTTCCAAGTGTTCTCTGCTTCTCCCAGCCCCAGAGCCTGTTTCTTGGAGTTAGCAGATGCCACGATATGGCTTTTCCTTGACTGTGCTCTAATTGTCTCACCGGTGTAGGTTTCTGCCTCCCACCAACACCTGGACAATCCAGGACTGTGGGAGCCATGCCCCAACCCTGTCTTTGTCCCACAGAGCTGAGCACGTCACAGGATATGGTTCACACACCCGAAGACTCTGACACCGGGGCTGGAAAGATATGACTGAGTTTGTGGGTCTGCCCTCTGAATTCTCCACAAAGCGAAGAACGGAACAAACACATCTGGGCTCAGTAACCGGCTACTTACCCAGGACTGAGAGCATGCATGGACAAACAGAACAGTTCTGATTCTACTCCTTAGAGGAACTAAAGCTGACACGCAGGTGACATGAGACACCAGCCCCAGAAGAGGTCTTCCCTCCTCAGACTGAACTAAAACCTGACAGGATTAGCTTTGCAGTCACACAATGAAATCGGGAAGCTTTTCTTGCTTTGCTCAGAGCAATGCAGGCTGGAGGCGAGTGACCCTGGGCCATCAGTTAGGATGGGCTATCTTCCAGGATGACCATTAAACCCGTATGTATGAGCTAAGTCATCCCGATTTTTATCATAGGGGCTGTTTTTGGTGCCGCCCTGTAATCAAGTTTGGCCTAGGTCCCTCCTCTGGGACACCCCTAGACACCCCAACACAGGGTGCAAGACTAAGTAAGCAGTTAGCAGAGCAGAACCCAGGGCCCTCTTCCCAGGATTCCCTCCTGACTCTGCATGGCATGCTGGGAGTTCCTCGCTGTTGATTTCTTGCCCCAGAGAATTAGGTGAATGGAGTCAAGAACTATGTACATGGACAGACTACTCAGAGTTGTGTCCTCTGAGGAAAGGCAGAGAAAAGAGGCCAAGCCACGTATGTGTGTCAGAGTCCTATTGCCTCCTGTGACCACGGCGATAAGTGTTTCAAACCCCATTCCAGGCACTGGGCGGGAGGGGAGGCATTGCTCATGCAGGGGTGCGGGTGGGAGGCATTGCTCATGCAGGGGTCTGCATCCCACAGCAATAGTGTAAAGGGCCCTGCGGTCAAGCTGCTTGCCTGTGGGCAGTGCTACACTGATGTTCTGAACACTAGCTAACTCTATGGCTCACCCGCTGCTGGGAGGAAGCAGTCACCCCACTTTCATCTTCCACAAGGCCTCAGGCGCCTTCCTGAGGAGCACACCCTCTCTCCCAAGACAACCAACAACAAGGTGGTCCCCCAACCCACCATCACTCTTCAGGGACCATTACAGCTGTGGCTTACAGAAAGAACTGAGCCAGGGCTGCAGTCACCAAAGGCAGAATGACTTTCTTTCCAGCCTCAGAGCCAACAGTATTCACATGGAATCTGTCGGGCTGGCCAGGTAGAGTGTTCAAAGCCTTCGCTGCCAGTGGACTTTTTAAGGTGTCCATAGCTCAGGTGATGGTGACTGCCTCCCCTTTCCAAAGAACAGCGATTCCTGATCACCACTGGCCTCTTCCAGAAGGTGGGGCCAAAGGTGAAAGCCAGGAGAGTCACACACTAGGGAATCCCTTGTTCTAAGCCCAGCATGCAAGCGACTTGTCAGTTCTAGAGTTGCCCTGCTGGGCACAGGATATGCCCCCTCGGCTAGCTCTCCGCTCTGCTCCCCATTCACCGCCAGGGGACCCCAATTTCCACAGCACCGAGTGACAGAGTGCGCCTTCTAGGGGCTGGACGTCAGGCGGGAAAGCAAGTTAAAAGGGCCCAGGACCAACCCAGGAGGAGGGAAGAGGGGCGGTGGCACCAACCGTGTCCAGTCGTGTCCCGCCGTGTCCAGCTGCGTCCCGGGCCCCCGCCGGTCTCAGGGAACCCGTTTCAGGACCCCCTGCAACTACAAGGCATTCACCTCCAAAGCAGGATCCCCCACACCGCGGGCTCCAGGGCTGACCTCATTTCGCTCCTGACACCAAAGCTGCGGTGGAGCGTTGGGATCGGGAAGGCCCTGCCTGCCGCTGGGGGCTCCGCCCACAGCCCCGACCACGCCCACTTTGTGGTCCGTGCCTGTCTTTTCTAAAAGTCCTATCCAGAAGTCCTAGGCATGTTACCTCAGCCTAGGTACCCTCTTTGCTCTCTTACCAGGGGGAAGACCTTTATCTCTGCTGCGATTGATTTTGTGACTGAGGCAGGAGAGAAATCAGAATTGGGGTTGGCGGCGGCTATTGGCTATCATAGAGCCCAGGACTGAAGACCGAGGGCAAGCCGTGACTTCTGAAGATACCCCTAACCATATGTTGAAATAATCTAGACCAGCACTGACCCAGGCAAGGAAACCTAGGCCCGAGTCCAGAAGTGCTCCACAGAGGCGCAGCTGCAGGACCAGCTCCCATACAATTACTTCCATTCTTGCCTGTGGTCTTTGACCTGCGCCAAATTCAGACCAAATCCTGAAGATGTGCTGGGGGTGACGCTGGATGGCGTCTTTCCCTTTAATACTCAGCTGCACCCTCTGTCCTAACTATTGAAGGTGTGTGAGCGCGCACGCGTGCGTGTGCGTGCGTGCGTGTGTGTGTGTGTGTGTGTGTGTATACATGTGCACATGTGTTTAAGTGCCAGAGAACCATCTCTGGTATTGTTCATCAGGAGCTGTCCATCTTGTTTACCGAGACAGGAGCTCTCTCTGAACTCGCCAAGTAAGCGAAACTAGTTGGCCAGAAAGCCCAGCGATCTGCGGGGCTCTATCCCTCCAGTGCTGGGATTACCAGCAAGGGCCACGGTGCCTGGATTTTTTTACATGGGTCCTGGGAATTGAACTCTGGTCCTCATGCTTGCACAAGCCCTTTGCCACCGGAGTCACCTGCCCAGCCTAGGACTGAATATCTTAAGGTGGGATTTGGGTCCGCAGACGCTCCTGTACGGGACAGAAGGCTGAGGAAGGAAGCTGTGATTTCCTTCAGAGACTGAACGAGAGCAGAGATGCTCTCTGTCCTGCCAGCCCACTGTCTTTCTGTCCTAACTTCCCTTTTCCTTCCCACTCTTATTTTGCTCCTGGGGGGAGGGTGCACGGTGGGGGTGGGCAATGTCTGCTTTCTGAAAAGGGACATGCTAAAGGAAAGAAAAGGCTCCCAAAGCTTGCTGCCACTAGAGTGTTAAAACGAGGTGATTTTTATAAGAAGGTGAAGAAGTAGCTTTCAGGGCGGGGGTGGTGGTGGTGCGGGTGTGAAACCCAGTTCAAGGACAGAAGTGGCGCAGTCTGGGTAAGACTGGGGTTGCATGGAGCTTGGACAAAGATGACAGCTGCCTCTTGTAACTGGGGTGTGATCCCAGGGTGACTCACACTCCCCGCTCCTCGCCTGCCAGCTAGGCGATATGATCAAGGAGGGCAGGAGGAATAGGTTAAAACAAAGCCTGGCACTTAATTACCAGGGAAGATCTCATTATAGAGTCTTCTCAGCTCTCCTCCTGGGCTGGCAGCTTGAAGCCCAAGTGACAGATTGCCTCAAGTGGCTCTCCAAAGGCTGAGTGCAGAGGGATGGACCTGCCTCCCTGCCTGAGGGAGGTTCCTAAGTCCTAGAAGGAGGTAGTGTCCTGAGCCTCAACATTTAACCAAGGAGCCTTGCTGGAGGGAGCCTACTGGGTCCCTAGAACGTTCCTGGGACGGAGGACAAGGCCAGGGAGTGACAGCTACAGAGCACCACTTACTTCCTTTGTAGAACCACGAGGAACTTATCATAGGGGGATTGGGAATATGGAGAGGGACCTCGTAAGGTCCAGCCCTGCTTGACACCTGATTTTGGATAATTATTCTGGTTCCTGGGCCCCAGAGACCCTGTTGTCAGAATGGAAGGCCCTAGCCGGAGTGTTCTTTCTTCATGGTTAGACCCCCATCCCCTCTAGGATCATATCTTCCAAGAGAATATTCCTAACACTTCTACAGATGGTCTCCAACTTACAGTGGTTCTATTTGTGAATCTGTATCTATATATCTATATGTAAATATATAGGTGTATGTGTGTGTGCACACACACACAGACAGACACACAACTATGGTAGCCACAAAAGGGTGTCAGATCCCCTGGACTGGCAGTTACAAGAAGTTATGAATAGTTAGATGTGGGTATTGGGAATTAAACTTGGGTTCTCTGTAAGAGCAGCAAATGTTCTTTTTTTCTTTTTTTAAGTTTTCTTTTTTCATTTTACATAGCAACCACAGTTCCCTCTCCCTTCCTTCCTCCTGCTCCCCTCTACCATTCTCTCCCAACCAATCCCCCATCCACTCCTCAGAAAGGGTAAGGCTTCCCATGGGGAGTCAACAAAGTTTGGCATATCAAGTTGTGGCAGGACCAAGTCCTTTCCCACCCATTCCCAAACCCTGGTATCAAGGCTGAGCAAGGTATCCCTCCATATCCGTGCAGTTCACGCAGTAGGGATAAATTCTGGTCCCACTGCCAGTGGCCCCACAGACTGCCCAAGTCACAGACCTGTCACCCACATTCAGGGGGCCTAGTTTGTTCCTATGCAGGTTCCCCAACTGTCAGTCCAGAGTCAGTGAGCTCCCACTGCTCAGGTCAGCTGTCTCTGTGGGTTTCTCTTCATGATCTTGACCCCTTTAAGATCAGCAAGCCTTCTTAACTGCTGAGCCGTCTCTCCAGCTGCTTATTCTTGCTTCTGTACAGCTGGCAGGCCACACTCCTGCTTAAGCACATGATCATAAGAGCAAACAACGGAACCCTGCTGTATATTGCTTCTGAAGCTTTGATGTTCCGTAGGTGGGCTAAGCTAAACAAATACTTTCTCCTTTTATGACATTTTCCATTTACAATGAGTTGATTAAGTTACAACACCATCACGAGGCAAGGAACTTCCATCTACATTAGACCCATCACCTTGTTGTCTGGCAACCATTTCTTTTCCCTTCCCAACTCTCGCTTCAGTCTGTAATTTCCTATTGATACGTTCTATATCAAAGTGAACCTCTCCTTCAAACGGACAGACCCGATGGACTGGAAGCCGTACGAGGAGAGGATCCTTGCCTGATTTTCCCACTTCAAATTTAGTACCTGATACGGGTTTCCCAATGGATATTTGTTGCCAAATGAATGAATGAGCACTCTTGGCTCATTTTAAAATTAGGACTCAGCCTGTGACATAGGCACTAGTGACCATTGTTAAAAAGTCTTAAAAAGCAGTAACCCAAACAAGATCCAGGAAACTACAAAGCCCAAGATTCACTAGGTGCTTTCTAAAACTGATCATCTTTCCAGCAACCACATATTCAGTTTCCCCTACAGATCTCGCATTTCTTGCCAGGGGTACCAATCTGAGTTAGGTCTGCCTTTCAGCATCAGGGAGCTTGTGTCCACACGGAGTGGGGTCCACATGGAAACAAAGGGTTAGAAGATGATTTGATAAATGCTTTAATAGCTTGTGGTTTTAACTCTGCATGGAAGACCCTCAGCCTAGAACCAGTTGATTCAGCGGTTGCAGGCTGGGAGAGTAGAGGATGGTCTATACAGAGCTTGTTTGGAGAACCGCTGGTTCAGTGAGTTCATATCTGTGAGAGAAGGGCAGGAATGGATGAAGAGGAGGTGGACAGGCCCAGATCAGAGGTCTGTGAACCTGTGAATGGCTTGGAGTTCACACCACAATTCCAGATTACAGCCCATTGTGGGGGTGGGCAGAGGAAGACAGTAAGAGCTTAAAACCGTTGATCTTATTATGTCTGCAGTCAGAAGAAGGGAGCAGTGATTGCATGCACTGTGCTCAACTTGTCTTCTCCATCTTAGGCACTCTGGCACCCCATGCCCAGGAAATGAGAGTACCCACAATTAAGATGGCTCTTCTTATATCAAGGAACACAATCAATCCTCACAGACATTTGCAGAGGCTAACCTTAATCTAGACAACCCTGTACAGGTGTGCCTGGGATTAAAAATTATGACTACCCATCATGAATTACATAACTGCTCCTGTATATACTGCTAGATAAGCCTCCATCTGAGCAGACTGCTTAGGGACTTGTCTGCGGAATTTGAAGAAGCAGACAGCCATGTTTACCAACTGCCTATGGAGGGAGTCAGGTGACAGTCGTCCCTGACAGGAGTCAGCCGGAAGACAGTCCTGGAATGACACAGAACTGAATTCTGCCAATAGTCCCACATCCCCCAAAGAACACCTCCTTCTCAGCCCGATGACCTCTGGAGCAGAGGACACAGCTACCCCGGGGGTCAGCCTGGACTTCCAGCTTTCAGAAAATGCAGAACAGTAAATAGGTCCCCACTGTTCCTGGTAGCTGGCTGTACACGAATATAACAAGAAGCTGATGTCCCAAGGGCAGAGCTGGTGACTCAGAGAAGCAAGCAGGTCTTAGAAACTGGATTCAGACAATTTCTCATGATCCTTCTGCGTGGGTCGATCAAGCCTCTCTCACTTCCTACTTAGCAAATTTGCTCCAAAAAGATCATTGTGTCCACCCTGGGCTGCCATAATGAATCAACCCCACCATTGGCCAGTCTGTCCATGTGCCTTGGTTTTGAGTTTCTAAAGGGCAGGCCTCTTTCCAGAATTTTCCTTATCCTTAATATGTCCTTCATCTTTGACTCTGAGTGTATCACATGATGAGTCCTTCACATGTGTGCCCGAAGGACTGAAGTAAAGGACAGTGAGGACAATGAGTGTGTGTGTGTGTGTACAGATGAGTGTGCATACACATATACGTGCATATGTGTATACAGATGAGCATGCATACACCATACGTGTATATGTGTATACAGATGAGCATGCATACACACACATGCATATGTGTGTACAGA
>NC_022013.1:81658634-81659300 GCF_000317375.1 Microtus ochrogaster
ATACACACATACATGCATATGTGTATACAGATGAGCATGCATACACACATGCATATGTGTGTACAGATGAGTGTGCATACACACATACATGCATAAGTGTATACAGATGAGCATGCATACACCATATGTGTATATGTGTATACAGATGAGAATGCATACACACATATGCATATGTATGTACAGATGAGCGTGTATACACACATACATGCATATGTGTATACAGATGAGTGTGCATACACACATACATGCATAAGTGTATACAGATGAGCATGCACACACACATGCATATGTGTGTACAGATAAGCGTGCATACACACATACATGCATATGTGTATACAGATGAGCATGCATACACACATACATATGTGCAGAGGAGCGTGCATGCACAAATACATGCATACAGGAGCCAGAGGCTGACACGGATGTTTTCTTCCATCTCTGTCCACTTTGTTTTTTGAGACAGGCTCTCTTGCTGGACCCAGAGATCACTGGTTTTGCTAGAGAGACTGGCTGGAGAGCTCCAGGGATCCTCCTGTCTATGCTAAGATTGCAGCCTGGTGCCTTTCTCTGTGTCTGGCTTTTTAAAATGTGGGTGCTGGGGATTGAACTCAGGCCCTCATGCTTTTATGGCAAGCACTTTACTGACTGAGCATCTCCCAGGCCCTC
>NC_022013.1:81659613-81660908 GCF_000317375.1 Microtus ochrogaster
CAGAGAGCCAAGGAGCACTGTTTAAAGTGGCCCCAGAGCTTGTCCTGGAGCTCTTCAGAGACGATCATCTGAGAACATGAAAACCACGAGATCCCAGTTTATAACTCAGCTATAGACAAAGTTGGTCTTTGGCCGCCACTCCAGATGAGGAGCGTAGAGTTGATTGCTCAGTGCAGTTCAACTGAATCCACACTCGGTTTCATTTTGGCTTTGTGCCCAGTTGGAACAGCCTTTCATTGAGTCGCAATTGCTTCCTTCTCCTTCTCTTCCCCCACATTCCTTCTCTGCAAACAAACCCTTTTACTTTCAGGAGTCTGACCAGTACACCTGAGTGGCCGGACACATTCTTTGGTCCAGCTCCCCATCTCTGTTTCTAGGGGTGGGGGTGGGGGAGGGGGAGAATCTAGCTGTTTCCTCCCACAGCCCTGTTTCTATGCGTTCCCCACCCTGCTTAGCCCTAGCTGAGATGGACTGCCCTGTACCTTGTCAGTGAACGCCAGTGAATGCCCAGTAGCTGGAGTAAGCTGTCCCTGGAGATTCATGAGCCACACTTCCAGGCACAGCTGCAGGGCTGCTGCGATGGCTTGCAGGGCTGTGTATTCTTCAGGTTCCCCTCTCTGCCAAGGGGTGTGGCCCAGGAGGAGGCCTGTATTGGTAGGGGATGCAGGATTGTGTTGCCTGGCAACGCCAGTAGTCTTCCTTCCTTTTTGTTTATGCCGTGAGCATGAGTTTTTGTTTTAAATCTCTTTACCTTGATTTTCTGTAAACTTGCTGTATTGGTGTCAGAGAACAAGCCTCTGAAAATTGTGAAGAGGGCCCAGTGAGACCCACACATCACACATTTTGTATCAACCGCTCGCTCTCTGGAAGCGGTGCTGTGCCTTTCAAAGGAGGTGGCCTGCAGGCAAAGGCAAAATCCAGAAACCCTTGTCATTGGAGTGCTGCTGTGTTCTGCAGAAGGGAGCCTCTCCCCTCAGGTGAGCTCTTGTCATACTTTGGAGCTTTTGTTTGTGGTGATCTCTGGGTAAACTATGTGCCCAACACCAGCAGTGGCTTTCTGGTTGGTACTGTCTTTGGCTGTGGCTGGTGGGGAATCTTACAGGATGGGTAGTATAGAAATGGGCTCTTTGACCCACACTGTGCCCAAACTTGATTCTTTTTAATAATGAAGCTGTATCCTAGCCTTAGGTGGTAGTACAATTTTGGTTTAAAAATCAAACAAACCCAAAAGTTGCATTACTGGGTCTTGAGGTAGGTTGTTTCCTAATTTTCTGAGAAATTGCCACACTGACATC
>NC_022013.1:81661827-81669760 GCF_000317375.1 Microtus ochrogaster
GTTTTGATTTTGAATCCACTTGACCTAAAAAGAGTTTGATTCTATTGCTGGCCATCTCTTCCAAACTGCCTTCCCTCTCAATATCTGTGACACCACAGTCAATCTGGGTCTTCTCATCCCGCCTTCCCAGGACGTGGAGGACTCTCCAACCTCTTCAGTTGGCTCCCTCCCCACCCCATAACAGGAGGTCCTGAGAAACTTTCAGTCCCATGGCCATGCTGAGGCCTCATGGGCTGGCTGTTTGGCCTACCTTGGCAAACCCAGTTAACAGAAGCAGAAGACTGTTGTTTGATTATGAATAATAATAATAATATTTTTAGCTAGGATCTTATTGTGTAATCACAGCTGCCCTAGAAGCAGAAGTTTATCCAGGATTCCTTTTGAACATTTCTCTCATGGCAGTTCCTTATTTCCTTATCTCTAGTCTCATTGGCACTGTCCTGGTCCAGGTGTTCATCATTTGTCCCCTCATTTGACACCTACAGGCTGAATCCCCTACCCAACAGCTGCCTGAGCTTGAGAGCCACCTACACCCTACACATTCCAAATCTAGGCTCCCTTATTTCCTAATGATATAGTCTTGGATGAGTTTTTCAGTCTCTCTAAACCTTGGTTTTTGGTCTGTAAATCAGGAGGAATAATACTTACCTTACCAGGTTTTGTCAGGATTAAAACAATGCAATGTCCAGAAAGCAGTACCAACAAGATGATAGGTGATAGATGTGTCATCAGGGTTTTTTAGAGGAGTAGAATTGATGAAATGAATATATATTATAAGTGGAGATTTAATAGACAGACTATATGATAGGGGTTAGGTAGTCCGGTAATAGCTGTCTGTACATGGCAGAGACAGGACTCCGTAGTTGCTCAGTCTACAAGACTTGATCCCTCAGTTGTTCCTTCTGGGATGAAAGTCCTGGAGGTCCCTGGAGAGTAACTGGCATTGACCTCCACATTGGAAGCCCAAAGAAGCTGGAACCTGGTGTCAGCTGAGGATGGAGGCAATTGTCACAAATACACAGCTCAGGAAGAAGTGAACTGAGGTTGACCCTTCCCCTCAGACCTCTGAGGCTGCCTGTCTGAAGGCAGTTCCTGTTTTGAGGTCTGGTCTCCTCTCAGTTAATACTCTGAGAGCTACTGGTAGCGGTGGCTTTTACCAGAGGTCATAGGGACATACAGCAGGGGACAACCAGTATTCAACAGGTCAACCCGCCAGATGAATAACCAGAAAACAACCAGTTTCCACAGCCAGTAACCCCATGGACTTTGCCGAGTGGGACTTTCCAACAGAATTATTCATTTGATAGGTCGACCTGTTGAATACTGGTTGTCACCTCTCGTAAAAGTCATTGCTACCAGCAGTTCTCTGCATTAATCCTCTCTGGAAACAGCCTCACAGACAGGCACAGAGGTCTGTCTCCTCGGTGAATCTACACCCTGTTAAGCTGACAGTTGATATCAGCTGTCACAGAAAGACAGATGATAGACAAGTGGTAGATAGATAGACAGATAATAGATAGATAGATGATAGATACGTGATAGATAGATAGATACATATATAAATAGATACATAGACAGATGATAGGCAGATAGATATATAGATACATACATAGATATATACATAGACAGATGATGGGCAGATAGATACATACATACATAGATGATAGTTATATGATTGACTGATCATTGACAGGGAGATGATAAATAGGTAGATGATACATAGATAGGTTAGGTAGATAGTTGGGAAGGAATTTTGTAGGGAAATTGGCTCACACAGCTATGGAAACTGAGATGTCCCATCACGGCATATGCAGACTGGAGAACTGTGAGATTTCACCATGGCTCAGCACAAGATTAACCCCTGAGAACTAGAGGGGCCAGAGGTGCAGCTCTCAGTCTGGGGCCAGAATTCCTAGACCTAAGAGGCCACTGGTGCAGGTCCTGGAATTCAAAGGGTTGAGAACACAAAGAACGTGGAGCTCTGGTGTCCAAGAGCGTGAGAACATCCGGTTTCTAGCTCTGAGACAGACGCTGTGTGTGCGTGTAGTTCTAGCTCTGAGACAGACGCTGTGTGTGCGTGTAGTTTTTGGTTGTAAACCTAGCCTTTAGCAGCTGAGCCATCTCTCTAGCCCGAGGGATGGAAGAATTAATGGAAGGAGAAGGGAGAGAGTAGAGGAAAGGCTGATGAATGGGTTTGCCCTTTGCATTTTTGTTCTAATGAGGCTGTATCAATTGCTCAGCAATGTGACAAAAATCCCTGGTAACAACTTAATGGAGAAAGGGTTTGCTTTGGCTCCTGTTTCCAGAAGGTCACAGTTCTGTCCATCATGGCAAAGAAGACATGGCAGCCGGAGTGTCCTTGTCTGGCTGGTGGGAGAGTGTGCTATAGCTCCTCCCATCCCAATGAACCCGGAAGCAGACATAGCGGGCCTGAAGATGAGAGAGTGGGTGGGTATAAACTTCAAGGCCCATTCCTCGTGACCTACTCCCACCAGCTAAGCTTTATGTCCACAACCACCCAAAACAGTACCACCAGCCCGAGACCAGGCGTTCAAGCACAGGAACTCACCTGATGTTTCAAACTCAAAGGTATCACGGGCCCTCGACCACTTAAAAGATTGCCAATATCACTGCATGAGGGTGGGTTTCTTTCTTAGGTTGGTGATTTCAATACCATTCTCTTTCAGACATGTGCTCACAGAGATGCCCAGAAATGATGCCTTACTAACTGTTTGAAAATCCCTTAATCTAGTCAAGTTGGCACGTCAAGTTAAACAATCTCAGTGGGTAAATCATCTAGTAGAAATATAGCAATGGAAGGCGTTCAGAACCTTGTTACTGCCATTGCCAGAACCCATCTGTGCTGTGCAGCATCAATTAGGGATGGAAGGAGGTTATTTATGGACGTGAGATGGACACGCCCACAAACAGATGCAATAAAAATCTACAGTGGTACCCAGGGTCAAGGACAGGGGAAACCTGGAATCCTAAAAATCCTACCTGGGAAGAGTCAGAAGCAGCCTCATCCAAACGCAGTGGTTATGTTGGTGTGTGCGCACTCACGCGTGTGTGTGTGTGTGTGTGTGTGTGTGTGTGTGTTTGTGCCTGCACATGCGTGCCTGTTTGTGTGAAGGTCAGAGGTTGACCTTAGCTATCTTCCTCAACTCCTTTCCACCTTCTTTTTTGAGACAGGGTCTTTCACTGAATCGGGAGCTCACCGATTCAGCTCGACTGTCTATCCATCTAGCCTAGGGACCCTCACTAGCACTGAGATTACAGGTGTGCACCACCATACCCTACTTTTTATGTGGGATCTGGGGATTAAACTCTGCACTTGATACATGTGTAGCAAACACTTTACTGACTGAGCCATACCCCTAATCCGAGTTCACTGATAAGGGCAAGCTGAGCTACACTTTCCCAACTCTGTCACAATGAAGCTCCTGCAGCCTTCTGAATTCTTCTTAGAGACATACCCTGTCCATTGTATCTCACCAGTGATAACACTGACCTTCTAAAAGGTCTCTGCAGTATTGCTTCCTCTCTTCAGCTTGCTCTCAGTGAGAACAGACCATCCCACTGTGAAAAATCCTCCAATGGTTTCCATCTGCACTTAGAATACTGTTGAATGCCTTTGCTTAGGCTTCAGGGTCCTGTGTCCTCTCTCGCTGCCCCCTGCAAGTTCAGGTCCTGCTCTCTCTTTGTACCACTGCTCTGTGGACACACCAGAGTCCTCTGTGCTCCTTCTCCCAGCCTCCGTCTCTGAAGTATCCATGGTCTGAAGTCCCTACATAGCTCCTTTCTCCTCCTTAGGCGCAGGCCTCAGCTAGAACATCAGTCCTTCTTAGACACAGTCCCTGCCCTTCTTACCTAAAGCAGAACCCCTTTGCCTTCTTCCCATCATGTCTCCTAGTCAACATCTTATTTAATTCCCTTCCTACCCTTAACACTATCAGAAAAACATTGGAAATTTCTGGTACGCTTGCTCACTGCATATCCTGGATAAGGATAGTCATAAGTTGATACTCCTCATTGAAATACATGAAGAGTCCATTGTGTCTAGAGAGCTGAGAAGACTGGCTGGGGCAATGTTCAAATCCCACCTTGCTCTGGTTGATTCCCATGCAGTCAATCAAACTCTCCTAACATCTGTCTTCACATCTCTTGTCTTTGATAGCACCCCACTTCCCATCGCAAATAGAATTCCTTGTTTTGGTTTGGCTTAAACTCATTTGCTTTCTCCATTTCAGAGTTGGTACCTAGTTATTCTAGAAAGATTGGACAGGTCTGGAAAGGAAGGCGGGAAGAATTCAGCCATATGACCTTCGTAGAGTTCCAACCACTAGAGCATTTCTACAAGTTTATTTCTGGGCTGATTGCTAGGCATATTCTAAATGCAATTATCGCGTTGAGAGAGGCATTTTGCTCATTATAAAAGTGTCTGCTCAACTGCGCAACGCTGCAGTCCATGAAAGGTAGTGCCGTGGGTAGAGCGTTTGCTTAGCATGCAGAGTCCTGAGTTTGATCCCTAGCAATGCACAAAGCAGGTGGTGGTGCATGCCTGTAATCCAGCACTAGGGAGGTCGAGGCAGGAGGATCAGAGTTGAAGGTCATCCTTGGCTATAGTGTGAGTGTGAAACCAACCTGGGACTCATGAGACCTTAACTCAAGAAGCCAAAAATAAATACAGAAAGAGAAAAAGAAAAGAGAAAAAAAGATCACTGAGGTTTTTTCCCTATCCTTACATCCTGTTTGTTCTGACACACCCAGACACATCCTTTTCCTGACATTTCTTTGTAATCCATAAAACAAACTCAATTTCACAATACACTGGGGATGCCTGGATATTTCAGGAGAGATGTTTGGAAGACAGGAAAGACATCCACATGGTGCCCTGTCCATCAGAACCTTACTCAGATTCTACTGGTTCCCTCAGGCCTCTCCATCCTTCTTGGCAGTGGGATGCAGTGGGCAGTGCAGGCATGGCAATGAAGATAGATGCCTATGCCAGGGCTGCCGATTACACTCCTTGCCCACTGCAGGGCCTTGGATGGGCATGAGTTGCTTAGCCTCTTGTTTCGTTCTCCTCATCTGTGATGCTGGGGTAACCAACCGTACTAACCATAGGCAGTCATTAGTATTAAAATGTTTTCAGCTGTGTTCTTCTTTTGTCTTCCCTAGGCCTTTCCAGACTTCGGAGCAATCCCAACACCATCTCATTTTGTATCTGTCACTCAAGAAACAAAACCACTTGGTTAGAAAAATTAACCAGTGACGTCATCACCTGCACTAAGGCTCACCAAGGTTAATATCTTTAATAAGTGACTATTTTTTTCTAGACAGGATTCTGTTGCTCAGAAAATAAGGTTAACTTTTGTCTCTAGTTTATATTCACACTCTTTTGAGTACTCTTTATAACTAGTATTAGTTGGTTGTTTAAAAAGACACAAGGTGGGCTGCAAGATGGGTTGGGGTAAAGGTGCTTTGCCACCAAGACTAATTGCTTGAGTTCAATTTCCTGGACCTACATTGTGAAAGGAGAGTCATTAACTCCTGCAAGCTGTCTTCTGACCTCCACGTATATCCCATGGCATGGGTGTACAGGTACACACACACACAGTAAAAATAAGTAAAAAAGTATTATATTTATATGTGTGTGTGTGTGTGTGCACATAGATTTGTGGGTACCCAATGAGGCCAGAAGAGGGCGCTGAATCTCCTGGAGCTGGTGTTAGCAGGCATTTGTGAGCCTGCCCAACATGGAGCTAGGAGTTGAGCAAGAGCACTTTGTGTTCTTTCTTACTAAGCCTTTTCTCCAGCCCATACAAAAGTGTCCTAAAAGAGATAAAGATCATCATATGTCTTAGATGGGAAATGATGTAAATAGGAACCGAGGACTTGTTCACTCCTTAGTATTTTAGGACCAAGAACTAAAAACAAAAAGGTTGGGCGTGTGACTCAGATGACTCAGTTCTGTTTCACTTGCACGAGAGGCTGGCTTCTATCTCTAGAACTCTGAAAGAAAGTCCCAACTACCACCCCTTTTCTATGATGGAAGATACAGCATGACCACTGTTCAGGTTCTTTATTATTGTGTGGCAATACTTAGCCTCTTTATCAACAGAAGGCAGGGGAAATTAAGACGTTTTTTAAGGTTAGCAATTTCCCTAGCATAGCCTTCTCCTTGTTACCATGCAGATTACGAGCCATTGTCTCAGCTAGGACAGAACAGCAGCAGTTTTTGTCTCCAAGCCTGTCAAACACGGAGAACCACCACTGCAATTATGGCTGGAGGCCATGCCTCCTATTGCTGAAAGGATACCTTCTTAGTGGAGAAAATGGGAGACGAAGGACACAATGCAGAACAGCCTACTCCTGGGTGGAAGCAAGGATCCTGGATTACCAGACAGGGCTCCAAACCAAGCAAAAAAGGATCTACAGATACTTTTAGAAGTGATTTTTACCAGCCTGTGTTTTCAGTGTATCTCTTGGTTGAATGGAACATATGTGCACATCAATCTATTCTTCACAATGTCTTTTTCTCCCCATCCCCATATATGAGAATATCTTTAACCTGCCTCTGCACAGCACACACAATTTGGATGAGAATAAAATCACTGAATTCTTTCTTTGTTGAAAACGCTTTCAGAGCGACTTTCCCCTAACATTTAGTATTGTTGAGTTCCCTGTGTCACAAACTCCTACCTCTGCTTATTAGGGAGAGACTTCCCTTGAATAATCACTTGCAAGACTTTCTGCAGCTCCTTGTGGTTCAAACCAGTTTTTAAAAAGCATCTAGAAAGAAGTCTGCTGATTAACCTCTATTTCCAACTCTTTGGCTCCAGAACTGCCTTGGAGGTTAGGAAAGGATGTGTTGGGGTGTCTCTGGGAGTGTCTCTTGGGATAGATCATGAGAATTTTGGCTTAATTGATGGGTTAATTCATCCATAGGGTTGCAGTGTGCTGATATTATTGGGAGATGATGAAAAGCAGATAGAAACATGTCTGCTGTAGTTTGAATATGAAAAGTCTCCATAGGGTCATGTACCTGAACACTGGGTTCCCAGCTGGCGGCACTGTGTGGGAAGGTCACAGCCCCTTTGGAAGGTGGGGCTTTACAAGAGGTAGCACATGCCTGGAAGTGGAGGTTGAGGCTATCTTAGTTAGGGTTCCTATTGCTGCAGAGAGACACCATGACCCCCCCCCCGTTATTGTCACCTCATCCTCCTGACCCCCAACCCTCCACAACAGTGAGGCTAAATAAACCCGTCCTGCCCTAAGCTGCTTTCTGTCAGTCGGATATTTTATCACAGCAATAGAAATGAAACAGAGTCCTTTGGGTGAACAAACACTGCCACACACTCCTGCCCGCAGGATGGTCTGTTCAAGGGCTTGGGGTGAAGTGACCGTGAACTGAAAACCCCAAAGCTGTCTACCGCAATGAAATCCTCCCAGCCTCAAACGGTTCTGTCAGACCCTTGGATTCACCTGAAATTTCCCCAGGTGTAGCAGCAGCTGTGTTTTACAGGCTCTTCATGCCATTCTTCCTCGCGTCTGCCTCAGTGCTTTCCTTGGGAAGACCAATAGGGACGATAGGACCGCCATGATGCGCCCTCTCGTAAGATACGTTCATCGTGCGTTCTCACTCCTCTCACGCTCTCTCAAGATCAGTCAGCCCAGAAACTAGACATCATTTTTCCTTGTGGCTTTTGTCAGCTCTTGTGCTTTTTAGGACAGGATGTGTCTCTGGTTTGTCTTCTCTGCTGTTGACTCGGTAAAGCAAGGCTAGCTCTGCGTTTTTGCAGCCTGTGTTTGTTGGCTTTCTGTCAACTTGACCCAAGCCGGAGCCATTCTGGGAGAAGGGAAGCTGAGCTAAGAACACGCCTGCAGTGGGTCGGCCTGTGGGCAAGTGTGGGAGACATATTCTTGACTG
>NC_022013.1:81669860-81680834 GCF_000317375.1 Microtus ochrogaster
CACGCCCACTGTGAGGAAGGACACGCCCACTGCGAGGAAGGACACGCCCACTGCGAGGAAGGACACGCCCACTGTGAGGAAGGACACGCCCACTGTGAGGAAGACCACCTTGGGACAGGTGGTCCTTCGCTGTGTGAGAATGCAGGCTGAGAACCTCATGAAGAGCAAGCTGGTAAGCAACACCCCTCCAGGTCTCTGCTCCAGCTCCTGGCTCTGGGTTCCAGCCTTGAGTTCTTGCCTTAACTTCTCTCAATAGTGGACTGTGACTTGGGAGCTGGGAGGGGAATAAACCCTTTCCTCCCCAAGTTGCTCTTGGTCATGGTGTTTATCACAGCAATAGAAAGCAAACCAAGATAGTATTGCTTATAGCAACTCTTCCTATGACATGTAACTAAGTACCGGAGATGGGGAGGACAATGAGATGAGGCTTAGTGGGTAGAGACACTTTCTGTTGACCAAGGCTGGTGACCTGAGAGGGATCCCTGGAACCCACATAGTGGAAGTAGAGAACTGACACCCACAAGTTGTCCTCTGAACCTCTATATAAGTCCACAATGAGCACTCCAAATAAACTTAATAAAAAAGTTGAAATGATTTAGCATTAATAAATTTTCTATACTTGATCATACATATGTACACATACACACATATATGTATATGAATGTTTCAATGCTCAAACATTTGAAAACAAAACACATGTGTTCTAGCATGGCCCTGTGAAATACTTCAGTGTGAGTTTTTTGTTTGTTTGTTTGTTTGTTTATATTTTTGTTTTTGAAGCAGGGTCTTACATATCCCAGGCTGACCTTGATCTTGCTAATGTAGCAGAGGATGGCCTTGAATTTCTGATCCTTCTTCCACTTCCTGAGTGCTAAAATTACAAGGATCATGCTACCATGCTTGGTTTGTGTGATTCTAGGGACCAAACTCAAGGTCTCAGGGATGCTGGGCAGTCACACTACAAACTGGCTATGTTGCCAGCCCAGCATGTATGTTTTTAAACAAAGGCCAATCTTCTTAATAAGTGTCACATTAGACTCACACCTAAAGCATTTAATAACTCCTTAATACCCAAGCCTAGTCCATATTCAAGCTCCCTCACCCCACGCCAGTGTGTGACCAAGGCAAACATGTTGCTTTTCCTCTTCCATCTCCCCTGTTCGATCAGCATTCTTCCTGACACAAGTTTCAGACTGTCTCTGCCTTCTGGACTTGTCTCTGTTTCCTCTTGGTGCCCTTGCTAGTTCATCCACGCCTGCATTTACTACAGAGGGACGCGTGAATGTGGGGACCAGTTCTACTTAAACATGTCGGGTCAACTTATGTAGCTAGTTAGACACGAGCAGACTTGAAGATCAGGGAGGATGGACTCTTCCCTCATCACCAGCTTCCGGCCCCACCCCTTTGTTCCTGCTAACACTGACTTTGTAAGTGAAAAACAGTGATAGGTAAGTAAAGGGGGAACACCGCAGTTGCCCCTCCTTAATATTTAGAATACCATCCCTAGACCATAGATTATAGGCAACTAAGGACTTCTGGGAGAAGGAGAATTAGCCTCTCCCAAGGATGAGCCTCCTTATCAGTTGTCCTGTGTGTCACAGTCAGCCCTGAAGCTATGTACATAATAGCAACAAAATGGACCAAGCAGGTTGTATTTGTGTTTATTTGTACACACATAATAATATATATACACACACACATCCATATATGCAATAAGAAAAAAGAAAAAAGAGGCTAGCAACTTGAGAGTGGGAGAGGAACATGGGAAGGATTGGAGGGGAGAAAGTGGTGTAATTCTAGTTTAATTAAAAACATACTCAGAAAACATTTAGAAAACCAGATGAAAGGGAGGGGGCAGAAGTAGCAGGGCCTCACTAAAGCATGGCTATTTTTACAGATTTATTAACTTTCCTTTAATCTTGTATAATCTACTCTGCTACATGATTTTTGCTTGGCTAAAAGAACGTGATGAGTCACATCTCTCTCTCTGGTCCCTGAACAGAGACAGAACTTTCTGAACTGCTAGGAATATTTTAAGATCAGTACCCAGAAGGAAGTCCTCTGGGAAGAACAAAGACATTTTTGTTCCCACCCAAATGGGCCTTTGTGCTCGTTAGCTTTAACTGTCAAGTTGACACTGCCTAGAGTCACCTCAGAAGGAGTCATAGTTGGGCAGTGGTTCAGATTTGGCTGGCCTGTGGGCTTGTCTGTGCGGGGACTGTCTTGATTATTAGCTGACAGAAAGGGGCTCCAGCCCTCCACTGTGGGTGGCACCATTCCCTGGGCAGGTGGTCCTGGACTGTCTTAGAACTCTAGGTTAGCCTGGGTCTGCATGAAGTAGGCTGCATCCTTGATGGGGTCTGCTTCAAGACCTTGCCTTGACTTCCTCTATGCTGAAATCAACCCTTTCCTCTCTCCAGTTTCTTTTGTCAGAGGGCTTTGTGACAGCCACACAGAGGGAGCCAGGACAGCCTGTCAGTCACCTTGTGCCCCCAGGAAAACTGTCTGTTGCACAGACTTCAGAAAGTAGTCTAAAGGCTACCTTACCATGCAGGACGGCATGGTGGTCCCTTTGGCCATTGTGTACTCTGACTCCACAAACGCGCTTTTCTTTTCAGCGGACCCAGTGGCCATTGTCCACTCTCACCTTGTTCCTTTGACCACTGTCCACTCTACGAGTGTGCCTATCCTGTAATAATTTCTTCTGTTTTCAACACTGTGTGTGTGCTATGTCTGGTCTGAATTCATTTGCAGGAGATCACAAGGACTGGGGGCAGGGAGTCTAGGATAAGGTCGTAGGAACAGTAAGATCCCTCCCTGTTCATGCTCTCTGTGTTGCCCCATGTTCCATCATAATGACACTGTGTTTGATTGTGTGGCTAAGACAGTTATAATGCTCAATTTCCCCTACCCCTTGAGATTAGCAGGCAGTTTGGGGGTATTGTTTGGCATTGCGCTTTTTTTTTTTTTATCATTTTGAAACAGGGTCCCATGTAGCCCAGGCTGGCCTAGAACTTTCTAGATAACAAAAAGATGACTTTGAACTTTGGATTCTCCTGTCTCCACCAATAGAGTGTTGGGATTACAGGAGGCTAGCGCACCACGCTTGACTTGTATGGGGCTAGAGATTGAGCCCACAGCTTTGGGGATGTTAGGCATGCATTTGAGGAACTGAGCTACATCTCAATCCACTAAGGTGCGTTTTGTCTTATGTGTGATTCTCTTGCCTGTGTATATGTATGTACAGTGTCCTACAGAGGCCAGAAGAGATCATAACAGTCTCCGGAACTGGAGTTACAAATGTTTACGAGCGACCATGTGGGTGCTGAGAACCGAGTGCAGGCCCTCTACAAGAGCGGTAGGTGTTCTTAACCCCCGAGGCATCTCTCTAGCCCCTATTGACCATTTATTAACTTACAAAGGGCTCTGTAAAGCCCTTCTCTCTGGGTTGGTTTTATACTTGTTACTGAATAACCAAAAAAAGTCTTAAAAATGTTTTTATTAGTTCAAGACATTTGTACGTGTTTTGACCTTTTTTATGTCCTCTTCCAACTCTCCTCAAATCCCGCCTTCCCTACTCTCCCAGCCTACCCCACCTCCACTAGAGCCATCAGGGCTAAATTTTGCTGTCCAAATACTCTTGGATATTTGGAGAGTGGTTGGCTTATGGGAGCTACATTCTTAAAAACTGACTTTCCCTCTCCCAGAAACTATCAGCTGCCAGTAACTCCTGTTTCAGAGATGGGGACTTCACGCTCAACTCCCCTTTCCATGCTGGGTTTTGGTGTGGTTTAGGCTTTGCCGGGTCTTAAGAGTGCTGTTACAACCACTGTTAGTTCATACGCGCAGCTTCTGGGCTGGGTCCGTAAGACCCTTGTAGTCATCTACTGCCTCTTGCTCTCAGTCTTTCTGTCCTGCCTCCTTCTCAACGATTCCTGAGCCTTGGAAGGAGAGGTTCAGTATATATGCTCTGTCTAGGACCGAGCATGCTGTAGGCTCTCATTTGAGTCTTGGCCGGGTGTGCGTCTCTGAACTCATCACCATCTACTGCTAACAGAGGAGGGTTAGGAGGTGCCCTGGCCTGTGGGTGTAAGGACAAGTGGCAGGGAGTGGCTTTAGTATTCTGTTTACCAGAATGATAGCAAGAAATTCTGCCCCGGGGCCCATCATGTGTGTAGCTCAGGTTCTCAGGCCCACGATAGTCCTAGGAATGGGCTTCATCCTGTGGGGCGGGACAAACCGCATTTTAAGCCCACTGTTGCATGCCGTGCTTTTCCTTCCTGTCCCCTTCATGCAGCCACAGCTGCTGGCTTTTCCACGTGGATTGTTTTTCCTATTGCTCTGTGTTAGGCAGTTCCTCTCTTTGCACGCGTTAGAGAACACTAAGCCCTCCTTCCCCCTTAGTTTCTGAGAAAGGAAGGAAGGAGAGGGACTGGAGGGAGGGAGATAGGAAGGGAAGGAGAGAAGAAAAAAATGGAGGGAGAGAGAGAGAAGGAGGGGAAAGGAGGGAGGCAGATAGAAAGGGAGGAAAGGAGGAAAGGAGAGAGAACCACATCCAGAGATCTGGGCATCCCCCTTCCCACACAGGACAGCATGTGTCCCCAGGGCCTGTCCTGGGCTGTATGCTCCCTCTCTGCAGAGCTGCGATTGCAGAGACTGAGGTCCCACGTGACAACTCTCTATTTCTTTGTCTGCTTGCCAATTTCTCTTCCAGGCCCATCTCTGGACACTGCATCAGGGCCCACTCCCCATATCTAGCAGTGTCGTTCTCTCTGTTTCACTAGGCTGGACTGGCCCCTTCTCCAGCCTCCGCTCCCTGGTTCTCTGAACTACCTTCTATAGTGCTGGCTGGTACCAGGGCACTTCCTAACGGTGTCTCCTGTTCCCACTCCCACCACTGCCTCAGTAATTCTAGACAAAGCTATATAAAGGGAGAGGTGCTGATGAGGGACAGGGGATGTGGGAGGGGTGGATAGGACATAATTCTTTACAAGTAGCCACTTGCTGTCCAGCTGTTCAGTGGTCCAGTCAGTACAGATTTGGGGTTTTGGAATCAAGATCGGAATGAGTGAGGGTTCTTTTTCTACTACTATTATGGCATCCATCCTCATGTCTGCCTCCCTTCGGCCCTCCCAATTTATTCCCCTCTCATCTTCATCAGCGTTCTGGTAGGAAGTTAGGAATCTCAGTGATTGACAGCCATCTAGACTACACTGAGATATTTTTCTTTCTTGGCCCCGGCTTGGTTCAGCTGGGCTCTCTGAGAGAATGTATGCGGTGAACATTATGGGCCATAGTCAGGAAGGAGCAGATGAGAGGCCAGACTTCCAGTTCTCTGGGAAATAATGACACCAATGACCTACTAAGCGTGACGGAGACTGGAAAGAGTTTTCTGGAGGAGAGGGCTGGGAAGAGAAAGCCTCTGAGCCGTTATGGTGGGTAGAGAGGACAAGGACGTTGAGGGATACTGTAAAGCATGAAGAACCTGTTCCTAGAAGCATGGCTAGTCTGATGCCTGGTGAAGATGGAACCCCAAGATTTTACCTTTGCAGATCACAGATTCAAGTCACCTCAACTGCTGCTGCTCTTCCTGGTGGCGGAAAGAGGTGATGACACTGTGTGGATCCAGGTGACCTGAAGGTGTCAGGTGACTTCAGGATACAAGATCTCCAGATTTCAAAGGTGATTTCACTAAAGACACTTGAGGGGGATGTGGACAGACAATTGTTCCCCAGATAACAGTCAACACAGGCCTCAGCTCTCCCTGTTCTAGGAGATGACTTGTCCTTGTCTTACCCCAGCTTATCAGCCCTGTGCCCACAACCCCCTAGGGCCCCTTGGCAAGGTGGACATAGGGCTTATCTAGTTTCAGACACTCTCCTCCATAAATATCTCAGAATCTGATCGGAAGAAGTGATGTGGGATGTCCTTTTGTATATGTGTCGCTTTGATTGGTTGATGAATAAAGCTGTTTAGGGCAATGGTTTTGCAGAGTGAAGCTAGGTAGGAAATCAGAGCAGTCTGTTTACAGAGAAAGTCTGTGGGCGGTCTCTGTGACCAACATGGCCAGCAGAGTAGTGGTCCATAGGCGGCCTGAAGGCCGTTCAGTTCAGCAGGACTCAGTGGCCAGTGCTGGTTTGAGTCTGACTCTGAGTAGTTTTCTTTAGGTCTATCTAAGCACAGCACAAATTGTTAAAAAGAATTTCCTGGTGATAAATACTCAGTCCATGTGCACAACAAAGGAGTCGTGACTATGTTAAAGTTCCATGTAAAGCAAACATGGCATCTTCCAGAAAGGCAGGGGGCTATAGAGTGACTGAGACGTTCATAGTAATGGCCTGGAGGAGGATCCAGTGTGGTCTCAGCCATATTGATAGTGCCAAGTTCGCCAGGCTGTTGATGGTGGTCAACCTGCTCCCAGCTTCCTGGACAGAAGAGTTGTACATTCATTCGTCCTCTTGAAGATTCAGCCCTCTGAGCTGAACATTTCCGGCTCCCCTAGTGCTTATCTGTAAGCACAAAGACCTTCGTGTCTCCCACAGAAGTCAAATGTTGGTATTTCTCCAGTATTTCCATGTGGAAACCCGATCACCAAAGCCATAGTTAAGAACCGGAAGTTGTTCGATTGTGTGGGCAGAAAATAGGATTGATGCCCGAGGAGTCTTGGGGAAGCTTTTTTTCTTTGCCAGTTTATTTTTCTTTTTAGCCTGAGTGCAAGTGTATTCGTGTGTGCACGACAAAGGACAGCTTTGTGAAGTCTGCTCTGACTTCCACCTTTATGTGGGTCCCCAGGATGGAACTCAGGTCACCGGGCTTACAGAACAAGCACCTCTAACTGCTGATCCGCCTTCCTGGGCCTTGCATTTTGGTTTGGAAAGGTCTCCTCTGGCCTACAGGCTCATGTGTTAAATCTTTGGCCATTGGGAAGCACTGTTTTTGGGATATAGGGCCTAGCTAGGGAAGCAGGTCACCAAAGGCACACCTAGGAAGCTTATACTAGGTCCTCCGCTCCCTTCTTTCTGTTTTCTGTTGGCCATGAGGTAAGACCCTACCACGTGATCTTGTTGCCGTGATATTATGTTTCATTACAAACCAGAGACAGAAGTTCCAGCCAGGATGGACTGAATATTTTGACGAAACAATTCCTTTTTATGGTTGTTTCTGCCAGTTATTTGGTCCCAACTGTTATACAAAAGCAACCAGAAAGGCACAGGCAGCCAGGCATGGTGGCTCAGGCCCGAGTCTGAGGAATTGAGCCCAGTGGAACTCTGGACAAGTTGAGCTGTTTAGAGGCAGCTGGGGTGTGGTGGTGTGGGCAGACCCTTGGGGTGTGGGATGGGGGCAGACCCTTGGGGTGAGGGATGGAGGCAGACCCTGTTATCCTTCTTCCTTTCCACCTGCATATAATCTGGGTTGCTCCTCAAGACTGTAGAATTCCAGCCAGGCATGAAGAACATTCCTCTGATCTCAGCTCTTGATTACCCATATTGATAAACGACATGTTTATTTAATGGATCATTTTTTGGCAAAGGGAGGTGGAGCTCCTTGAATTCTAGGCTAGCCTTGTCTACATCGTGAGATCTGGACTCAAAGCAAAAAAAAAAAAAACAACAAAAAAAAACAAACAAAAAACAAAACTATAGGTGTTCATTTTCCTTTTCCAGAGTATTGCTCAGGAGGCTTGGCCCATGGACTTCCCCAAACTCTCTCTACCCAGCCTTCACAGTAACAGTAATGGTTTTTCAAGGCACAAAGACCACACACATGCGCATGCGCGCACACCCACACCCACACACACCCCTTAGAGGAAAATTAACAAAGGATTTGTGTACTTAAGCAGACACCTTCTGTTCATACATTTCTACTTAGTCATAAATAAGAAAAAAAAAGCCAACTCCGAGAATCAGTGTTAGGAATGTGCTCTGCCAACGGTTAGTTCAGAATATATTAAACTGTGCCAACAAAGATGGAGAGCAACAGTACCATACGAAGATGGGCACAGGAAACAAATAAGCACTGGTCATCAGAGAAAGCACCATTGACCAACAGCCGTGTGAATATTTGTTCAGCCTTGGTAGGCGCCAGAGAAACACAAAAACAAAAACAAAATCCAGATGTTCCTCTTCCTGTTTTTTTCAGGAAGGGGTTTCTCCTAAACATTAGGGCTTCTTTTCCGGCTCCTCCTTCCTGCTGGGGGGGGGGGAGGCTGAGCTTGCATTGCATATTTTTTTTCTTCCATGTGGAACTCAGCTAGAAAAAGATGCCGAATGCAGAAGTATGGTCTCTCTCTTCCACTCTGCCCAGGCTAGCGTGAGGAGCTGGTTGGGAAAGTACTCCGTGGTTGATTCATTCTTCCCCTTTAGGCTGTTCCAAGGTCAAGCCCCTTGGGTGCTTGGGCTTCTATCTGCAAGCCATTTGTCTTTATTTCCCAACTGGCTCAAAACTCGGGCAGGAAGCAGCCCTGTTGGTTGGTTTCTCCAAAGCCTACAGACTGATTGGCAACAATGGGGGGAAAATTTAATGATGCCACGTGCCCTCAGGAACAGGACAACAGGGCTGGGCACTGCTGCTGAGAGAGTCAATTGACAGGCCACTGTGAGCTGTGATTAAGTATGATTAAAATTTAAAGATGTGGATTCCCCAGGCGGGTGGCAATCCCTCCTCCCATGAAAGTGTGTGTTCATTTAGTGCAGTTTGTAAAAAAAGAGAAATCTGGAAACATCTCAGATGTCTCCAAAGGCAGAATGAGCAAATCATGTAGCTCCTTCTTACAACTGAGTATGACACAGTTATACTCGTTCAATGATAATGTATCAATATGGACACATTAAAAAATATTTAGTGCTGGGGCTGAAAAGATGGCTCAGAAGTTAAGAGCGTGTGCCGCTCTTCCTAAGGACTGGAGTTGGTTTCCCAGCACCCACACAGAGCAGCTCAGGACTGCCTGTAACTCCAGCACCAAGGGGTCCAATGCTCTCTAATGGACTCCACAGGCAGCTCGCCTGTGTGTGTACATCTGCATATGGAGACACGTTTGCATAAATACATAAAACAACACTTCAAATATTTAGTGATCAAAAGCAAGTTGCCAAAGAAAGCATATTGTGTGATATCATTTAAAGTCAAAAAAATCGCATGGACCCCCTCATGAACGTGCGCCTTTGGAACCGGGCGCCTGTGGTATATACAAGGCCATATGGAGTTACTCTCTGTCATAAACGTGCAGGGGCAAATGTATTTTGATATTCTGAGTTGTTCTGATTTTAGAATCCTGGCAGTGGTAAGTAGATGATGGAACATGTCTTTGTCAAGGTGAGGAGGACCCAACCATGTTCGTATACATTGTTTCAAAATGAAATTGTATTCTGAAGTGAAACCCAGTCAGAAAGTGAGGCCCATAAAGCCCATAAATGATATCATGTCTGTTTAGATTCAGGCCTCAAATATGTGTGTCACAAGTTTACAGAATCAATAAAGAAACAGAACCCCATTTATATCTCAGAAGCTTTGGGGTTCAGATTTGTGAATAAGATTTATCTAAGAATAAAATCACACGTGGGGGTTGGGGTGTAGCTCAATGACAGACTACTTGCCTGGTGGGAGCAAGACCCTTCGTGGGTCCTGAACATAATAAATAAATAACCCATAGCCCTAACCCTGCTATAAATAATAAATGAAAGCACATGAATAAAAACAGCAGTGCAGATTATGACGGCTGCCAAGCAGGCATAGGCGCCAGTTAGGATTGGGGCTGTGTTTGTAATGGCTTTTTACTTTTTTAAGGAAGCGCCTGTGGTGAGATGCTGGAAATTTAATAAGGCTTAGTGGTGTGGACAAGAGCATATTATTCTTTACAGAATTCTGCATGTTTTTAAATGTGTCATAAGAAGAAGTATTGAGCCTTCATAGTGTCTACTCCAGAGAGATAAAATGAGTTTTCCAATCACTTACCTAGTTGGTGATAGAACTGGAATTTAAATTCTATTTTTTTTAATCCAACTCATTTCATGGAGAGAATTGAGATATTAACCTTTGGTAAATGAAGGTCTATGAATCAATGAATTAAATGTCAGTTATTTTCTCAGAAGAACCTATAGTGTAAATAACATGACAGAAACTAGCTCAGATTCATACAGCAGCAGAGCGCAGAGCCAGCGGGAGGTGTGCTTTAGCCAGGCTCCCAACCTGTTCCCTGTGGCAGGGAGCTCACAGCCCTTATCCCATTCGTCTCTCAAAGTCACCTCACTCAATCCCTGGGAGCTTCAGTTAAACTTGTTCTTCATTCTGGTCTTTTGGAGTGGTGAGTCTGTAACTGGCACCTCTAACCTTTGGGGACTCCCTCAAGGTTCCTGCTTCTTCTGTCCCCAGCCTGCCAGCACTATTTTTAGAAACACAGAACTTGAAGAAAAGTCACGATATAGGGCCACTTCCTGAAATGCACCTCAACACTTTTATCCAGACGATAAAAGGACACCGAGCATCAAGGACGGAAAACACAAGGACTGAACATGTGCTCTATGCCAGGTTCTGTGCCGGGCACTGTGTGTGCATGACCTCAGGCTATCATCTTACTAGGACTGCGATTGGGTACTATTATGAATGGAGACCAGGGGACTTGTGTCTAAAAAAGAACAGGAGTCCAGTAGCCCCAAGACCAAGCTTTCCCGTGACTTCATATGGACACACAGAGGCGGTAAGACAATGGCTGGAGAGAAGTCACAGAAGTATGAGCCTTCTTAGGGGTGGGTCCTGGATCTTTGTACTTAGTTCCAGCTGACTGGATTCCTCCTTTGTCCCTTAATCCAGCATATTCTTGATCGCCCAGTACCGTGAGGCAGGGACTCCCTAAAGAGCACGGGAAAATAAACTCATAGACTTGAATTGTAATTTTCTTTTAACCTGACTCATTCCAGTGGTAGAATTGCTCAGAGACACAGGTGCTCTTCCTCCCTCCCTCCCTCCCTCCCTCCCTCC
>NC_022013.1:81680934-81682718 GCF_000317375.1 Microtus ochrogaster
ACACACACACACACACACACACACACACACACACTGAAAGGGAGTAATTACTGAAAAATCCCCAACCTTGGACACTGTATTTATGAAGAACTACAACTGGGTGTAAGAGGAATTGAAAAACAGCGGTCTCCATATGTTAGGGGTTTTATTTTTATTTTTTTAATACAAGAGTTTCAGAGCTAGATGCTTGGGGTATGCTCCAAAGACTTAGAGGTGTGAGGGCCAAGTTTGTTCCAGAAGTAGATGCTGAGATGGGGCTACACTCCCAGGAAAGTAGAAGGAGAAATGTCAAAGCTAAAAGGAGGCTCACAGCCAAATACAACAGCCCTAAGGCACTTTCTCTCTGCCACGCTCACTGGTCGTTTCTCTGGAAAGGACAGCTGGCCACGATGACTTTAAGGGGAGCTAGGACATGCTAGCAGCTACTGTCAGTTCCCTGGCGGGTCTCCTAGCAGAGCCTGTCTTTGGGTAGTTAGGAAGAAAGGAAGTGCGCAGGCTTGAGGGACAATGTCCCCCACAGTCTTGGGCACATTGATAGAGCTGTTTGTACAGGGCTCGGGAGGTGTGGTCTTGCTCAAGGAGGGAGCTCAAGGGCGTAGGCTTTGGTGTTTCAAAACCACGTGCTCTTTCCATTTTATTCTCTCCACATCCTGCTCCAAGTTTGAGACGTGAGCTTTCGGCTCTCAGCTTTCAGTTCCGGTTGTCATGTTTATACCAGCTGTCATGCAGTTCCCGGCATTATGGACGCTAGCCCTCTGGAACCACAACCCCAAATAAGCCCTTCCTTCTGTAAGATGCCTTGGTCATACTGTCCTATCACAACGATAGAGAAAAAAAAATAACAAGCCAGGGAGTCACTTTTTTTCCCCCTATGACAGAGGCCTCAGAAAAACAATGCAGGGGGATAATTATTTTGTTCATCCCTTCAAGGGTTCCAGTCATCCTGGCAGAAGGGCATGCAGGAGCATCATGAGAACTACGGGAGCATCACGGGACAGGAAGCAGCTAGAACACAGCACTAGCTGGGTGGCTCTCTTCCCACCTTACCTGCATCGTATCTGGGCCTCAGCCCACGGGATGATGCTACCCATACAGCATAGCTCTTCTCCCTTAGTCCATCCTCTATGGAAGGTCTTTACAGATGTACCTAGAAGCATTCTCTCTGGGTCTCCTAGGTGTTTTTTTTTTTTTTTTTTTTTTTTTTGGTTTTTCAAGACAGGGTTTTTCTGGAACTAGCTCTGTAGACCAGGCTGGTCTCTAACTCACAGAGATCCACCTGCCTCTTCCTCCCGAGTGCTGGGATTAAAGGTGTGCGCCACCATCGCCCGGCCCTAGGTGATCTTTGATCTAATGAAATTGACAATCAAGAAGAAACAGCACAAGGAATATCATTAATGTATTTCTAATCTACCAGACAGGGAAGAAAAAAGAACTTCACTTCTGAAGTTATGGACGTCCTCTTAGGTGGTCCAAATCATTGAAATTTATTTCTCAGTTCTTTATCTTTTTGTTGAAAAATAAAGGCAATGCCTCAAATTATTTGTTTAAAGTGCTTAACTTTTTTTTTTCAAATCCAAGTAACTACTTTTTTTTTGTCTGCTTCATTTTTGTTTTTCAGACAGGGTCTCACCAAATACCCCAGGTTGGATTTGAACCTAAAGCAATTCTCTTGCCTCAGGTTTTCCAAGTGCTGACATTACAGGCATGTTCCACTGAAGCTGGGTTCCTAGAAACTCTTCAGCACAATTCACACCCTAAGAAGATGTGTCACATTCACAATTCAC
>NC_022013.1:81683430-81691404 GCF_000317375.1 Microtus ochrogaster
CACAACTCACACCCTGAGAAGATGTCTCACACTCACAATTCACACTCTGAGAAGATGTCTCACAATTCACACTCTGAGAACATGCCTCACATTCACAATTCATACTCTGAGAAGATGTCTCACAATTCACACTCTGAGAAGATGTCTCACATTCAGTCTGGTCTTTTTTCATTCACACCTACCCCCAGGGTCTGTTGAAGACAGCATCCTGAAGAAGCTCAGCTAACACCGAGAGGGTGGAAGAGAGGCAGGAGATGAGGGAAGGATTTCGGTTTGTTCTCTCTGGGGGGAAATGTCAGCACATCCCTAGAGCACCTTGGATACTCCCCACTAATTCACACTCTCGGAGATGTTTTTCTCCCTTGAATGTCCTCCGGGCTGGTTTAAGCCACGGAAAGGCTCTCTTCTTCCCCCGCTCCTCCTTTTAGCTTTACACTCTTTCTAAGTTTCACTTTATTCTATTTCTTTCTGTGTGATGTGTGTGTTTGTAGTTTGTGCAAGTGTGTACTCCCATGTACAGGTACGGAAGACAAAGAAGGATCTAGAAGTCCTGTTCTAGAACTCTCTGCTATATTTCCTTGAGATGGGTTATATCATTGGATCTGAAATTCATCAGTTTGGTCATGCTGATCTGTCAGTGAGCTCCCTGGATCTGTCTGCCCTGTTCCTCCAATGTTGGAGTTACAGGCTTGTACATCCATGCCCAGCCTTAGCATGGATGCCAGGGATTCAAACCCAGGTCCTCATGCATGTGTAGCAAGTGCTATGGCATTGTCATCCCAGCCTGCAAACAGCAGTGCTTCTTGCAAGAGGTACGTGTACTCTTAAGGGACTTTGGGGTCCATGGCAAGTCGAACATGGCAGCCACAGTCTGAAGACGTGTGTGTGTGTGTGTGTGTGTGTGTGTGTGTGTGAGAGAGAGAGAGAGAGAGAGAGAGAGAGAGAGAGAGCGCACTTTCTGAAGTGTGCAGCTGTACTGGGTGTTGGAGGAACCTTCTTTGAGCTTTTATATTAGTTACCATTATAAAACCAGCACCTGTGGTAGATCCAGTAAAGCAGATGAAATGGGATCTAATGTGTGAGTAACCTGTTGATAAAATGCTTCCTGGAAAAAAAGGAAGGGGTGGAAGCCAGGGCTGAAAGGAGAAAATGCCAAGCAAAAGTGGCTTCAGACAGAGCTCAAACGCCACCAGTTCCATTCCACCTCACAGAAGAGTGAAGACAGACCCAGACAGAAGAGTGTAAGGCGAGACATGGTAGAGAGAAAGGGAGACGAAAGCCAGGGAAGGATGGGGATGAGGGATCGCTAGGGACTCGTGAGAAACCTAGCTGAGCTCTCATGAAGTCGGGGCATGTGCAATAACTTGGCAGTCCCATGCTCTAACAGACAGCAGCCTGTCGACCCCTGCATCCCAGGTAGAAGCAGCTCCATGCTTCTGATCGTGGATGGGTTTTCCAGTTCATCTCACCCTGTAGTCTCTGTCAAACACATCCCTTTTCATCAATGTGGGACTCCAGAAGGAACTTCAGAGTCACTCATCATTCCACTGATTGCTATTCAGACAACACCGCAAATTGTTGCCTGAAGGAAAAGGAAGCTAGAATCCTGAAATTGGTTGCAACTCTGATTTCTGTTTGTGGTGGTCCATTAGGCGGTTTTCTCGTACCAGCGTCCTGGTGAGCCATGGATGGATCTGCCTGGGAAAACACAGATGCATCCCTGAGGAAGGGAGAGATGCAGAATACCGGCTCCATCCTCAGCTTCAGCTTCATGCTCAATTTGCTGCCCTCACAAAGTCTCTTCATGTACCACTGTTCATAGCAGTTCAAGGCCTTTCTGTTTGTGGTGACACCTTTCCATCAGAACAGTCAATGTCAGAGATGATCAAGGGGACCTGGGAGATGGCTCGGCCAGTCTACCTGAATTGATTCACTCTGGGTTTAGTGAGAGATGCCCCCCCCCCCAAAAAAAAGGTAGAAAGCAATTGAGGAACACAGCCAACATCAACCACCAATCTGCACACACACCTTAACAACACAGGGAAATTTGTTGAGAAGTGGTGTGTGGTGTTTGTGTTGTGCTTCTAGAACAAATAAATACTGAATCTGAGGCTACAGCTATGCCTGCTATCTCATCAAACCCTTACACATTGTATTCACGTATTAAAAAGCCACACGGCACCTCATAAAGTGTAAGCTTACTGATAAAACATTTCAGGGTGTTAGATCTACCGTCGTCTCTGCTCTTGATATTGAGGACATTTAGACATTTAGTGGGTGGGACGACCTGAAAGGCACACAGGAGAAGACAACTCCAGTCCAGACGGTAGCAAAGAGAGAGGCCGCAGCTCTGATCGGGCACGAAGAACTGCTGTGGGAAGACTCCGGTGTGCCGCAGACCCGGGTGCAGCAAGTTATTTAATTTCTCTCGGCCTCCACTTCCTTATCTAACTGTAGCCAGAGGGTGCACGATGCCCACTTGTGTTATCAGACCATAAGTGCTTTACTAAAGTGAGGCGCTTCTCCAAGTGGCTGGTAAGAGCTCTGCGCACCACTTTGTGGTGGGTGTGGTGTGCACACGACAAAGTGCAGTTTCCCCAACAAAGAATGTGGTTCTGATCAACCCTTTTGCTGCCATCAGCTGCAACTTCCGCTTTCTGTAGTTCCATCTGCAACCTCAAGTCTGCTTCCTTTCAATAGCCCTATGATGCTTGAGATTCACCTACGTTGTTCCTTCAGCTTTATTCCTAGCATCCCTACTGCCCACACGCCAGAGGTCTATCAGCAGGTAGACAGTAAACAGTTAACCGAAGAGAGAGGTCCTGACCTTGGCTATCGGGAATTGATTTCTAGCTGTCAAAGTGCCCTGTGACAGGAAACCCCATAGTTAGCTTGGAAGCCTTGACCAGTAAACAGTCTGTGGTTATTGTTATTTAAGACAGGGTATCGTGTTGATCAGGGTGGCTGTAAATTCACTATGCAATCGAGAATGACTTTGAACTTCTGATCCTCCTGTCTCTGCCTCCCAAGTTTTATTCCTCCACACCTGCATTATTTTGGGGTTCAAACCCAGGACTTGGCTGGACAAGTACTTTACCAACTAAGCTATGTCCCTAGCCCCAACTCTGATTTCTGATGGCTTTTCTCGGAGGAGCTGGTCAGTCACAAGAACAGCCTGCAACTGAGCACCACATCACTGAATGTGGGGACTCAGGTGGGCTTCCTCAGGGCCAGCATCTCATGCACAGTGTTACGTATCAATGCTAGGAGAACAACAGGTCCCTGAAGGCAATAGGTCTCTGTGAACAAGGGAGCATTTTGCCTTCTGCGTTAAAACCTTTGGATATTTAGGATTTGAGTCCTTTCGCCTGCAGCTTTTGTTGTTAGTGTGGTGACGGCCTGATGTCCAGGACCCTGAAAGGGATTGTGGAGACCCTTGAATCTATCACCAGCTGATAACAAGTGAAGGTGCCATTGGCATCTGAGTTGAGAACAGACTTGTGGGGTTCTTTCTCCAACCATTGTCCTTCCGTCTGAATCCTTGCAAATGAGTGGGCAAATGTTGGTGCACACAGCAGAGACTTACCTGCAGATTTAAAATGAAGCAGCCCCAGATGCGCAAGACAGATCTCAGAAGCTGAGCCATAGGGCAATGGGTTTTAAGGCACCGCTTCAGCTACATGTGACTCAGCTCCCCCTCGCCCGCGGACTTACTATGTGGAATTTCCGTGGTCTGTATATGAGGAGAACATCAGAGGGAATTAGAACTTAGACGGGGCCCAGAGGGTGGAGGTATGGGAAGAGGAGATGTTCTCAGACACAAGGTACCCTGGAAAGACAGACACGACAGGGCCTCTGGTGCCAAGGGGCTGGTGAAGACAGCCGGGAAACTGGCTGAGTGTTGGAGCCAGCGGGGATCTGGTTTCATGCCATAAGGTATGTGAAGATCCTGGGGTCTAAGGAGCTGGAAGAGCTTGCTGTGTGATAAGGACAGGTGTTAATGAATTTGTTTTATATCATTGCAGCCAACTAAAAAAGTAGGAAGCAAAAACTAGTGAAGAACAAGAATGGTCAGGGGAAAGGTAGTTTGTCTTGACTATGGCAGTCAGCAATCAGTAGAAATTTCAATAACTAATAATATATTACATTTGTTGACAGTGACTCTTCCCAAAGATAGATTTTTTTTTTGTATCCAATACAAATACCCTAACACGTATACTGCAATAAAACAAAATTCCTATGAGCTAATTGTGCTGACTTGTTTTATGTCAACTTGACACAAGCTAGAGGGTCACTTGAGAGGACAGAATCCCAGCTGAGACAATATCCCCATAAGATCAGGCTGTACTCTATTTTCTTAATTAGTGGTCTACGGGGGAGGGCCAGACAATTGTAGGTGGTGCCGTCCCTGGGCTGGTCGTTCTGGGTTCTATAAGAAGGCAGGCTGAGCAAGCCATGAGGAACAAGCCAGTACCCATGGCCTCTGCATCAACTCCTGCCTCCAGGATCCTACTCTGACTTCCTTCAATAATGCAGTCTGAGGTGGAAGTGTAAGCCAAATAAATCTTTTCCTCCCCAACTTGCTTTTGGCTGTGGTGTTTCATCACAGCAATAGGAACCCTAAGGAGGACAATAATATTGCTTCATTAGGTGCACTGAACACAGAAGCAGTCCTATTTTGTTCTCTTTTGATCCATTTCATCCCGTCCCATCTCATCCCATTATTCTGGATTTATTTTAAAAACAACACTGGTCATGACCCCTGGATTTCTTCCCTGGCATAACATGACTCTTCTGGCCCCAGTGAGGGCACTGCCATCTCTGCAGAGCTACATGAGGGGCTGCAGCTGTGGGTGTGACTGACAGGCTGGGCTTGGAGTAGGACGGCAGGTGCAGGAACTGGCTGCGCCTCTTGAAGGACGTGGTTTTGAGCATCCCTGCTACAAATTAGATGCATTTCTCCAGATCTGAGCGGTGAAACGTTATCTCCTTTGTGACGGTTTCAGGAAGTGGGGCATTGGGAAGCTGATTAGATCACAAGGCAAAATGATCTCAAATGAGATCACTGCCCTTGTAAAAAGAGAACTGGAGCGCTCCCTTGTCTTGTCCACTGTGTAAAGTTAGAGTGTGAAGATGCCAGCTAGGAGGCAGTGGACCCTCAACAGACCCTGGGTCTGTTGGTGCCTTGACCCTGAACCTGCAACCTTTAGGACTTGAGAAATACATGACATCAGATTTAAGCCCTGGGTGGTGATGCTTTGTTATAGCAGCCTGACTGAACCAAGAAAACCTTCCGAATGCCTCAAAAGGAGCAGCATTGCCGTGTTCACACGCGGCTGTGGCTGGCACCTTCTGAGGCAGTGGCTCTCCTCCTAATGCTGAGACTCTTTAACACAGTTCCTCATGTTGTGGTGACCTCCAACCATAGAATTATTTTCATTGCTACTTCATAACTGTAGTTTTGCTACTGTTATGAATCATAATATAAATATCTGATATGCAGGGTGGTTTTATGTGACCCCTGTGAGAGGGTTGTTCAACCCCCAAAGGGGTCTCAACCTGTGGGTTGAGAACCACTGTTCTTAGGTAAGATCATTCACGTGAGAGTACCTGAGAAATTTCTGTGTGTTTATTTATTTATTAAAGATTTCTGCCTCCTCCCTGCCACCGCCTCCCATTTCCCTCTCCCTCCCTGAATCAAGTCCCCCTCCCTCATCAGCCCGAAGAGCAATCAGGGTTCCCTGCCCTGTGGGAAGTCCAAGGACCACCAACCTCCATCCAGGTCTAGTAAGGTGAGCATCCAAACTGCCTAGGCTCCCACAAAGCCAGTACGTGCAGTAGGATCAAAACCCAGTGCCATTGTTCTTGAGTTCTCAGTAGTCCTTATTGTCTGCTATGTTTAGCAAGTCCGGTTTTATCCCATGTTTTTTCAGACCCAGGCCAGCTGGCCTTGGTGGGTTCCCGATAGAACATCCCCATTGTCTCAGTGTGTGGGTGCACCCCTCGCGGTCCTGAGTTCCTTGCTCGTGCTCTCTCTCCTGCTCCTGATTTGGACCTTGAGATTTCAGTATGGTGCTCCAATATGGGTCTCTGTCTCTGTCTCCTTTCATCCCCTGATGAAGGTTAATATTCAGGAGGATGCCTATATGTTCTTCTTTGGGTTCACCTTCTTATTTAGCATCCCTAGGATCACGAATTATAGGCTCAATGTCCTTTATTTATGGCTAGAAACCAATTATGAGTGAGTACATCCCATGTTACTCTTTTTGGGTCTGGCTTACCTCATTCAGGATAGTGTTTTCTATTTCCATCCATTTGCATGCAAACTTCAAGAAGTCATTGTTTTTTACTGCTGAGTAGTACTCTAATATGTATATATTCCATTTTTTCTTCATTCATTCTTCTATTGATTCTGTGTGTTTTTTAAGGACAAGAGAAGTGTGGTGCTTTTGCCTTTTGCATGCAGACATTTAGCACCTTCGGAAAACATTGCCCATCACGTCGTAGTCCATGACAGGGACAGCTCAGACCTCTGAGTACCTCTTTAAAGCCTCTACGTGTTGAGGGTTTGTGCTCCCTAAACCTCACCAAATTATAACTCACTGAAAGTCACCTTAATCTAGGGGTGAGAAAGAGGCTTGGGCGAAGGGGGGAAATATGCCCCATGAATAGAGAAAGCCTTCATTCTGCTCCCCCTGTCTTGTTCAACTGTCTGCCTCTCTTCATCCTAAACTGCACTCAGTCTCCAAAGCCCAGAGAAAAGGCCTTTCTGCGTCGGCATTCACCACGTATGTCCCTGTGGTACATATCCTATGTCCTCTGGGGTCATACAAAAATTCCAGAGATCCTTCATACATGTGTGGGTCTTCCTCTGCCATTGGAAGCTGGCTCTGCAAAGTCAAAATGATAGCTGCAGGCTTAGGGAGCTGACAGAGAGCCAAGCAAGACTTTATGTATGCTTTGCCTCAACCCCTGAATGATCACGCCTGCACTTTGATGAAGAGGGAAAGGTGAGATAATTATCCAAGGCCACACACAACAATTGGCAAGGCTAGAATTTGACCCGAGAGCCTCTAGCGCTGTTAGCCACGGTGCTTGGGGGATTTAGGAAACAAGAATGGGGGAATAGCAGAGAAAACCAATGTGCAAGCTGTTTAATATTCTCAAGGAAGACCAGGAATAGAAGAGAAGCAAAGGGAAGCAAAATTGAATACCGACCAAGTTAATGTGCACGGTACAGTCAAGACCCTGCCTCCCCAAGGAAGGGCTTCATTGTGTCACAAAAGGCCATGAGCAAAAACCAGAAGGCACTGTGTATCGGAAGATAGAAAAGTGGCTTCCTCGAGTCATTCCTAATATCAAGCAAATCCCCAGAAGCCAGCAAAGTCTCAAGAAGCCGATTTTTGCTGTGAGTTCTCACCCTGGACAGATGAATTTTTCATAAAGACTTTTTAATCTAGAGAAGAGAGTGTACAACCACACAGCCAGACTTGGGTCTTGACAGCTCAACAGATAGGAAAGAATCCCCATTTACCATGATTCTGGGTGAATAGTGGGGTGGCTGAGAGCTGCGAGCCAGGGAGGAGACCTGGGCAGAGGGTAGGTGGCTGGAGAGGCAGCCAGGGCTTTATAAATCACCAACTCCTCCCTTTGCCTTGGGATCACAGAGCCGTGACTCGCTGCAAAATTAAATGAAGAGCAGGCAGCACCCCGGAGAAACAGAAGTGTCAGGAGAGGCAGGCCATGCAGGTGAGGAGTTGGAGGCTCGAGTTTATGATAACCGGTAAACAGACACCCCTGGGAGGAGTCTGGAGCTCTGGGGAGGGGGAGAGGGAGAGAGAGGGGAGAAAGGGAGGTGGGGAGAGGCAGAGGCCCATGAATGGCCTCTATAGCTCACCCTTTCTCTGTTGTCCTAACCCAATCAGATTGGATCTCTCTCTCTCTCTCTCTCTCTCTCTCTCTCTCTCTCTCTCT
>NC_022013.1:81692069-81735083 GCF_000317375.1 Microtus ochrogaster
GAGAGAGAGAGAGAGAGAGAGAGAGAGAGAGAGAGAGAGAGAGAGAGAGAGAATGTATATATGCGGGGTGGAGGTGGGGTCTGGTTTCTCTACTAGTTTTTATTGCTGTATGTTTCTTCTATTCTAGTTTCAAGTCTTTTCTTCTGGGCATTGCAGTCAGATTTCTGGGTCCTCATCCTCCAGCCTCTGGATTCTCTACTCTACAGAGACATCCCTGAAGAAATGCCAAGCCTTTTCAAGTCTTAAGGAGCACTAACGAAGCTCAACACTGAACTGGCTTCCAGCGAAGGCTGAACTCAGACATTATTCCTGCCGTCAAAGGGCTTTGTAACCTGGTTGGAGATGTAAAAATGTCATGAGACTCTGAGAGGCACATGCGTAGTGTCTCTCAAGGGCACACATGCACCATCTCTGACTGGAAAAGTCTGTATGGATCTGTGTATTCTGAACATATTTGGTCGAAAGCATCAGGAGTGTGTAAGCACCATCACCCACACCTCTACCTCCACTTCTCTTTCAGGTCCCGCGGTGGCTTTGCTATGTTGTGTACCCATAAAAGAAAGAAGCAAAGACTTGCAGCCTGGGTGGATCCTCTGAGCCGTCTCAACTGACCTTAACAAATGGCACTGTGTGATTTAACTGATGGAATAAAGCAGTTGTTCTCATCCAGTGACCACAGTAACCACACAGAGAAGCCATGTCTTGGCCCCAAGACATCACTATCAACCTGAATCAAAACAATTGAATTCAACTTTCCTTTTTCTTTGGATGAGCTTGAAGGCTTAGACATGTTAGACATGTTAGTCAGCTTCCCATCGTGACATTGCATATCTGCCGCGATAGTCTTGTGAGAGGTTTTCGGGGCTCACGGTTTCAGAGATTCCAGCCCTTGCTTAGATTGCCCCATTGATGGGGTCTGTGGCAGTACAGTGCATTGGGATGGGGATGCCTGGCTCCTTACCTCACAGCAATGAGTGTCAAGTGGAAGGGAACAGGGTCTAGGGCCCCAGTGCCTGTTCAAAGACATGACCTCAAAGGTCTCCCACTAAGCCTTTCTTCAAATTTCCATGGCTTCCCAACAGCACCATGCTGGGGAGCCTGCCTTTAACAGAGGGCCTTTGGGGGAATGTCCTAATCAAAAGTATAGCAGAGTTGTGTGCTTTCTTACCCTGCCCCTTCGGCTGTTCATCTAAATATTTACCTTATTTTTTTCCCCTACCGTGAAAGTGTTTTGTAACTTAAGGAGAATTCCTCAAGCAACACTGTCTTCTGCTGGTCCAGTCTAGGGATAGGATCTTCTTTCAAATCTCCGAGATTGCAGTTTGAGCCATCTCTTCTAGAACTCTCTTGCAGAGAAAGGCCTGGTGTGAGGGTCGGCTTTTCCTTCAGGCTGGGAGCCAGTTGTTAGAGAATTATAGAAAGCTATTCCAGAGAACGCACTGCCCATTTTCAGAAGCCTTCCTGAGCTACTTGGGTTCAGCCAGAGTCCATTTATATAAGGCTAAATGAGAGCTCCCCACATACAGAGATAAACAGTTCTGCAAGAAAAAAAATGCAAATTGTGGCTTAAAGTCAGCCTCTGCTTCTGTGTCAGGAATACCAATGCGGCTTTACCCTCCAGCTAGGGTAGTGAAGCTGCTCTCTCCTTCTGCGGATCTCTGCCCTGCATAGATTTGTTTCCTGAGACAGGAAAACAAATAGACAATTAGCTACTTGCTTCAGGAATGCTACAGGGACAATAGGGTTACATACCGATCTCAAAACACCAGGTCTTTGACCTGACCATACCTTAGCACTAATCAGGATCAAAAGCAAACTTGGAGCAAAGCTATGGGTGGGTGGTCGGTAGGCTGCCTGGTGCCAAGCTGGGGCTGGAGGACTTTGTAGTCAAGCTTTTTGTGATCGAGTTTCTGTTAAGAATTTATACAGGTAAAGGTGTGTAAGAATAAGTTGGACCCTGTCCCAGCTCTGGTCACATTGAGCTTCTTCTTTGTAACCACCAACCCCTGCCAAGGATGCTGGTCCTTTCTGCCTCTTCCTCTGTCCTCTCTGTCTCTCTGTCTCTCTCTCCTTTCTTCCCTTCGCTCTTTCCCACCTCTCCCATGCTCCCCCTCCTCTGCCTGTTGCTCTGGCTTACTCCCTTGCACTAGGAACCCACCGTGTGGTCACCCTTTGGCTGCTGAGTCTTTACCTGGTGATCCGTGGCCAGCCGTGCATGATTGACATGGAGGATGAACTGTAAAGCTTGGCTGTGTGGTTCCTTCCATGAGAAGGTAGGAAATGACCCTGTTTTTAATTGTTGTAAGCTGTCTAATAACAAACCTTATGAGTTTCTCACTGTTTATACAGCCAGTTTCCTAGACATCTGGTAGTTCTTCCATGCATCTGAAGAAACATACAGTTCTTTCTTTAATACATGGTTTGGCATGAATCAACAGAAATTCTTTAAATGTAAACAAACAAACAAAACCCCCCAAAACTTAGTTACTAAAAACCAACAACAAACATTTTATGAAATAGGAAAAAAACCTGAAGTTACTTCTATTAATTCTAGAAAAAGTCAGTTGATACCACAGTTGTTTAACATAGCCCTGGAGAACTTAAACAATGCAGGAAGACAGAAAAAAATGAGTTGGTTGCAAAGAAGATAAAAATGTATTTACAGGTATCTGGAAAACCTTAGAGTTTTTAATAAAGTAATATTAAAATTAGTGTGAGAATGTAGCAATACAGCTAGATAAATATATAAATACAGAACTTTGATCGATGGAAGCAATAAACCTTTGGGAAGGAAAGTGGGAAAAATAGCCCATTCATAATAGCAACAAACAGTCTAAAATTTCAAAGGTTGTATTTAACAATGAAATGCATGCTATTTATACCAATGAAATGATAGAAATGTATTAGAGGACATAAAAAATATCTCTCAACTAATGGAGATATACAAGCCATATTTTTATGTGGAAAGACTTAATATCATAAAAATGACAGTCCTTCAAAAACTAATATATAAATTTAAGACATTAGAATAAAATTTTAATGGCACTGTAGATTCCTGCTTTCAAAGATGAGATAAAGTAATTTAAAGTTTTATATGGAATGAAATAATTAAAAATTCCAAGTTTCCAGAGAATCATGGAATAAAAGCACAGATAACTCGAAGAGATATTGAAACCTGGAGTCAAGCTTCCTAGACCAACCAGATACCAGGACCAGCTAGTTATCAGAATCAACCAGCTACCAGGATCAGATAGCTATCAAGACTAACCTGCTACCAGGACCAACCAGCTATCAGGACTAACCAACTACCAGGACCAACCAGCTCCCAGGGCCAAGCAGTTACCAGGATCAGCCAACTACTAGGACCAACCAGCTACCAGGACCAACGAGCTACCTAGATTAACCAGTTACCAGGACAAACCAACTCCAGGACCAACCAACTACTAGGACCAACCAATTACCTAGACCAACCAGCTACCAGGACCAACCAGCTACCAGGACCAACCAGCCTTGTTACCAGCAGTCAGGACTCTGGCTGGGTATTCCCAGGTTCTTGGTCCCTTATGCAAAGAACTGAAAATGAGGAGTCATGCAGACTTGCAAAAGTAGCAAGAAAAGTTTATTCAGAGCAAAGGGATGGTGCAGATTGCAGATGGATACACTGTAGAAATTGACAGTGCACTATGTGAAGGAGAGTTTCCTTACTAAAGGGCATAGTGACAGTGGCTTTTTATTATGTTTCTGACAGATACATTTTTCCTGTAAGAGACTTGTATAAGTAGCAACTGCTCAAATATAATAGAAATTATTTACTTAAGGAAAACAAGCCTGTGTGGTAATATATACCTTTCATTCTAACCCTTGGAAGGGAGAGGAATAGGGGTTTGAGGTCATTGTCAATTACTTGTTGAGTTTGAAGCCAGCCTGGGGGTGCTACATGAGATGGACCAACACAACACAACACAACAAGAAACAAACAAAGGTCTATATTTACTTCTATTAATACAAGGAGATAAAGGTACTGTCACCATTACTGGTCAACACTGCTTTGGAAGACTTAACTAAAACAATAAGATAGGACAATGCATTGACTAGAATACACATTGGACAGTAGGAGAAAGATATCTTCCAATATAAGGCAACTGTGCCATAACCAAGTATGAAAACAAATTCTAGTTTCACTAGCTACTTACTTGTGAAAATAAAACATTTACCCAGTAGAATAGGATCTAGGGACATGTTTTACATAACTTTGAGGCAGGAGATCACTTTCCAGTAAGAATATCACAAGTCACAAGACAGGGTCATTACAGGGTTGGAGACATAGCCCTAGAATAGAGCACTCAGCATTTACAAAGCCCTGGGTTCATTCCCTGGCACTGAAAAAAAAAAACCCAGATAACTACATATTGACTAAGTGAAAACTAAACATTTCATATATCAGGAAAAAAATCCATCAGTGAAATTAATGGGCAAGCAATAGAGGCAGAAGTAGATTTTCTAGTATATAACAAATAAGTGGGTGGATATTCCTAAGACATTGAAAGAGTCTAGAGAAATTAATGTGTTTTTAAAGGACAAATTTCAAACACAGTAAGGGGAGGACAAAGGGATGTGGATTAGCAGCGCGCAGATGAAGCGAGCTATGTGTCTAATGACTGTGTGAACAGAGGCCCCACCTTGCTAGCAACCAGAGAATACAGAAAGCCAGGCTTGATGACAGCTAAGTTTAGGTTTTAGGGTAACCAACCTTTCTCTGTTGCCTGGGAGTCTTTCCCAGCTTTGAACCCTGGGCCAACTGGAATGGTCACTCTTGAGAAGAGGAAGAGCTCAGACTGGGAACTTGAACTTTGAGGGGTAGGAATTTACCAAGTGAAATTGAGTTAATCCACCAATACTTTTATTTTGTTTATTTTAAGAACAGGTCTCATGCAGTCCAGGCTGACTTTGAACTCACTCTGTAGCTGAGGATGATCTTGAACTTCTGTTCTTCCTGTCTCCATTTCCCAAGTGCTGAGATTACAGGCATTTGCTACCATGCGCAGTTTATGCAATGCTGGGAATCAAACCTAGGCCTTCATGCATGCTAGGCAGACACTCAAACAACTGAGATGCGTTCCTAGTCTCCAAAATAATTTTAAATACAAAGAGACAGTTATCCTTAGCATCCTTAGTTAGCGACTTTGTGTTTTCTTACCTTAAGGGACCAAGGACTCTGGGACAAGGAAGCAAGAACAAATTACGGGCAGTCAGAAAAGCCTTGTGAAATGGCAAGAATTTGTGCATAAAGTTGGCTGAAGTCTCATGCACAGCTGGTGCCCATCTTAGGCTTCCTTGCCCTGGCTTGAAGCTGGGCCTCAGGTGATGGTAATAAGCGAGGTGAGCAGGTACCTTTACTTTGTCCAGGGGTGTTGCATGCAACTAGAATGGACCTTGCTTGGCACTGGCTGTCCTGTGGTTTATAGGAAGCACAGGGGATGTACCAAGTCAAGTCACAACAAATGACACCAAGGACATGCCTCTGAGTGGTCCCGGGAAATGTTTCTGAGAAGGGCCTCTTCCCTCTTCCCTGTGCTACGAGAACCTTCCTGACTGGCAACAGGGTTTGGCACCTCTCTAGAGCTCTGGGAGTGATCAGCTCTCAGACACATCAAGATGACCCCACAAAATGCCCTGTCCCACCAACTCTGATCTCACCACCTAGATTCTACGATTGACATTTTGCTACATTTACTTTGCTACTTTGTCACTTATGTGCCCATCTGTTTATTCATCCCTCTAATCTATCCACTAATCCACCTTAGGTTTGAACATATCTCAGTGTAAATTGTAAACCAGTACATGGCCCCTCAATTGAGCATGCAATCATTAACCAGGGTTCAATAGCCAAGTAGATTTTTCTTCTGAGCGAAATGTACAGACTGTGCAAAGCTCACGTCCTACGAGTACGTTTATTGAGTTTTAAAAAGCAAACAGCTGCACAATCTGAACTCCTGTCTGCAGAGTTCCCCTCTCACCCGTCCTCAGCCAATTCCTGCTCCTACCATCCGGAGGCAACTGATACACTCTTGTTTCTATCCCAGGCGAGATTTGTCTGTTGAGAGCTATGCAGAGATAGAATCCTGCAGAACGTAGCCTGCAGGTGAAGGCTTCCTCTACTGAGCGTGATGTCTGCAAGGGCCATCCATGCTGAAAGAATTCATTGCCTGGACCAGTAGTTGGAGCCTTCTTACTTCTGCTCTTGCTGAGTGCGGCTGTCTTTCTTCAGCATCTCTATCATCACCTGGCTTTTTGGTGCTTCAAAATATCTTGAAAAACATCTAAGGAAGGAAGGTGGTATTTGAGTGTGAAATATTCCTGGTAAGTTTGCAAGTGTGAACACACAGTCCTCAGCTGGACGTGATGTTTGGGAATGTTGTGGAACCTTTAGGAGGTGGAGTAAGGAAGAAAGGGTAACTGGCGGCAGGACTTGAAGTCTTACAGTGGGCCTTGCTTACTACTGTTCACCTGCTTACTGAATGGGGTGCAGCCTGACCAGCCAGCCCTCTACCCCCACCACCATGCCTGCCATAACTCTGTCATGTCTTCTCTGCCACAATGAACCATTCCCTCTGGAACTCTAATCCAGAATAAGACTGTTCTCTCTTATGTTTCTCTTGTCAATATATTTTTATCACAGCAATAGGATAAGAAACCAAGACAGGAGGGGGTATTTTGCCTCCATCATTGTGGAAGGATGAAGGCAAGACCTGAGGCAGCTTGTCACACTGTGTCTTCATTGAGGAAGCCAAGAAGTGAGGGTTGGTGCTTCCTCGAAGGTCATGGAATGATGTCACCTCCATTCAGAGTGAGATGTCCCATCCCAATTAGTCTATTCTAGAAAATCCCTCATAGACATGCCCAGATCTTTGTTTCCATGGTGACTCTAAATCCCATAAACTTGAAAAACGAGATTCACCATCACAGTATCCAAGGACCACTGGCTCCAGGATCCTATTCATGCATCAGAGTCTGTAGATGCTCCAGTCTCACCATAAATTTCTGTAGCGTTTGCATATCCCCCATGCAACCTCCTTGTTTCCTTTAACTCATCTCTGGATAACTGACAGTACCCAGTGTGGTATAAATGTACCGTGAAGGGTTTTTCCCATTGTATCTGTTTGGGGTAAATGGCAAGAAGAAAGGGTCTGTGCATGTCCAGCACACAGCATTTTCTTCTGGACGTTTCCCATCTATAGCTGAATTTCTGTGTACAAAGTCTGTGGCTATGGAAAGCAGGTTGTGTCTCCTTACATGGATGCATGCATCATCGCTGTCCTGATAAGTTCTTGGGTTTCTGCCAGTATTTGCCCACTAGGACTAACGTCTCTGCTCTGCATATTGCAAATGAGGAAAGTAATGCTCAAGGCATTGAACTGACTCATTGAAGGTCACACAACAGTGAGGGGCAGAATCAAAGTTGAAATCTAGTCATGTCTAGCTGATGCCAGAGTCCAGAAAGGTCTTTATAGTGCTCTGGGATGTCTTCTGTTATCCCTGGCATGGGTGGCTTGGGAAAGAATGAACAAGTTTGGGATATGTGTTGTCTTCTTCCAACTACTTTGCATGACAGTTGAAAAGTCCATGCCTAGCTGCAGGGCTTTGCTGTTCACTAATGAGATGCTTCTGCCTCTGTACCCTGGACTTTTAAAAATGGAGGGATAATAAGATCTTTTAAAAATTATTTCCTTTAGTTTTTGAAATTATAATCTTCCCCCTTCCCTTGCTCCAAACATTCTCATAAACTACCCTTGTTCTTTTTCAAATTCATGGCCTCTTTTTCATTAATTGTTATTTAGGAGTATATAATATACCTAAACATAAGTACAACCTAGTGGGATCCTTTTATAGGATTGATTAATTCCCACAACAGTGTTGGGCATATGGCAAATACATTCATATATTTATTCTTACTAATGTGATAGTTATCTATTGAGTATTATCTCTAGGCTGGATCCATGTACTGGGTATAAAAGGTTGGTTGATATTGTGTTAGAACCCCCAGTCAGCACCTCAAACCACATGAATGGTCCAATGTTCTCTAGCCACAGATGAGGATACATTGTCTGTCCACCTTCGCCCAAGGGGTTTCCCTGGTACTCATGCATAGATAGCCTAAATGAGCCAAGGGTGCTACCAACCTGAGGGTGATTCTTGATGAGTGGGAACAGCAGCCGAGGGAGAGTGCTACTCTTTGTTATTAGGAAAAAGGAGTTGAAATTCTCCCTTTTTCCTAAACTCCAGCAGGCATGAGTCCCCAGGATCCTAGCAGTGATGATTTGTCAAGACAAAATCTTCATGCTGCCTCTCCCTCATGCTCTGTTGGCTCTGCCCAAATCCCCACTCATTCCTACTTCTTGGCCTCTTCCCCAAATTCAATACTTCCATGTTTCAGGCTCTGCTGGTTAGGGAAAAGTAAGGCTTTGAAACTACTGGAAGACACAAGCTAGAAGCCCAGGACTGCACAGCTAGTGCTGGCATCTGAGAGCTGGGTCTCCTGAGGGGTCTGGGAAAGTCTTAATCCAACTGGTCAACAGTGTGGTCCCATGAACATGCTCTGTGAGGCACTAGGTTGGCCCCACATGAGTCACCATTCCTTATCCTCCAGCCACAGTGTGTAGTAATAAGAGCGGCGGGGCTGCGTTCCCAGCACCCCAGCTGCCTGGCTAGCTTATGCCCTGAAATAACAACACACAAATTGTATTCATTTAAACACTGCTTGGCCCTTTAGCTCTAGCCCTTACTGGCTAATTCTGATATCCCAATCAACCCATCTCTAATAATCTGTGAGCACCGGTCTTACCGGGAAGATTCTAGCCTACATCCACCCTGGGTCAGAGCTTCATTGCGTGTGTCTGCCCGGGAGCGGGGCATGGCGTCTCTCTGAGGCGTCTGCCTCAGAGAGGAGAGCTGTTGAGTCTCTGAGCTCACTTCCTCTTCCTCCCAGCATTCTATTCTGTTTACTCCTCCCACCTATGTTTTAAGCTATGAAGCCAAGCAGTTTCTTTTTATTGCTTAACCAATGAAATCAACAGATTGATATATGACACTCCCACATCAACAGTTGATGCCCGGAGGCTAGCAGGTGGGCATTCTTCTGCCATTGAGTCTGATTACAGACTTCTAAGGACCAAGAGTTCTCTGTAAGGCCTTGCTGTACTCAGTACCACTTCTGTCCCATGTTCTTGCCTCCTCTGGACTAAAAGGTGCTGCTGGAAGGCAGTGGAGGGTTTGACTTCTACCATGTTTGGACTCATGCAGTCCATTTTATACAAATGAAGGCATGGCCATGTGTGTCCAGGACTGTGCTACAAATGGCAAACATTTGTGTTAATTGTCTTGGAGGGTGTTAAGGAGCTGTTGAGAATCCACACCAGTTTATCTTCTCCAGAAAGGATATACCCACTCTTCCTTGACTGAAGAGCCTACACCCAGGAAACCAAGGACTCCAGAGCCTGTATGACTTATACCTACATGGCTGAAACACTCTGTTACTCTTCCTACAGATGTGAAAACTGGGGGCCGTTAGGGGATGTGTCTGTGAACACACAGCAAGTTGTTACAAAAGAGGGACATGGACACATGGCCTGAGCTTCCTGTCTGCCCTGCAAAGACAAATGTAAGGCTACATAGCTGTTTCCAGGCACGTCTCCCCCTTGCCTCTTTTGCTATCAGCTAGAAAGAGGGGCTCAGGAAGTGTGCACATTCTACCCCCCTCTCCCCAGACCTGTAGAGAAGCAGGCTTTATGCTGTTCTCTCATGTGTTCATCAGTTTTTCATCACCATGACAAGATGCCTGGAAGAAATCAACTTACAATGAAAAATAGTTTCTTTCAATGCATGGTCTCAGAGCTAGTCTCTTGGACTCACTGGGCTTGTGGTGATTCTGTATAGCATGCTGGGAGAGTGTGACAGAGGAGGACTATCCCTTTCAAGACAACCAGAGGAGAGAGAGAGAGGGAAAAAACAGAATTTTTCAATATCTCCTTCACGGGCACATTCTCAATGACCTAACTTCCTCCCGCTAGGCTCTTCCTCTCCAGAATTTCTGCTGCCTTCTAATCGTATCATGACCCAGTGATAAAGCCTTAAACACACAGGCCTTGGGGGACATTGAGAACCCATACTATATACCCTCTCAATTCCCTTATGCTATTTAACATCCACAGGCAGAGAGACTCATTTAAGTCAGCAGCACCAGGGTCCGGGGGCAGCAGGAGCAACTAGCACAGATGGTTGTTTAATTGTTTTAGAAGATTTTAAACTGTGGTAACATTTATGCAGTTAAGCTTACCATCCCAGCCATTTTGAATCTCATCGTCCAGTGGTGTCAAATGCCTCACCACCATCTGTCTCTAGCATGCTCCCCATCTTTGCAGAGTCTAAGCCGTCACATCAAACTCTAACTCCCATTCCCTTACCCCCGCCCCCTGGGAACTGCTGTCTGTGTACATTGACCACTCCAGGTATCTGGGTACTTGGAAAAGCGCTTGCCTTTCTCTCAGATGCTTTTTTTCACTTAGCTCAATGCCTTTCAGGTGTAATTACGCTGCAACAGGCACCAGACTGTTCTTCCTTTCCTCTGCTAGATGATATTCCAGTGTGGTATACTTAGTCACCCATAGATAGGTACCTGGTGGTTTTATTTTGGAGCTGTTGTGGGTTGTGCAGCTGTGAATGCAGTTGTGCACATGTCTCTTTAAGGTTCAGTTCCTCTGGACTTGTGCCTCATAGCGGGATTGCGGATCCTACTCTGTTTTTGAGGACCATGGTCCTGTTTTCCGTCATGGCTGTGTCATTTTAAGCAGATACGAGAAGGCCACTTTCCCATGCCTGAACTGAAAAAGTAAAGACTGAACAGATGTATGCCAGCAAAGGGGGAAAGGGGACTGAGGGAGAGCACAAAGAATGCCTGGGCCTGGGGAGTCCCGGGGAGGGGACAGAAGGGGTGGAGTCCCGGGGAGGGGACAGAAGGGGTGGAGTCCCGGGGAGGGGACAGAAGGGGTGGAGTCCCGGGGAGGGGACAGAAGGGGTGGAATACAGGGAATGGGGAGAAAGGCCTGGCTTGACGGGCGTGGGAGTGGAAGGAGCTGCTGTGTGAAGGAAATAGCCCACATTTCTTTAAGGGTGAAGGTGACCAAGGGCCTGAGGGGAGAGTGGGGCAGGGGCACTCTGTAAGGCTCTTTCTGTAACCTGCTGGGAGGTTTCACTCTTGGGGAAGCAACCACAGCAGGTTGACATGTTGGCTAGGCAGCCTGAGCTCTCAGTGCGAGCTAGTGGACACTTGTCCAGTCTTACTGGTTGTCAGGGCTGGCCCATATCTTACCCAGTCAATCTGTTTGCCTTTGTCTGAGGCCTCTGAGGCCAGTCAGATTTTGACATCAATGCTGTGACCTTGGGCCACAGAAGGGTATGGTGTGGGCATTCCACCTTCCTCACCTCAGGCCTAGTCTCCTGGTTAAGCTAGGACAGGGTGCTGGGTTTGGTGTGCCAGTGTGTGACATTTTCTCTAAGTCCATCTCTCACAGTTGGCATGGTCTCACTCAGCTCCCAGACCTCGCAGACTGGTCCAGCAACACGGAGACCTCCGAAGGCTCAGAAAGCCTCCTTTATCTTCCTATGTAGTGTTATTCTCTGGGGTCTAGACCAGGTCTTCTGAAGATCCCGAATGAAGGGACAGTAGAGACTGTCAGAGCCAGAGGGGACGTTAGGAGTTTCCTGTTCATGTCTCACTCTACAGATGGGGAAACTGAGGTTCAGAGCCTTTGTGGGAGCCATCTACATGATTCTCCGGGTCATTCTCACCCCTAGCTCCTTCAGAAGTAGTTGACCTCATTGGCCTGTGAGGCCACGGAGAAGGGAAATCTGTAGAGACAGGCACACTGGACTCTGTGTGACCTTCTCAGGACACCCTTTGGAAAAGCTGGCTGCTCTTTCCAGCAGCGTTCAGAGAAGCAGCTCTGCCTGCCAAAGAGGCAAGGAAAGGGCGAGAGACTTGGCGGGGAACCAAGCTCCCTGCCCAGCCAGCATGAGTCAAACAATTGGAGCTTCTTTGGAGATCAGAGGGGAATTGGGAGGAAGGGTAACCAGGATGCAGAACAGGTGTGCGGGGCGAGAGAGTGCTGGAGTACACACATCTGTCCACGGTGCCAACACCAGGCTATGGGTGAGCTGGGTGGGGTGTGGAGGGCTCACTTCTGACAGCCACACTCTCTGTGTCATGTGGTCACCTCCCATCAGTTTCCCTTTCTCCCCTCCCCCAACTCTCTTGCTCTTCTCCAAGCTGAGCCTCCAGGGCACACTGACTTGGCACTGTTGTCCGTGGCTTTTCTGACGAGAGCCCTGCAGAAGTGCCTTGCTCCCTTTCCTTCGGCCTCTGCTTCCCTCTTTGCCGACAGGAGATACTTCGGGCATTCAGTGCGAATAATAACTGAAAGCCCTCTGCCTTTCCACCATCTCTCCATGAGGCTCGGGAAGCTGATCTTAGATTTTTGTGAGGGGTGAGTGGGTGGGATGAGGGGTTTATTTTAAGAAGAACTATACAAAATGGTAAGTACCAAGTTAATACAAAAGTTAACATTTATACAGAATGTGAAATCGTAACAAATCATACATTTCAACGTGCTAACAACACAGTTGTAAGATCCCAGCAAAACCTACAACACAGTTTATAAATTATGATGGCTCACTGGCTGCCACTCATCCGTAATACTTTCATCCTACAAGCTTTGGCTGTGCGCTTTTTGATGTCTCCATAGGATGCTAATTACGTGCCATCATTTGCTACAGAGAGAATTAAAAAATAACTCCATCTTTCTGGAATGCACGGTGAGCTTCTTGGTAACACGGAAATGTGCTTCTCCCAGCTCCCCTGTTTGGCATTGGTAATGCCATGGCTGCACCATCTTGTATTTCACTTCGGTGTTCAATCTCCTAGGCAGACAGGGTCTCTCTTCTTTGGCCTGGCTCATAGTCCAGCCCCAAGCAGCTGCCTTGGCTTAGTCATACATGTAAATAACCTGGTGTTCACCTCTGCCTGCCTCTGGTTCTAGGGTAAAGGACAGTGTAGCCATGTGGCCTGGGTTACGGTGGCCTCTGACTAGGCTTGGCACGGTTCTGTATGTGGAGTCTCAGAAGGTGAGCTCAACCATGGTAGTGGGGTTAGGCTCCTGCAGTGGTGTAGTGTTTGACTTCAGCCACAGCAGTGCACCATTCCAACTGGATTGCCGGGGCCTTCTGACCATGCTCCAAGCAGAACACTTAATAACACAAAGGGGCCTGTGCTGAGTGTAAGGCCATGGGATACGGGCTGTGGAGGTCTCAGAGGCCCCTCTTATCCCTGACTAATGTTTCCCAGAATGCTCCTTTTATGTCTCTGGTGGAGAGGGTCCTATGATATGTCTTTCAGTCTGAACTGCTATGATGGGACACCATTGCCCAGGCATCTTACAGACAGCAAGGATTTACTTTTCCTGGAACCCTCAGATCAGGGCACCAATACCACAGCTTCTGGTGAGGGTTCTTTTCTGGGTCGCACACATATGACTTCCTGCTGTGTTCTCACGTGATAGAGAGCTAGGATACTCTCTGGTTCTACTCATTCATAACACCCCTACCCTTGTGACCCAACTACCTCCTCCAGGCCCATATCATATGGAGGATTGAATGTCCCGACAGTTAATTTTCACTGCCATCTTGATGGGAGCGAAAATCGCCATGGAATCATAGCTCCAAGTATATCTAGGAGGGTGTTCACAAGCAGGTTTCATGGAGTGTGGAAGACCCACTCTGATTGTAGGTGGTACCACACTGGGGGGCGGGGTCCTACACTGAATCAAAAGGGGGAAACAAGCTGAGGGCCATCACTCCTCCCTCTCTGCTCCCTGACTATGGACACAGTGTGACCAGCGCCTCCTGCTCCTTTACTATTCCTTCTCCTTCATCATGAGCCACACTTGACCCATTTTCAGGGGTATTCTGTCAGACGTTTTGTCATAGCAAGAGGAAAGGTAACAAATACATGTGTCAATAATAAGCGCGCTCTCTCTCTCTCTCTCTCTCTCTCTCTCTCTCTCTCTCTCTCACACACACACACACACACACACACAATCATGGGCTTTGCCACACCACTACAACTGAGTAGTCTGAGAAGTCTTTATTTCGTACAGGAACTGACAACTGGCCTCATGGCCCCCTCCTAAAATCTAACCCACGACTCTTATTTCAACCTGCACTTAGAGAAACTGCCACACAGAGACACGGAGAAAAATGAGGGTCGGGAATGTCCACGGTCCGCAGAAGGGACCCCACAGCAGGAAGCCTCGGGCTGGTTTCTTCACCAGGAAGTCAGCTCTGTCTGAGGGTTGTCCTTGCCACTAGTTTTATTCAGTGAGGGTTAGAGCCAGCTGTGTAGACAGTTGACACAGACAGGTGACAGGGCTGCGGTGTCCACACTGAGACCTTGAGGACATCTGGGTGAGTCGAAAGACGGAGTGGTCAGGCCAGAAGCACCATGTGGGTTTAGAGGGTCAGAAAATGCTTCTGAAATCATGTCCAGAAAACCAAATTATTCCAGACATAGAGCAATTACGCAATCTTGGGTTGTCCCAGAAACTAGATAAAATGTGTTTATGGCTGAGAACCGGCCCTGCCTACAAGGAAGTGGTGCAGGTGCAACAAAATGAACTTGCATGAACCTTGTGGCTTTGGAGGCAAACAACCTCAAAATATTTCTATGTGGATAATTCTATGTGTGTTAACTCACGAGCCCTTCGAGCAGACAGAAGAAATGGCCAGTGTGACAGGCACAACCCCGTCACTATATGTCACTGTGATGTCAAATGCTTAGCATCTTGCTGAAAATATTATTCCCCTTGACCTTGATGATGACAACGGCCACTTTATAACACATTAATGTGATCCATACTGCATCAGGCATCTGGCAATTGCTCGTCTTATCCAGCTTACATAACGAACCTGCTACCCGGGGAGTAGTGTTCTCTCCATGTTGTGTATGAACACGTGGAGGTTCAGAGATTGAACAACAAATAAAAGTCCACATCAGCTGCTGATGGGTGGAGCCTGGATGCCAATCTGAGCCTGGTCATTTCCCTCACCCAAAGAGCCTATTTCTTTTCATTTGACTATAGTTGATTGTCAGAGAGCATTCTGGGGGCAAGAACAGCTCCTCTCACCCTGTAGCGTCTGCTCAGAATCCTGACCTCACACCACAAGAGGGGGAGAAGAAATGGAGCCACCAGGATGTGAATGAATGCCCAGGAATCTAGGATTAAGAGCCAATCTTCCAATCACCCAAAACTTGTGGTACCATGGACTCAGATGAGAACTGCTTGTATTCTGTCCCACCATTTGCATTCTGACCTCTAGCTGAATTTGGCATTTACCGTGTAGCTGTGCCTGTGGCCTTGTCACATGCATGAGCTACAAATGTTTTCACATCATAGGGTAGTGCTTGTATATAGGACATTTACTTCCATGGCTTGTCACCACTTTGTAGTTACGGTGTTAGCCTTACAGAAGACCCTGCCATTTATTAGTACTGAAAACAAGACAATAACGCTATACATTAATGTTTGAAATTGCTGTCATAATAGGACTTCAACAGAGTCCACTGACTTTGTTTTGCCAAATGCATTTAAGCATACTATTCTTAGCTGGGTGGGGGCCGTACACGCCTTTAATCCAGTACTCGAGAGGCAGAGTCAGGTGGATCTTTGTGAGTTTGAGGCCAGTCTGGTCTACAAAAGCTAGTTCCAGGACAGGCCCCAAAGCTACAGAGAAACCCTGTCTCAAAAAAACAAAACAAAAAACAAACAAGACAAAAACAAGAAAACACAAAAAGCAAAAACAAACAAGCAAAAAAAAGAATAATATTCTTAGCAAGGCTCTTGTCAACCTCACTAGACTGGCTCCAAATACAAAATGGTCCAGACAGCTGACTCAGGGCATGGGCTCCAGCCAGGTCCAGCAGAAATCTCTTCAGCTATAGCACGTGAGTACATATCATAACCACACGGGAATGCTTCTCCTTAACCAGAGGTTTTCACAGGTGGCGGTGCCAGCATGTGGGTTGACTGCATCTTGGCTGGCATGTCTCTGTCCTGGGTTCTGAAGGACATGCAGCAGGGTTCTTGCTCCTTGCTGCCTACCGTCAAGACAGCACCCCACTATCAGCTGTAACGGCCCTATGTGCCTTCTCTGCGCTTTGCTACACGTCCATGTGCCCTGGGGGGCGGGGGCACAAGAAGTTTCCAGTAGAGACGTGTTGTGCTGATTACACGGAATGACACAAGAGGATTTTCTGTAGATGTTAGCTAGGGTGAGGTGGCAGTGCTGGAATACGCAACAAAGGCAGAATTCTATCCCATTTCTCTGAGGTGACCAGGTTTCCTCAGGGTGTGAGACAGAAGCTACACAAGTCCCTCCCCACAGTGTTAATGGTTTTCATGGACATGTTCCAACAGGAAGTCCTGGGCTCCGGCCTTGCTGAATTTACCTTAGGATGGGGATGAGAAGACCCAAAGAAACCACCTGACCTGGAAGATGGGGAGTCAGGGTCCTAAACCCAGGATGGGCAGGAGCTATGGGGATGACTAACCCAGTCTAAAAGGACCTTTGATTTCCCTAAAAGTCAGAAGAACCAGGGCATCAGGGACACACCACTACCCTGGAAGCTGAGGTAGGTCACCAGTGGACAAAAAGAAAGGGGAGTATTTCTTGATTCCTTAAGTACAAAGAGGAAATACACTTATGGACCATATAATGTCGTACTAGTCAAGGCTGGGTGGCATAGCCCACAGAGTTTCCAAAAAGATTACGGTGGAGCTGTGGGGTTCCTATCATCTGGCGACATGGTGGCTGTTGCATTGTCCTCATGCCAAGCACCACTCCTGTTGATGGTGATGCTGATGCCAACAGGGCTGTTAAACAGTCCATTGTGCAGAAGCATTTCCCTGCAGAACTGTGGGTCCCACACTCTGCTTGATCATGCTAATGAGCAGCTGTGTTTATGTACGGCCGTGCTATAGTTTTATTGTTGTTTTGGAGCATAGTTAGAAAGAGTTCGGTGTGGAACAGTCTGCCATCTTTTGACCAGCAGCTTCTCCCATCCGTGGCCTACCGGTACTCCACCACAGCCGTGTGTGTTGAGGTGTGGTTTCTTGTGGCTCAGGCTGGCCTCAAACTCACACTATGTGATTGAGGAGCACCTTGAACTTCTGGTCCTCCTGCCTCCACCTCCCCAGTCCTGGTACTGCAGGTGTGCGCTGCCATGCTTCCCCCTCCCCCTATGTCATGCTAGGGACAGAATCCAGGGCTCTCCGTTTGGCATCTCTATTACTGAGCTACAGACCCAGCCCTGCTTTGTCTCTTGATGGAATCCTGTCCACCTTGACCTTGATCTAGGTTTGTGTAAGAGCACTCTGGTGTTGGCACAAGGACAAGATTGCCTGACAATGTATTTTTAGCCGACTTTATCTCAAAGGGATGCAAGGCTGTAAGAGCTGAGAGCAGCTCCGGTCTCTTGAGTGTTTGCGTGACCCCAGGAATGACTCTAAGTAGTCTGTGTCATAATGTTTAATCCTTTCAGCAAACTCGGGGAGGTGCCATTAGCGTCCTTGCTTCATGGGACAAAGATAAGAGGCTTAGATGCCAGTTATCATGCCTGACTGAGCTTGTGTGTGTGACAGTGCTGACAGGGCTCAAACCCAGGGGATGGTTCAGACCTACGAGTTTAACTAAAGGGCAGCCCCGCCCAAGTGCCCATCCCAGTGCCCCAGTCCCCAGTGGCAATGGGCACTAAATCTTAGAGCTTGCACGCTCGTCTGAGATGATGCTTGAAGGAAGTGGAGGAGGTGGAGGTGTGACCTGTGGACTTGAGAATTCAGTGCCAGTACTAGACATGCCCCGGAACAGTGACTATTCCATGGCCATGAGCCCCCGATGACAAGGTAGCTGAGGGACAGCACTGTGAGAGAAGACAGAGCAGGTGAAACAAGATGCAGAATGAGCCAAAGTGGGCAGCTTCATGCTTCCTGATGCCAGGGCTCTGCTGATGCTCCAGGGTGGAGCTGTGTGGGAGCCCACGGATGGCTTCCCACAGACTAAAATCTGTCCGCATTTCCTGTGACAGCTATCCACAAGTGCAGGTGCGAAGCTCGAGTTGACTGCTATCAGGCCAGGTTGTCTTTCTGTGGGTTGGAAACTATGCCTCAAAGGGCCTAACGAGCTACCGTGGACTCGGAGGAAGTGTTGGTACAAACTGGAGATGACTTGCCAAGCAGAGTATGTCCTTGTGAGGATTCAGGGAGCAAAGCAAGTGCCATCCAGCAAGTGGATGCTAGCAATGTTTGAGAAATTGGGATGGGGAGCCACGTTACAGACTTGTCTAATTATAATAAAGATGGCAGCCAACAGTCTTAAATATAAACCGGCACCAAATGTGTTCGAGTTATGTTATGTATGAATCAGCTAACTGAGCTCCTCCCAGTGGCTATATGAAACAGTTTCTATTACTGTCTGTATTTCACAGCTGAGGACACAGTGAGCTACATCCCCACAACAGGGTAATGGCTTGCACACAGCCACGATGGAGAATCTCAACCAGTTCTGAGAGTCTACTGGTAAGGATGAGGAAGAGGGGCTAAGGTAGCTGTGGGCGGTGGTGCACACCTGCAATCCTAGCACAAAAAGTCAAGCAAGTATGAGTTCAAAGGTCAACCTGGGCCGTGCAGTGAGGCCCTGTTTCAGAATGTTCCAGTGGAAGACGACCAATGCTCAGCCTCAAAAGATGATGATCACTGCGCGTCTAAGTGGCTTAGCAGCTTCCTTCTCTGGGCAGCTTTCCTTGCTCCAGAGTGGGTGTGGTGGCCTCTCTGATGACCTCACAAGACATATGGTGTTTAGCATGGTCCCTGCATCTTGGTGTGCATGTCTCCTGCATCTCTCTTGGGCTCATCACATCCATTATGAACCTCCAGTGAGAAGGCATGCCTGGGCATTGTATATATGATGAGAAGAGGATTGGGAGGGACTTGGGGAAGTCTAATGTATGCAGGGGAGAGGGCCCGAAGCTAGGGAGAGGAGGGCTAACAGGTGGATGGGGCAAGCATAAAGACAACTCAACCGAAGACCAAACGAGAGGGGAAGATAAGAAACGTGTGTCTTCCCAAGCCTGGGGTAGTGAAGGACTTTGTACAGTCTCCTTTCCTGGAACCCCTGGAAGTCTCAAAATTGGGCTGATCTCCTCTTCCTTTGCAAGACATGGAGGAAATGTATAGGCACATGGCCAGATGAAGGAAGCCAGGCTGGAAGGATTAAGTACTGACTTCAACTATAAGACCTTTCGGAAAATGCAAAACTAAAGACATAAGACAGATAAGTTGTGGGACATTTGTACACCGTGTGAAGATGTATTGCTGTGATTGGTGTAATAGAAAGCTGAACGGCCAACAGCAAGGAAGGAGGTGTAGGCGGGACTTCAGGGCACAGTTCTTATTGGAAAGAAGGTGGAGTCACCATCCAGACACGGAGGAAGCAACATGAGCAGCACAGAGAGACGAGGTAACCAGTCATCTGACAGAACAGAGATGAAAAGAAATGGGCTAACTTAAATTCTCAGAGCCAGTGGCACAAGACTAAAAAAAAAAAAAGCTGAGCTTTCATAATGAATAATAAGTCTCCATGTTGTTATTTGGGAGCTGGCGGAACAAATGAAAATCCACCTACAATAAGTGGCTGCTGATGGAGGTAGGAGTGGTAGGGGAGGGAACAATAGGCTGGGCAGAGAGGCTTGTGACAGGGAAAGGATTGTATTATGATCCCAGTGGACACATGCCATTACACGTGTGTGAAAATCTGTAGAAGGCAGAACACAAAGAGCCAATACCAATGTAAGCTACAGAGTTTGGTCAGCACTGTACCGAATATGATATGATCAGCTAACAATTGCACCCCACTAATGCAGGGTATTAATAGCGGAATTCAGGGCTAAGGAGAGCTACTCTTTTAGCAATTTTTAAAAATACGTATAAAACTTTTCTTTAAAAAAAACTCTTAAAAAAGTTAGGCCTGGGAGTACAGGCCTATAAACCCAGTGAATCTAGAGGCGGAGGCAGGAGGTTTCCCAAATTCAAAGCCTGCCTGTACTATAGAGTGAGTTTAAGGTCAGTCTAGGAATGCTAGGGTTTGGCTTAGTGATAGAGTTCTCCTTTAGTATGTGTGAGGCTTTGGATGGGTTCAGTTGCCTGACAACACACACACACACACACACACACACACACACACACACACACACCCCTACAGCATGAACAGGAAGTCTGCATCAGGAGTCACAGGAACAGACAGCCTCCTGCAGACGTCTGGCTTTCTTGGCCCCTGAGACAGGCAGGAAAAATAGGCTTTTAAAGGAAGAGATGAGCACACTTCCTAGGGCCAGAGATATCCCACAATTATAAAGAATCCGTGGGCTCCAGCAGGCCCATAGATTTCTTTGAGATGTTAGTTGTTCCAAGTCCTTACACTAGAATGGAATCCACAGCATCTGTGCCTCTCGCCAAGGCCAACTGCACCAAGGTCTACAGAGTGCCATGGGAGGCCAGAACTACACGGGGCGGTTAGGCCTTGACTCCCACCCTTGCCCCAAATGAAGGTACTTATTGTTTAGTAAACCCTCTTTGGTGGGCAGGGGGCACTGGGCTGGGCTGCTGCTGAGCTGCGTGCGCTCCAGGGAGAAGGGAAACTGAGTCATTCTGAAGTGGATGTTGGGGTGGCTGGGCTTAAGAACTAATAGGAGTGGGCAGTTGCTGAGTTGCTGAACGAGACTGGAGAACAGACAGAGATGGGCAATACTTGATTCTTGATCAAAACCAAAACAAACAACAACAAAAAACCACCAAGAAGATTGCCATTCTGTTGGAGCTGAAAGAGATCTTTACGACATGTCTAATTCTCCCTGAGGAGCGAGGAACCTGGGGCTTAGAGGGGTCCCCCCACCCTGATTCTGAGACCCAGGCTCTACTAAGTTTAATTTGCCTTCAACATAGCCCTCAGGCCACCTCACTTTGCTCTACATACCCTGGTAAAGTCCTGATTTCAAACTTTCCAATGGCTCCACTCTTCAAACCCCCTTAGCATAAACCCAAGCCTCCATAGGGGTGGGCTCACCAAGAACAGACACCTTTAACTTCTAGATTGTAGCTGTGTACTGCCCCCTGAACTAGAGAGCATATACGGCCCCCCACATAGTAGGTCTATAAAGATTTCTCCCAGCCTCCAGGCAGAATTCACTCTCTTCCTTTAGGCTCCATTGCATGGCCCTTCCCAAACTCCATCTGCTAGATTTCTTTCTCCATTGGCCTGGGAGGATCATGAGCCAGGCCTCCTGGGGCTACCAGACTCTCAGAGTCCATGCGCAAAGTTCTCGGTATGTCCCTGGCTTGCTTTCAGCTACCAGTCTACTCTCTGGTCACTCAGAGTGACAAATGGCAGGCACTCAGAGACTGGTTTCTCACCTAGTGTGGGGTGCCACGCTGCCCAATATAGCAGTAAGCCACGTGCACAATGACACGCACTCTCTACATTAAGTTTTATGATTTCAGGGCCACCATGCTCAGTCTTTGTCCTTACAAATGGTCAACACTCCCCCGGGCTCTGCTTTGCTTGCTAGACCGGGTATGTTTACCTGTGGACTTTCCCCTCTGTCACACTGGTAATGTATGGCATTAACTTTTATGCTTTAAACTCAAAATAGACAATAAAATCAAGGAAGCAGGTTAGTGGTAATCTACAGGGCTGTCAGTGGAAATGAGTGAGTCCTCACACACTTTGTGGGGGTGGAGGGGTTCTGAGGTTCTCCAGCCCTCTGTGAGCAGAGACGGGCTGTGCAGCAAGCACAAAGGCCTGATGGCCCATGCACTGAAACTTCCATTTATACAAAAGCTTAGTATATAGGAGCTGGGGCTGGGGGCTGGGGAGTACAATTCCAGGAATGGACGAGGCTTATCTCAGTCTCTCTGCTTTGGATAGCCCCTAATGAGCCTCATCTACAAACACATTGGAGGGCAAAGGGACCAAGGCTGGTCAAAGGTATGCATGTGGGAGTCACGGATATGACAGCCACTCCCCTCCTCACACGGGACCTGCGGCTGTCAATCTCAAATGCCCTCTGTGTCTGCTTGCCTGACTTCATCAGTCGCTGCCCACGGCCCAGCAATGAAAGCAGGGGGAGACTGTTCTAAATTTCTGCATGAAGAAACAAGGGCCCAGTGAGGCTAGTAACTGATCCAAGATCGCAGCCAGGTAGTAGTGGAGAAGGGAGGCTATGGAGCCCACACTCTCCCATGATGCCCTGGAGGTCGCAGCTAGAGCCTGAAGCTGTCTGAGTAGGAGGGGATTTAAACACCTGTTGTGCAGAGGGAGGATGAAATAGGAGAAGCCACTGGACCTAATGGGCTGTGGGCCAGGAGTCTTTGCATTTGATAATCTTGGACTTGCTGGTGGCTGGGGACCATGTCTGTAGTAACAGAAGGCAGCCTTCTCCTTGTGCCAGCTGCTGGGCCGGGTGTAATTAGGTGGGAAAGGGCCTGAAGCATCCACACAGGCAAATCACAACCTCGCAATTAGGAGAAGCTCGGCAGCAATGAAGTGTGAAGACGCCTGCGACTTGAGCTGTGCTCATGATGAGGAACCAGTCAGCCAGAACTGGCCTGCTGTGCAGCAACTTAGATGGAGCACTGAGGTGCAGGCCCAAGGAGAGGAGTGCCAGCACTGGAGAGTGCCAGCACTGGCCTGGCCCTCTCCCACAGGCAGGTTCCTTTCCATACCGAGGAGGTCCGAGGAAGGTGGCCTGCACACCCACACCACAGGGACTTTGGGACATTTAAAAGAATTATGTCGGGGCCACACCACCCTTGGAATCTCACAGAGGTTTTTTTTTCTGTCATGAGCAACTAGGGTGGGGAAATAAATGGCAAATGATGTCCGTGGTGGAAATATTGATGGGCACAGCGCTGAGTGATGGCAGGCAGCGTCCGGGCGACTTGACTGGACATCGTGTGATGCTGCAGTTCAGTGGCAGTGGCCTTCCTGCCAGCCTGCGCGCCAACAAAGCTGACAGACTCCTTGCTGTCCTGCTGCTGGAGCATCTTCTGGAAAGAGGCAGGGATGGCCTCAGACAGCTCTTTGTGCCTCTCCCTGCCTGCCTCATGGGGGAATAGACTCTTGCCGGGAGGTCTCTCCGACACAGCCCGGGGTAGCCCGGCGTGAGGAGGCATAGGAGGAAGGACAGGCAGGAATGAAGAGTCAAGGTCTGGCTCCTGGGGGGGAGGTTGCTCACAGTAGGCAGGGTTCCCCAGGGCGTCCACTGGGAAGGTGGCACCACCTCACCACACATCAATTCCTTTGAATAAATGGAATTGATGGTGTGGGACTGGGCTGTACCAGGGACAGCATGAAGCTGTCACTCGAGAGATCTGCAACCACCCACAGTTGTAACCAAGGGCTCAGCACCACTGTCACCACTGGGAACACTGGGCGATGGTGGCTATGCATCAGGTAGTGTGGAGGCCACCCTTTCCGTGTGGGATCTCCTTCAGCGGTGTGTTCTTAAGCCTATGTTTTATTTCTGTCACCCACGGTCACTGTCACACACTTCCCACCCTCCCCACCCCATTCTACTATTAAAGTCACGCTTCAAACTGTCATTTTCTTTTTAATTTTTAATCAGTCTGTGTCGAGAGAAAACAGGACTCGCTCAAGCTTCCAGCCCTCGCTGCTGCTCGCCAGCACAGTGATTTTTATGGATGAGGGTTATGGTTATATTTGTCTAAAACCCAGAGGAGGAACGGAATCAACACCACAGACCAACATGTATTTGAAGAGACGCTTCTGCACTGGGGATTCTCTAAAAACCAATCATTTTCTTAGGCACAACACCCAGTGGGCATCATGAGACCCTCACAGGAGGAATGCAGGATGTCAGGCAGACAGGGCCAAAGGCCCCCTGAAAGCAAGAGAGCCGGGTGACTTGGGGCTGGGAGGCCAGCCTTCAGACTTCGTGGGACAAAACAGAGAGCTGGGGGACAAGGGGTGCAAAAGATCTGCCTTATACTTTCTTCGGATGTAGAATGTGTTTTACAGACACTTTCTGTTTGGAAAAATAAAAGTGCGGTTAAGTTTTAGGGTCAGGAACAATGTGATAACAATGACCCACAGAGGAAGGCATAAGCAGGTAACTGTGAGTGGTGTCTCTCTGAAACACCAAAACCAATCCTGACCAAGTTTCCTGGTCCACCACAAGATGTGTTCTCATCAAGGAAAGCCCAGGTTTATCCCACGCCATGGATCCACTGCCAGACCACGGATGGATACAGACACCGATGCTGGTCACCAGAGGACAGCACAGGGCATGGGTGTGGGGGGAGGGGCTCTCTGGGTGAGGAAATTTCCAGAAAGCAGAGTCGGCTTCTTCTTCCTTTCGTTTCTCATTAGAACCGCCCATCCTGCTTTGACAGTGGTCCTGATGTAGATGTACATGAGAGTCTTGCTTTGAGAGTCTGCCCCCTTACTAACAAGGGACAGGAGAAGGATCTGCTCCTGGGCTGGCCGATTAACACGGGCTTTCTACAGTGGCAGACCTGTCCAGATCTAGAGTCCCTAGACAGTTCAAAGCAGATTTTAGAAGCGGATTGACACAATGTGACATGCTGGCAGAGGGGCGGGGAGTGCTGTTAACACAAGCCAACAGGTTATGTGATTCGTTGGGATGTGTGCGGCACTGTCTCACGCTCTGGAGCAAGAGACGCTCAACGCTGTCATGGGGGGGATGCAGAGAGTCCTTGGTTCCCTGCAGGCCGTGACAAACCTGTGGGTCTCACTGAAAAAGCACTGTCGCTGCTGGTTCTCAGACCCGCAGTCCTGTTGGAGAAGAGTGGTGTGATCGCTGTCCCCACGTAGATAGATTAGAAAACGCCCCGGTCTCCCCCAGGCTCTGTCTGCCTGTGGCCTCACTCCAAGGGTCAAGGCTCTTTCCCCCAAAGGGAACAGTGGAATGACCATGACTTGGCCCGGCTAGGCATCTTCTTCCATGAGAGGGATCTCTGGAAAGGAAGGGATGGTTATTTGCTTAGTGCACGATTTGGAATTATGAGCCTCATTAAAACTACTCCCGTCCCAGAAATCAAGGAAGAAAGGAAAGTGTTCAGATCCACGCAGCCATTAGAGGTCAAATTAAACAGCATCCCCTCTCCCCGCCCCAAACACCACCTATTTGCTAGAGAACAGCTTATGATTTTTATATCCAGCTCATAAAAAGGATAATGTTAGGCTTTCACCACGGCTCTCAGTCACTCAAGCCAAGATGCTACCATTTCCAGTGCAGAAGAGCAGGGAGGAGCACAGGAAGGGGCTCTGGGGGCCAGCAGGCCGTTTCTGCCCTGCTTCTGCTGTTTACTGTGGCCACACTCTAGAATCAATGTGATTTTGCAGGGTTGCGCTGCACTTCCTTCCCCGGGGAAGCGGGGACCTGATTACTTCCATACATTTCACCATTTTTAAGGGCTACGATCTTCCCCGTGACGTATGCATCTTTCACATCACGTTGGGTAAAGTGACTTCTATGCATACAGTATTGGTTGGGGTCAGGTGGGGATGTGGTACCCCCCCAGGTGTGTCCGGGGCAGCATGTCTCGCTGCACTGGCCTTCCAAAGCGGATGGTAGGACCCAGTGTGCATGGCACTGGATTAACAGTGTGCACGGCGGCATGGAAGAACCAGCCTTGTGCAAGTCAGTTTTGGAAGATGTACTGGGACCTGGTGCACACGTCTAGATTGTTCCTCTGTCTGTGTGTGATGCTCTTCCCGAGCAGCACCTTCAGAAGTCCTATTCAATTAAGGGACAAGATAAAATCCCTGTATAATAGGAGGCATTGGAATTGAGGTGTTGTCTACCCTCCAGCCTTTTAACTCCATGGCTGGGTACCCTTTGGGGCTTCATGAAATTTCTATTCCTGGGATTTTATTACTCATACAATACTGACCACTATTTGCTACCACTGGCCTGTCGATGGACCTATGAGAGTGAGAAGCAATGGCAGCTGGGGAAGAAGCAGACCCTTGGTCCTGACCCTGTGCTGGGGAGCTAGCCGGAGCTTACCATCTGCGATGTCGATGCCTGGGCTGGTGGATGCCACCTCCCCTGCTGTGCTCGGAATCGTGTCAGGGGTGTCTGGGGCAGGGTGGCTGCCCCCTTGGCACATGGGGGCTGAATATAGAGTCTGGAGCAGCTCAGAAGAACCCGAGGTGCTGTCACAGGTTTCTGACTCCCCAGCACCCGTGTCCGTGTCCCTGGAGCCGGGGTATGCTGGAGGGCTCTGGTCATCCACAGGTAGAGGACAGCCCTGGCCCACAGAGGCCAGGTACCCGGGGCCTAAGGCACTCGAGCCTCCGTTCACAGCCTCATCATAGGTCGGAAGCATGACAGGCACACCATCCACTACCACGAAGTCAGGGTCGCTGCTGGAGCTCCTGGGAGGACCCCTGTGAGGAGGAAACAGTGGGAACGTCAGGAAGGAGGAGGTGTGGAGAAACAGCCCCTTCTCTCAGTCCTTCCTGGCGGATGTGCTATGCACCATGGCCTGGTTCTGAAGGAGGTTTTTCTTAGAGCACTCTCCATCCTAAGGGAGGGTGACACTAAGTGCCCAGAGGGCCTGTCTGTGTTTACAAGGCCTCTTCTTTATAAAAACAAAACAAACAAATGAAACCATACCACTCAACTTTAGAGAGACGAAACACAATGGAAAATGTAAAAGGCATACTGTTAATCACCCCTCTGATGGTGCCATTCCAATTACCCAGGTTCATGGTCACCTCAGACCCAATGCTGCACCATGGTCCAGACAGAAGCCGCACAGTTGCTGTGTGGGAAAGCCAGCTCACCATCCCTACAGGGATTCCCTCATGAAGCACATGCACAGCGCCTGGTCTGGCCTCACACCTGACCCTAGGAGATGTACGTCATCAACATTTGCACCTGTATGACCAGCAGGCTCTGCTCCTGGCTCCAGAAGAGCCCAGAGCAATAAGTACAATAGCTTAGAGCTTGCCTGCTTATTCCCTTTGCTGGGAACTGAAGATGGAAGAGGAGGCCAGAGGATCACACAGTAGGAAGCGGAGGTGATCCATTTGGGTGTGATGATGCCCAGAACCCTGAGTGCTTCTGGGAAGGTGCATGAAGTGTCTGGACACGGCTGTTGTGGGGAGGGGCTGGATTAGCCTGTGCTGATCACTAACGTGAAAGGGGTAGTCTCAAGCCTAAGGCTTTATGAAACATCTTGCAAAAGCTTAGGGGTTATGGCATTCACCTTCTTGCTCCAGTCCTCAAAGGCTACCCAGAGAGGCAAGAGATCACCTAGACCTGCATTCCCTGGAAGATGGAAGGAAGAAAGGAGGGAGGGAGGAGGAAGAAAAGGAGGAAAGAAGGAAGGAAGGAAGGAAGGAAGGAAGGAAGGAAGGAAGGAAGGAAGGAAGGAAGGGAGGGAGGGAGGGAGGGAGGGCAGACTGACAGACGGATGGAAGAAATGTGTTTCCAGCCTGGTGTGGCTAGAGCACCTAGAACAAGCTGTGCTCGCTCTTCTCTGGTCATTCCAAGGTCTCCCATTTGCTGTCTTAGCTCACTCAGGACTTCTTCCCTGCTCCTTGCTTTCCTGTTGTCAGATCCGAGCAGCCAGACACCTCTGTTCATTTCTTACCCCAACAGCCTTTGCTCGGGCCACCATCCTCTCTACACAGCTCCAACCATGCTATGTGGCTTTCATATATATTGATATTAGACACCTGGGGCCTGGAGAACACAGTCATCTGTCCTTGGCATGCCCTTATGCACCTTGTGTTCCATTTGGACAGATGACAACAACTTTTCCCTGAACAACTTGAGGACAGTGCAAGAGCATCAAGTGAGTCTCAAGAAGATTTCAAAAACACCCTAGTAGTCCATATCTTAGAAAACTCCTCCAAGCACATATATAAAAAAATAGCTTTGTAGGCTATCTGAATCACATATATAAATAGAAATCACAATGGTGTAATCCAGCTTTTCTTGTGATCCTTTGGCCTTCTTGAGAAACTGTAATTGCTTAGAGATAGAACATGGCCCCTTGATTAATAAGAAATAATACTGAAGACCCGGAGAGCAAATGAAAGGATTGAGGTAAAGAAAGGAAAGTTCTGAGACCTCAGCAAAAGCCTGGTGATGCCACCAGGGAGGCATCCACCTGGATACACCTCTGGGCCTGGGGAGGACATAAGTGACCCCCACATCCAGCACACGTAGCTGGGGAGAGTGAGGCGCCTGCTGGGTGTACCCTACAGTGTATCTGCTGCCAGGTTCAGGAGAACCACTGAGTGACATGAAGCTGTCAGGGCGTTCGAGGTGAGGGGACGCTGATGCTCCTCTCCTCCCCCCTCATGGTCCTGAGAGGTGAGAGATTTACGGGGCTGTCTGGAGGGAACAGAGTTGATTCTTGGAGCCTCCTTCTCGCCCAAAGACTGGCACACATAAACCTCAAGTTTCTTGTTCTGGTGGTTAGGAACCATGGTGACAACAACTCAAGGATGAGGCTGACTAACTTAGGGGTAACGAAGCCATGAGTTGACAAGGCTCAGCTGTAAGGACAGTTCTGGCGTGAGAAGGACAAAGGCATGGGGACACCAACCTGAGCCCTCTGGTGCAACCAAGGATGAGAGAGTCACCATCTGAAGCCCCAGACTCCCCCGCCCCCGCCCCAGACCCTTCTGATTTTCCACTCATAGGCCTGTTCTCCTTTCTAAAGCTTCCTGTCCTATTCGTTGACCTGGGTCATGCCCCATCTCTGACTTTGGTGCCTCCCAGGTATATAGGTATATGCAAATCATTTTCTAGGGCCACAGCAGGTGGACCATGATGGGGCTGGAACTCCTGATGGAGCACACACAGTTTGTATGCCTGGCCTGGTTCTCTCCTCCAGTCCCTCAGAGTCCCTGCTTCAGAATGGTCCGCCCATGGAGGCTGTCTTCATCACGGTGCTCTCTCCCGGACAGTCTATCCAGACCTTTAGACTTTACATTCATCTGTGCTCTTTCCGCTGCACTGACCTGGTAGGGAAGTGGGCCTTGAACTTGGTCTGGAACATTCTCGCCAGGATGACGAGCAGTAACACCAGCAGCACGCTGGTGGCCGTGAATGCTACGATCTTCCACGTGGTCAGGAGGGTCTCGTGGGTGCTGGGCCACGTTTGCTCTGCCGTGAGAGATAACAAAGCCAGGCATGAGGTACCGCATTCCTTTGGGGGGTGGTCATCTGGCACATGAGGTACACATGCTATGCCTCTGGGACTAAACGGACATACCATACACTAGTGCAGCTCGTAAACCATGTTAGGACCCACACGACACAAAAACCTTTCACTAGCATAGGACCTGCCAGGCTGAAGACATATTGGCAGGTGGTGTATTTGTAGATACTAGTGAGACTGAAGACATGTATGATCAATTTGCAGCCCGGGTAGGAGAACTTCGGTCAGGCCAAAACAATAATAATGCAACTGAAGAGAGAGAAATGTGTCCTGCCCTGAAGAACCTGTTCAGACATGGGTCAAAACGATGCTGTGGGGTAAAGAATGGAGTGTAGCAAGGGCCGTGCAGACCGAGGGTCCATGTCTATTCCTTGGCTATGACTCTACCCTCTGTGGAGCGATGCTCCCAGCATACTGCAACCAACTATTTCACTCAGTGGCCATTCTCTTAGACTCAGTGCCTCTTCTCTTGCTGGCTCATAGTATCAACCCATGCCTCCAGATACCCAGCATCACATCTGTATCCAGAAGAGTAGCATCCAACCAACACTGCTGCTTCGGGCAGCAGTCATGGCTATGATCTGGAAGGAGTGGGCAGAAGTGGGAGGAGCAGGTGAAGGGTGAGTGCTAGTACCAGGTCTCCTCTACGGGGCCCCTGCCTGGGTGTGGGGGACCCATGGAAAAGCTGGCCAGCTAACACACATCAGTTACCAGGAGGCAGTGAAGCTTGTAGACAGTCTCCACCTGTGTGACATCAGTTCTTACCCACAATGACATTATTCCTATTGGATGTGTTTCTCAAAGGAAGAGAAGTGTGGGTTCATCCACCGCTCAGATCCCTGAGCCATGCTCATAAATTCTGGTTACACCCATGGGCCTGTATCCTTGCCGGTGGGTAGCACCAAGGCTGTGAGAAACTGCAGAAGGTGAATTCCTCCCTGGGTTCCAGCTCTATGATTCAGCTCATAAATATTACTGATCTTCTGCAAAAGGCTTGGAATCCCTTGGCAGAGTCCAGCACAGCCACCCCTATCTATTTCTACAGCCTGGATCCTGAGGCTCATGATAAGATAAGATGCCATTCAGGACACAGCCTGGCCCCAGCTTGGAGGCTGAGTTCAGTGGACCAGCCTCCCCCCAGGCTGTGGCCTCCAGTCTCACCTGATTTGATGCAGTAGACTTGGTAGGAAGGGAACCACTCTCCATACTGGCAGGTGATGTACTTGTAGTCACTGGTGAGGCTGTAGCCGGGGTCACAGTAGAACTCTACCACGGTCCCATGGTTGTAGCGCTCGCAAGGCCTCGGGTGGCAGATGAAATCTCCGTGACTCACCATAGGAGGTAGTGGACAAACTTGGGCAGTTGGGGAGAATAAAAGTTTCAGAACCAACAGGCTCCTGGGAGGAGCCGTTCAGACACAATACAGGCACGGCCAATGGCAACTACTTCAGGATATGCTTATACCCGAAATACCAGACTGCAGTTTGGGCCTGTGTTTTCACGGAAGGTCAGTGGAAGTCTGCTAGGATATTCTGAGCATGGATGGGGTCACGTGGTGTTGTAAAGCACCTCGTAAATGAGAGGCTCATCATATGATAGGAAGAGTATGCCTATTTAATAGATAGTATTAAGCTACTCTATTAATAATGCATGCTATTATGTGCCAGACAACCTAGTAAATAAAATTAAGATATTTATGGACAAAATCTTTACCCAGTGGCACAGTGCTGCCAAGTCTCCTGTTACCCAGGCAGTTATCTGGAACTGTTCAAACTGGAGAGCTGTGGCCCCGCCTGACCCCCTCATGTCCTGCTGGGGTTGGACCAATGGCAAACATGAAGGGACTCTTCTACTTCTCTTGGCAGTCCTAGCCGTGGCCCCTCACACAGTTGCCACCAGGGCAGTGGGAGCAAATCCTATGCTTTCTTCCTTTGTCCACACACCAAGCCCTTCACCCTTTGCACGTCCTGGTCTTCAACAACCCCATCAAGTGGGAGCTAATTCTGTCCTGATGATGTTTATGGGTTTTCTGACCCACGTAGTATGATGTTAGGGGGAGAAGGTTGTTTTCAGTCTCCACCTTGAGATCCCATCTGGGCTGCAAGGTGGGATGTGGCTCATTTCTGACGTTGGGCAGATGGTTTTAGCGGAGCTTGCTGTTTGTGCATGGCATGCCACAAAGAGCTCTTGTGTCTGCTCAAGGGTTCAGAACTAAAGAGCATGCCACTTAAACACCCCTCAGGAAACAATCAGACCACAGTCTACAAATGCCTGCCTTTCAGATGGCACCTCAGAAACCATGAAAAACGAGCTTTAAGACAGGTCAGACATACCCAAGGGTGAGCCAACTGTTGGAGCCTTCCTAGGTGCAGCCAAATACTCTGGCTAGGGTAGAACCCCCTGGCACCACGCACCACACTTCAAACTCACCAAAGCTTTCAGAGAGTATATGGGGGTACTTCCTGTTGGTACATGCTTCTCGAGCTGGATAATAAGATGGCCCCTGATGGGCACCTATCTCTAACCCTGCAAACAGTGTGGCAATGTAGGTCTTACTAGCCCTTTTAAAGATAAAGAGACATGTTACAGAAGCAACAGGCGAGTGAGAGGGAGCAGAGGTTTGCTACACATGTAGGCACAGAACTGAGCTCCAGCAGAACTACTCAGCAGCCAATGGCCACGAGCAAGTCCCTTCTCATTCCAGTGTCCTCATGAAGCCAGCAGTGTCCGGGGGCTGTGCTTAGGGATGCTGCGAAGGCCTCAGGTCCCACCCAGCCTGTAATAGTGGGTCAGTGCAACTGGCTAGGACCTGAACATTGAAGGAACTCAGTGAAGAGGTAGAGAAATGGCAAAGGCAACTGGAAAGTTTCAAGATTAGCAACAGCAGGCCAGGTCACTCCTGGTTGGTTGAAAGAAGGGGTTGTTGGGGTCCCAGTAGAAAGCAGGACAATAGAGGTCTTGGAGAAGCTGAAGCCAAAGGAACTACCTCCAGGACAGAGAGACTGGGGGACACTTGAAGCAGCTTGCAGTAGGAGTCTAAGAGATGAGGTTTGTAGCAGGTAGCCTGTCTAGAACACAGGCCCAGGATGGATCTGAGGTCTGGGGTGTGCACAGCTAGGTGGTGGCTGATGGGAGATTCCTCCAGGCAGGCACTGGAAACACTGGAGTTCTGACTTCAACACTGAGGAGCTTTTTGCTGCCAGGGGTTGTCCTCTGGGTTGGCACACGCACACACCATGGCACAATAATGGCAAGCACTGCTATTTCTGCTTCTACAAGAGCTCTGTGCCCAGAATGGCTACCCACAGGGTGCTCAGGAGGTAAGCAAGCTGGCTAGCAAGGATGGCTGGTGACCAGGAAGAACAGGGAAAAGGTACCCACAGTGTTTACACTTCTGAGAACTGAAGGGCAATAGCACGGTCTCCTCCCTTACTCAGCCCTCCTTTGTGTGGCCATCTCCCCACTGGTTCACAGGAGGGTAATGGGAAGGGTGGCCCAGCGGCCTCCAGGGCTGACAGGATCAACTTCTGTCTGAGGGTTCCTAACCCCTGTACTACTGTGGGTGCTATACACAAATGGAAACCCTTCCTGTGGGCGAAGGTGTATAAAATGTTGGTCTACCAACTGATGAACAGATAAGGGAAATGTGATTATAGCCCATGGAATATCACTCAGACTTTTAAAGGGGGAACTCTGCCATTTTCAAAAACACAGATGAACACCGAAGGTATTATGCTAAATGAAATATGCCAGAGACAGAAAACTCTGCATGATTGTGAGCTCATCCGTACGTGGAATATATATAAAATTCAAATTCATAAAAACAAAATAGAACAGCCAGGAGGTAGGGAATCAGAAAGTTATAGGTCAAAGGGCACAAACTGGCTAGGTAGGATAAACAAGACTGGAGATCTTCTCTATAGTCCGGGGAGTGCTAAGTTATGTGCCCTTCAAATTGGGCAAAAGCAGGTTTCAGCTCTCCCCTTAGATGAAAAGGCAGCTATGGGGAGATGGAAGTGTTCATGGCTTAGATTTAGCAATCAGCTCACTATGTGGATATATATTGAAGTATTCTGTTATTCACCGAAACTGCTGGGGAAAAGGCTACACCATGCATCAAGAGGCTCCTGCATAGTAGGCTGTCTGAACAAGTCCCCACGGGCCATCCTAGGGTTGGAGAATTACCAGATGGGGCCTCCAGGGCTCGGACACCCCACTAAAGAAGCCCTACATCAACCTGTGTAAGTGGTTATGAGCAGGATGTCCCCCAGCTTGGCCTGAAGAATGAGTGCCTGTTGGAATCAGTACATGAAGCCCCAGGCAAAGGGACTCAGTTTGTCAGTGTGGTGAAGCTGTCCACTTCTGTGTTCAAACCCTGGCTCATGCCCCTGTGCTTCAGGGCAGCAGGCAGCTAGGGTAACTTCTTGAGAAGACTCACTAATGCCCAGGGTTGACAGGAGGATCAGAAGCTCTGCAAGATGCACTGCCCAGCAATTCTGAATAAATAATGGCAATTAGCATCACGACTGCGCAGTCTCACTGGGGTTCTGCCGCATCTGTTCTCAGGACGGGCACTGCCCAAGCTCCATGCCAGGCTCTTTACATATGAGGATTCCCGAGCAGAGAAGCACTAAACAGAGAGCTTGGAGCCTCCGGTCACCATACTTCTTCAGAGACCAGGGAAACACAAATGGTTGTGGATGTTTACAGTCTCTCGGAATCGGCACGTGATGGATGTGTGTCGTCTCCCCCCCCCCCAAAGTGGAAACATTTATCTTCACACCTTTCCGTGCCCTACTGACTGTACCTTTAGCTTTCTGTAAAGGAAGCCTGCACAGGGGTAATTTGGGGTGTGGGGTGTTTCTTCTGACTTGGAAGGAAGCATCAAAAGTATCATTCGTTATAAACTTGATGAGCTGGAGAGATGGCTTAGTTAGTAAAGGGCTTGCAGTGTAAGCCTGAAAACTTGGATTTGGTCCCCAGAATCCATTTTAAAAAAAAGCTAGGTGTGCTATGCACACTTGTAATCCCAGTGCTGGGATTACACTGGGTGGATCCCTAGGGCTCTCCGGGGGATAAGCTCAGCCCAACTGTCAAGTTGCAGGTTAGTGGGACACCCTATCTCAAAAAACAGGGCAGAGAGCATCTTGAGGAATGACACCTCAGCTTGACCTCTGCCCCACCCCCATGCATGCATGCACCCCTACAAACATGCATGAACATACATCAGAAAGGTTATAAACGTGCGGCTTATTTCAAAGTCCTAATATTGAACTCCAGGGACTTCCATCCACAACACTGCCTACCACGAGGCTCTCTGAGTTCTGCTAGGCCTCTTCCCCACAGCATCCCCAGGAGGCAGACAGACAGACACCCTTGACCACATAGCGACCTCAGGCACAGGACAAACAACCTGCCCCCAGTGCTGTGTGCTGAGCATTTGCGGGATCCATGCATTTCCTAGAAACACCACGAGTTGGTGCGCCACAGCTTCACCCCAGCGGGACTCAGATCCCCTTGGCTACCTGCTCTCAGCAAAAGCCGTGTGTGGCAGGAACAAAGGATCTTCTGCAACTTTAGTTTGTAAAGCATTTCTTCAACTTCAGAGAAGATGTACAGCAGTTACTGCTTTTTGGTAACTTTTTGGAGGACCGCGGCCTGCATATCGGGCCTTTACAGGAAGAACCCAAGCGAGGGTCCGCTGAGGCTTCGTCAGGAATGGATGTTGATTTCTGTCTCTTAGGTGCGGGCACTCCACTTCTTATTTGTGGACAGTGGGATATGCCTCCTTGCAGGACCAATGGGAAGTTCCTAACCGCCAAATGGTGGCAGAATCCCATCAGTCACTCATAAAACTGGACAGACATGGGCTAGGTGGGGCAAAGGACAGGAGATGAGAGATGGGGGCCAGAGACCCACAGTCTGCTCTACGCTGGCTACAGTGACTGGAGCTGGAGCTGGAGGTCTGCATCAGACCTGTTTCCCAAGTGAAGTCCACTTCTCTCCCCCGTCCTGCCTCTTGGGAAGTTCCTAGGCAGTTCCTTCCCCTGCTGCCAAGGTCTGTCCCCACCGTGAAACCCCTGATTCTCTCCCCTCCTTGGACATTTGGACAGAGTATGGCAAAAACAGCCACAACCTTGCTGGGCCCTTTGTGCATTCTGCATGTCTATATACCTGCTTTTCCACTCAGTTCTGATAAGCCATTGTAAGTAGGGGGAAAGCCCATTTACTACAGCGAATGCTCTCTTATGCATTGCTGGGCTCAATTTGCTAATATTCTGTTGTGGATTTCACATAGCATGCTCGTCTGGTTTTGGAGTTTGGATCTTTCTGGCAACACGGAATGAGTTCGGCCCTATCCCCTCTGCCTCTTTCCCCTCCTTCTCAGTTTCCTAACAAGCAAGGGAAATGATACACTCTCGCTAGGCTTTCTCTGGGCAAAGCTTGTTAGCAATGGGTTTATTCCAGTGGCTTGTTATCACAGTTAGGACTGAGACCCCCCTCCCCCGTGCCCCCAGCCTTGTTAAAAGTGAAGCTTCTGGAAGAGTTTGGGGACAGGAAGGAACTGTGCTGACTGTATGGGATTCCTCCACCTCCGCCGCCTCTCTGCTTCAAGAGGGATGCTGGTAATGGCAGGTCCCTTCCCCAAACACTGGCCAAAGCAAGTTCCAATTAAGGGTACATTAGAGTGTCCATCCTCCCAACCCGTTGCATGCTCCTCACGAAGGGCACACAAACCACAGGGACACTTGCCATTGGCCGCATCCTGGCACACATGGCTCTGTGGTTATTCCTACATGGAAGTAAGGGGAGTCTTCCCTGGGGAGACAGCTGCCTCACTCCTAGGAAGCTGACACAGCTCAAAAGCCTAAACGTTTTGAGGAAGCATGACAGGGCTTCCTAGCACTCCTGCTTAGCTCCCAGGAGGTAAACGGCCCTGTTCTCTGGGACTTTCCCCGTGATACACCCAGCCTTGCTATATCAGCACCTTCTCTTATCAAAACCAATGTCATGATTTGAATCTCATGTGTCCCCTACAGGCCCATATTCTAAACACTCCCCAGCGTAGGATACTATGTTGAAATTTGTGGAGCCTCTGGAAGATGGGGTTGGCTGATGTTAGCAGGTCACTGGGGGAGACCTTAGGAGGTAATAGCCATCCCTGAGTTGGGTCTGTGCTCTGGTTTCTGGCATTACAATGTGAAAAGGGTCGCTGCCTCCTGCTTCCCAGACACAATGGGCTGAGACTTGCGTGACACCAGGATCTAAAATAAGCCAACCCTTCCTGCACTAACGTGCTTTTATCTGTGCTTGGGTCACAATGATGCCTAAGAAACTAACACCACATCAACCTCATTCTGCCTCTGATTGCATTTCCCAGATGATCTTCAGTTTCTTCCAGAGTGAACGAGGTTCAGAGGGTCTCCTCAAGGCCAGACAGCAAATGCCATAGTCAGTTAATACTGTAGAGGTATTAGAAGCCGGAGCCCATGCTGTCACCACCACCCCTATATGGTCCACACATTTCATTTGGCTACAGGTAAAGGGACCTGAGTTACTTCTCCCTCTCCTGTGTACACCAGGCTTACCTCCCCACCATCTGATCTCGGGGAAGGTGAACTACTACTTCAAGCAAAATGAAGTGGGGGAGAAAGCCAATGCATGCTCTAAGCACAGGTTTTCCTGGGGTACCTGCCCCTTTAGGCAGAGAGATCCAAATAGCCTATCTAGGCTTGCTGGATCCTTCTTTTTCTTACCTAATACATTGACTATATTATTTTGCTTATTTTAAAGATCATTTATTCCCCCACCCAGCAACTGAAATGGAATCACATCCTGTCTTCAGATGGTTAGTACCTAAGCAATGGCAATTTCTCTGACTGGGAAAACCTGCCTGTCTGCTCAGACACTTGAGAACCACATATTCACATACTTGGAGAGCCAGGATGGAGTGCTACCCTGCATACCTTTCTAGGGAGCTTGGCAGACATGACTAATAGGAATTAGAAGTTCTTTTGTGTGCAGTAGGATCTCGGATGGATGCCAGAACTAGGGACAGGGAAAAGTGGTTAAGAGACCAAAGGCCGAGCGTGATGCTTCTTCCGTGATAGAAATGGGCTATATACACAGGGGATGAGGGAACGCTGAGGATTCTCCAGACATAGGAGGAGGACAGGGAAGAAGAGACAGAACTTCCATGGAGGCAAGTGTGGTGGTCTGAATAGGAATGACCCTCATAGGTTCCTATGTTTTATGCTTAGTCATCAGGGAGTGGGACTACTTGGGAGGGATTAAGGGGTGTGGGCTTTTGGGGGGAGGTACGGCTTTATTGGGGGAAGTGTGTCACTGGTGGTGGGCTTTGAGGTTTCAAATGCTCAAGCCAGGCCCAGTTATCTCCCTCTTCCTGCTGCCTGTGGATCCAGATGTGGAACTCTCAACTTCAACTCCTTCTCCAGCGCCGCGTCTGCCTGCACGCGCCATGCTCCCTCCCCACCATGATGAAAATGGACTAAATCTCTGAAGCCGTAGTCAAGCTCCAAATAAATACAAGAGCTGCCATGGTCATGTTGTTTTCACAGCAATGGAACACTGACCAAGACAGCAAATATGACTGGTTACAGGGCCCACTGGGAGTGAAGGGTGAGGGAAAGGAGGAAAGGGACAGGGAGAGAGGGAAGCTGTGGGTGGAGCAGTCTCCACCAGGAGAGGGTAGGACACCATTGAGGTCTCTGCTCCTTCACAATGCAGGACAACACACTGGAGTTCTGGTCCACCCTGACACTGCAGATTAGATTCCACTATGGGGAATTTAGGCCTACACTCTTCTGGAGGTCTGGGGATGCAATCAGATGGGGATGTTCTTGCCTAGCATGCGGAAGGCCCAAAGTTTGATCCCATGAATGAAGGAGAAGGAGGAAGAGAAAGAGGAGGAGGTGAAGGAGGAGGAGGAGAAGATCCATCAAGCCTCCCCGGAGGTTCAGTGATGTTTCTTGATGGTGTAGTCAGTAGCTTCTCTGTTCTCCTTCCTTGCCTAAAGGAACCATGCCAGCCATGGAAGGAATTGCTCATAAGAGAACCAGCAACTGCTTTCAATTACACCCGATCACGAGTTCTCTCCTGGGACCACTGGGAGGCAGTGGAACGAGTCTAGCAGTACTAGGGGCTCCAAGGATCCGCTCAAACCAGCTGTTGAGGGAGACGGCCTTTAGGCTGAAATCCAGAACATCTCTACTCCTGTGGGGTCTCAGATCAGAACCTGGCCGGCAGCTGCTTGCTAAGAGTCCACAACAAGATGAATGGAAAAATCGATTTGCAACATACTGGGAAACAATCAGTAAAACACATGATTCTCTGACTGTGGTGATGAATGCTGGTCTCATCCCAAAGGCATCTGCATTAGTCACTTGTCTACTGCTGTGATAAAACACCATGGATGAGATGACTCACAGAAGGAAGGGTTTATCTGGGCTTATGGTTCTAAAGGGATCAGGGTCCATCTTGGTGGGGAGGCATGGCACCTGGAGCAGGGAGCTGAGAGCGCAAATCCTCAGTGGCAAGCACAAAGCAGAGCAGAGAAAACTGGACACAGGACAAGACTATCAAAACCAAAGCCCTCCCATAGCAACACACTTCATGGCCTCTATCCTTAGCCTCCCCCAAACAGCGCCACCAACTGGAGAACAAGTGTTCAGACACCTGAGCCTATGGGGGACATTCCCATTCAAACCACTACAGTATCCACTGCTTTGTAAGGCAGAGAGACCAGGAAGAGCTCAGCCAAGGGAGTGCTGGGGAAGAGAATGTGCTGGGCAGAGGTAGCACTCTGAACGCAGGTCAGTCACTGAACAGGAGCCTGACGGATGATGCCATGTGGGACAGAAGAGGGAGGGTTGCATAGCAACCAGATAAGGAGTCAGCTGGGCTAGTGCATGTGAGGTCCACAGTCCCACATTAAGAAGCTGGGATTTTTGTCAGAAATGCGATGGGAAGCTGTAAAGAGCAAGGCTTGGCACAACCTTAAAAGCCAGGTCTGGCTTCTGTGTGTATGGCTGGCGGCTGGGGGACAGCACAGACCTGCAGCGTTATTAGGACATGGTTGTCATGTCCTGGACAGATGATGGCAGCTAGGGTCAAGACAGTGATGGCCAACATGCTGGGAAGGAGAGCGGTGGCATGCCCTTTGAACATTCTAGTTCCCTTTATATAAGAGGTCTTTGATAGAAGGATTTGGGGGCCCCTGGGAGAAGAGCCAGGGATGATGGCCAGATTTTGGATCTGAGTTGACGGTGGTGCCATTCACAGCCTTAGGTAGATGCTGTGTGGGAAGGAGTGGTTCCGAGTTCAGCTTTGTTCTTCTTAGGTTGGCGCTGCCAGCGAGTATCAATCAGGCACCCGGAGAACAGCCCAGGATAAATTTAGAGCTCAGCAGTCATGAGCAGAAAGACAGCATTTCTGACCGTGGGAAAAAGTAGAAAAAGGGTCCCAAGTCCAAATTCAAAGACATCAGAGAGAACAAAGAGACGAGAGCAGAACATGGTCGGTTGTTTCACCGATGCTGAGAGGGAATGCTATGAGGAAGAGGGACTGCTCCCTAGTGAACTGAGAACCACAGGAAGAGAAGTGTGACCATAGGTCTGGCTACGTGGAAATCGCTGTGACCTTGAGACTTAGCGGTAGAACCAAATCCGCTTGGAGACGGTGCAGAGAATGGGTGGGAGAAGAAGCTGCTGAGGGGAGGCAGCAAATGGGGTGGCTGGAGGGTCAAAGAGGACCCCACCAGAGTTCTGGACCTTGTTAGAATGGTTCAGAACGGTGGACAAGACCGGTGATACAGGCTGAGGGACCGAAGAAGGGAGATGAGAGGGGATGGATCACACACGAGCGGGGTGGCTCATTTTGGAGGAGGAGCCGGATGTGGGCACAGTCTGAGCAGCTCCAAGGCCAGGGCGGTAGAGAGACGAGTGGACTGCTCTCCGTGGGTACCTATTGTCTGAGTAAACTAGGGGGCCTTATCAAGTCCTTAGTCCATTTATATATTTCAACCCGTGCAAAAGAGGAAAACGAACCTTACAAACAGCCTGGACTCCTCGTGAACATCTATACAAACAGAAGGGTGCAGAACACTATAACCCATGTTCTCCGGCGTTTTAACATCCTTCCAACGCGTGTGCCCAACTGCTTTCATGGAACATTTCATCCTCATGTCTTCCAAAGGCGCACGCAGGGCACAGATGTTTCCATGTAGGAAAGGGCTGACCCCTTAGATCATGCATCCACTTCTACCCCACATGGTGAGTGGCAGAGGTTGCTTGCTGCTCACCATAGCCACAGTGCTCGTTTCCTTCTGAGTATGCTTCCAGCCTGCACTGCCTGGGGCCTTGTCTGTCCAGGTTCTAGTCAATGCACCGTGACTAGATGTAACACATGAGTCCAGGCTAGACCCAAGAGTCAACTAGCTGTAATGTACAGCTAGCTGTAACACACAGCAACTGGTACCATGAGTTCAGGCTAGACCCATAAATCTCTTCCATATTAGCTAGAATGGAAATAATTTCCCATGGAGTATGAAGACAGCAGAGTCCGTGGATAGCTGGCCATAAGAAGATGTCTAACTGACCAACACTCACATGGCACTGCATCACAAACAGGAACTTCTGTTTTGTTTCTGCCACAGCCCGCCCGTTGGGACCTTCACACAGTCCCAGTTTACCTTACATTTGGCATAAGGAGTAAGGAATGGGCATGAGTCTGCTTAGTGACGCAGCACAGTGGGCACTCCTGGTGTGTTCAGTGGAGTTATCACAGCCAGCATGCTCCTTTGCTGCCAAAGTAAAGCTGTATTTCAACAGTGTCATTCTTTTAAAGATTTATTTTTATTTTGTGGACACTAATGCTTGTCTGCATCTATGTCTGTGTGATGGTGTCCAGTCCTCTGCAACTGGAGTTACAGACAGTTCTGAGCTGAGCTGCCATATGGGTGCTGGGAATTGAACCAGGGTCCTTTGGAAGAGTAGCCAGTGTTCTTAACAGCTGAGCTGTCTCTCCAGCTCCTTGGACAGTGTCTTACTATTTTAGGCCAGTGGTTCCTCAGCCACAAACACACACTAGAATCACTAGAGAAACTCTGCCTAATTGGTCAGGGCTGGGTTGTGGACTTCATCAACTCTTAAGAGCCCTTTGAGTAACTCTAATGGGCAATCCAAGCTAAAATGCCTGCTCTGTGCAGTTGTGATAGACAGTTGATAAAACCAACTCCTTTCTCTCACCAACTGCTGGATGTAGGCTCAGCACACTCATGCCAAATGCAGGCTCAGCACACTCATGCCAGATGCAAGCTTGGCACACTCATACTGGATGCAGGTTTAGCACACTAATACCAGATGCAGGTTAGGCATACTCAAGCCAGATGCAGGCTCAGCACACTCATGCTGGATGCAGGCTCACCACATTCCTACCGGATGCAGGCTTGACACACTCACGCTGGATGTAGGTTGGGCACACTTATGCCGGATGCAGGTTCACCACACTCATACCAGATGCAGGCTCACCACACTCATGCTGGATTCAGGCTCAGCACATTCATGTAGCAGAGTTGGTGTGTGAACTATACCACTATGGTATCTGGTCTGGTCACCTTTCACCAGACTCTTACTGTTGGAACTGGAGTCCACGGATCACCAGCACCGGGTGAGCTAGGAACACACTGGAAGTGCAGACTGTAGCCACTCCCCACCCACTGAATCAGAAGCTTTGTGTTAGAGAAATGCCCAGTGAATCGCTCACAATGAAGTTGAAGATAAGGACACTTTGAAGATAAGCCTAGGGGTGAGAAGCCAAGAAGCCGTACTTCATGCCATCATCTGGCCTTGCAGAGCAAGGCATGGTGGGAAGAAATCCACGACTCTGTGTTGACATTACCTCCAGGCGGCCTACACTGTCATTTTTAAAGTTCTGCAAGGGGCTGTGGTTTCAGGCAGATAATGTACAGAATCAATCAGCCGCTGCTCCTCAAAAGAGCTGCAGGCCTTGAGAAGTCAAAACTGCCATTGTGGCAGCTGTCCCCAGTCAGACCCAAGCTTAGATAATGACTCCAGGAAGCTGTATAGACCCCTGCATGCCAAAGTCATAGCTGTTTCCAAGGCAGCATCTGAAACTTTGCTTTCCGCTCAGGGAAAATCAATAAACATTATACAGCACATTACATTTTGCACTTTTGTTGTAACAACACGGAAGGCCAATAAATGTGCCCACCCAAAGAAGCAAACGATCACGCGGCTAGGCTCAGCTTGTTTCCAGGCTGGGAGGAATATGATGTTCACGTGCTCTGAGATACACTGACAGATGCAGTTCAAGATCAATATTACCCAAGAGTCCCCAGGGAGGGGCTGTGACCTGCTCTCTAGCTCAGAGTCACTGCAGTAGGGGGCTCCTGAAGAAATACGGCAGGCATCTGATGTCAACGGTTAGCATCTGATGTCAACGGTTAGACTTGGGTGTAAAAACAAGCCTGAGGCTTCACAGTATCAATGTGTTGCATGTCCAGTGTCATAGCTACACGGGAGCCATGGAGGAGTGCACAGGAGAGGCAGCTGGTGGGAACCGGAGACCTACTGACAGTGTCTGCAGCAGC
>NC_022013.1:81735183-81737593 GCF_000317375.1 Microtus ochrogaster
CTACTGACAGTGTCTGCAGCAGCTGGTGGGAACCGGAGACCTACTGACAGTGTCTGCAGCAGGGAAAGGTGGGCTGGAATCAAAAGCTGACAGGTGTTTCTGGGCTCCAAAGATGCAACTATCCCTGAAATGGCAGGAGCACTCAGTTAGATCAAGGGCAGTCAGTCTTAGCCACTGCCAGGTGAGAATATATCTGTGTCAGAGTGTTCTGAAGTCTGGGTACCCTTTTCAACACGTAACCTGCTACAGGTTGGAATTCCCGGTGGCAATCAAGGCTTCTTTATTTCTTTAAGAGAGAAGTCGGGGGCTCAAGACGAAAGGGAGGAATGTGCTCCACAAGGTAAACCAGAAAGCTCCCAAGGTAGACCAGAAAGCTCCACAAGGGTAGACCAGAAAGCTCCCACATAAGAGAGCGTCTGTCACTTGTCTTTTCTTCCTCTCTCAGCAGCTCACAAAAGCCTGCGCCACCAGAGACCATGTTGAGGTTCAAGGTTGCTAGGATATCCTGGTAATTCTCACATTTTCCCTCCACAGGCTAGACCAAGGTGGCACACAGATAAATCAGTGTGGATTTTCTGAATCTCAAATTTGTTTGTTTGTTTTTGAGGCAGACTCTCACTGTGTAGCCCAGGCTTCCCCCAACTCTCTCCTCTTCTCTCCTCACCTCGCCTCGCCTCTCCTCTCTGGATTTCCTTTAATTATAATAGAAATTTTTGCTTAAAAGCACAAAGCAGTGAGCATTTTAATGGCTCGGTGTTACAAGGTTACAGACAGCACCCCAACAGTCACAGTGTTCCTCCTCAGTTATTTCACATTAAGTGCAATTTCTTAAATTTAAAACGAGAAAGAAAACAGAAACAGTGCTGTACTTGAAGGGAACACAATTATGTATGACAACTGCATAACCAAATTAAATCTACCACCTTTAAAATCGATACTAACAGCCCTTCCTAAGTGTGAACGCACCAACGGCTGAAATACAGTCTGCTAGCACAGTACAATTAGCAGCAGCATTTGAACACCGCAACTGTGCACAGCAGCCCACACAGTGGACATAGGTTTGGTTCAGGCTTCTACACTCAAGGCTGAAAAGGGATCTGGCTGAGTCTCTTAGGTTCCCAATCTGAAAAGCTACCACAAGCTTCAGGCCCTAGGCGGAAGGGACATCAGCGTGTTTGACTCAGGCAGAATTCTTCTGACAGACAAACTGGTACCATTTTCAGTTCGACCCAGAGCTTTCCAGGCCAAGGGAACAGGACTGCAGGCTGACGGTGCAACCCTGATGTGACCACAGCTATTCAAGTATCGTGTCAGAGATGGAAAAAACGGCAGCCCAAGTTCCCCACGGGAGACCCTGGCTTTGCAACCACGGTAATCTAGGTCAGCTCAGCATAGTGAAAATGTGGTGTTTGCTTTACTTTTTGCATAAAAAAGAACATGTTTTTTAACGTTTGCTTATTTGCGGGTGGAGGTCAGAGACCAACCTGTGAGTGTCAGTCCTTTCCTTGAACTAAGTGAGTTTCAGGAATTAAACGCAGGTTGTCAGGCTTGGCAGCAAGCACCTGTACGTGCTAGGGCATCCAGCTTCCCCGCCTGTGTTGCTCTTAACACACACTGACAGAAGGGCCTAACGCAGGCATGCCGATGTGCTAAGCCTTCCTCTTACCACTATTTCACACACTAGAGATTAGTCCTTTCCAGTGTGTTCTTCTGGACACTCACAGGGTCATTGTGCTTGCTCTCTTGTGAGTCCACCCATCTTTCTAATGAACCGTGAAGCCGCAAGCCTGACTTGTAACAAGTAGAGCCCAACAGAAAGGAACCCCTCCCAGAAGCAGGCTCAGCAGGCAACAAGTGAGGTCAAGAAAAGAATCAGAAGCCTTTCTAATCCTTTAGCATTGGTCAGCTATCAAGGTCAAAGGTCACTTCCTACCAGGAGACTCCACCTTCTGGTCCCACCTTCTCCAGGGGCCCACATGGTCCTCATCCTCTCGCCTCAGCCTCTCAAGTTGAGATTTGAGTTTTCATACCATCATTTCTTTTTTTTTTTCCTTAAAAATTGGTGTTTTCATGTTCTGATCTTATAGAAAGTCCTAGCAGATGAGGAAACAGTCACTGATAACAAGGGTCAGTCCTTGGTCCTGTGAGAGCATATATACATGTGTGCACACATGCTTTTGGATGTGGTTGTAGGTTATACCCCCAAAATAGCTACATCTCAGACTATGGACTGTGCTTCTAAGATTCATGTTAGAATGAAGTGTATCAGTATTCCGCAAGAAAAAGCACATGCTAGTCCGTGGAAAAGCATTATAGTTTTGTGATATACGGACAAATCTTGAGAAGCACTGGAGAATAGAATAGAATGAGAGAGAGAGAGAGAGAGAGAGAGAGAGAGAGAGAGAGAGAA
>NC_022013.1:81737693-81764879 GCF_000317375.1 Microtus ochrogaster
AGAGAGAGAGAGAGAGAGAGAGAGAGAGAGAGAGAGAGAGAGAGAGAACACGCAGGAGAGAAGAGAAACAGAGAAGACAGAGCAAATCATCCTGTGATGCGACTCCAGGCAGCTTTGCTGTGGGTGCCACGTGAGTGGCTTTGGGCTCAGGTCTTGGCTCAGATCCTGAGTAACCACTAGACCTTGGGGATTTTCCCTTTCTGTTTTACGCGCATTTCAGGCACTTTCTTTCCACTTCCTTCCTGAGCTCTAGTTCCCATCATCGGAAGACAGGGATAGCGATGCCCACGTTGCAGGGATTTTATAGGATAAGAAGCAATTCTATAGAAGAGCGTCTGGCCCAAAAGCAGCTGCTCAAGGAAAAAGAGGCAGCTGACGTTTTTAGCCACACTATGAGAAATAAGAGAAAATTGCAGTGGTGATTGCAAAAGTCACATGCAGCGAGCACCTACTACGTGGGAGCCACCTACTATGTGGGCTGCACGAGTGTTTAGCACACTAAATTCTGACAAGGAGTTTGCAGAGAAGAGCTTGTTATACCTCTATCATTCTCCATCCTGTAAAGACAGGGTCTCTCGCTGGACTCGGGGTGCGCCGTTTTCAATGAGTCCTTTAGGAATGGCCTGTCTACCTCCTGCCTCCACCCCAGGACTGGAATGACAGATCTACCCCCAGCCCCCACCACATCTTGCTTGTATGTAGATACCGAATGCAGGTTCTCACGCTTGCACAGCAAGCTTTTACCCACTGAGCCATCTCCCCAGCCCTGTACTGAGTTCTTAACCATCAAGGAACAAAGCAGCTGGAATGTGCCTAAAGGCCTAGACTTCTCTTCTGACCTGTTTCCCCGGGAGGGAGGGGGACAGGGGGGGAGGTGCAGGGGGGGAGGAGGATGTGAGCCACAGGCAAGACGACATCTTCTCCAAACTCTTCCGTGTCATTTAGAGTCATTCCATAAAGGAGAAACTGAAAGCTGGGTGGGTAGGGCTGCCAGTAACCATAACATTTAGGTGGCTGAGACGGAAAGATATGAGGTTAAAGATCAGCCTGGGCTGATTTTTATATATAGTGAGGCCCGGTGCTGGTGCGCTTTCTTGTTGCTCTGACAGAAACAGCGAGAGAGGGGAAGAACTTACTTTGGTTAATGGTTTATGCAGTGGGTGGCCACCTCTATATGCTACGGCCCTTTAACACAGTTCCTCGTGTTGTGGTGACCATCCACTCATCCCAACCATAACGTTATTTTCGTTGCTACTTCATAACTGCAATTTTGCTACTGTTATGAATCATAATATAAATATCTGTGTTTTCTGGTGGCCTTAGGTGATCCTTGTGAAAAGGTAAGAACCACTGATTTAGGGACTAGAGCCCCCCAATCCCGTCACCCTGCAAGACACCAAAGGTATGATGGGAATGGTTTGCAGCTATGGCCGTGGCAGTGGCAGGCAGCTGGCTGCATGGCCCCAGCAGTTAGGAAACAAGGAGCTCATGCAGGAAGTGCACCCAGCCTATAGCCCCCTCAGCTGTACCCTGGGCCCTATGTCTGACAGCTGAGCCCCCATCCAGAGAGTTCAACAACCTTCCAAGTCAGGGTTGCCAGCTGGGAACCAAGCATTCAAACACAGGGCCTGCCTACAGGGAACATTCCATATTCAAACTATACCAGGCACTATCTACAAACAAACAAAGGCTGGCCAGGAGAGACAGGCCTGCCAGCGAAGCGTTTGCTGCACAAGTTGATAGAGCTCACAGAGCTGGGAAGGCGATGATAGGTGGATGTTTAGGGTGCACTGCCTAGCCAGCCTTGACTTCTCTGTGACCTCTAGGCTAACAAAAGGCACTGTCTCAAATGCAAGGTGCACAGGGTCTGGTGGACCATTCTACTCTCTCCCACCCATATGTCTAGTGGGCCTGGAAGAAGCGGAAGGAGGCTGCAGTTCGTGAAGTGCTGTGGGGAAGGGGTGGGAGAAGGAAAAAGAAAACAGCCAGGAGGAATGACCCCAGTGCTCTGCCAGGCTTGCACGGGCCCAGAGTGGTGGTGATGGAGGGGATTTATTACTTTCTGTGTTGTACCTGATAGCAAGAGGTTTTATTACTATGAAATACAAGTCATCCAACGCCTTAGTGAGGAAAGGAGGAAATAAATCCTGCCTGGAGCAGGGTTGGAGGAGATCCTAGGGTTTAAGGACAAACATGGAGGATTTCCCACTTGCAGTGGTCATCTATATCCAGCATAATGAAGTCGCCCCTTTTGGGAGGGGCTCAAAGCACTGGTCATAGCCGATGATTCTCTCTGCATCTTCAGGGAACTGCCACTTAAGTCCTGCAAAGCAAAGAGTTGCTCATCTGTAGAGCGGCTGTGATGGGAAGGACTGCAGGGTCATAGCGGGAAGGTATTTCAGTGAGGGCCAGGAACAGGGTGACAGGAGCATTTCCTGCATCTGCCCTAAAGAGGAACCTCAGGACAAGTGGCCCGCCAGGTGAGACTGGAGGAATGAGCTGTGGAGAGGCAGATTCTGGTCTGGTAGGGGTGATCTTCCTTCGGCATCCTCTCTGTGGAAGAATGATGTAGGATTCCCCTCTGCATGCTGTGAATATGTTTTGTAACAATTGGTTAAGAAAGAAACTGCTTCAGCCTATGGCAGGGCAGAGTATAGCTAGGCGGAAAAATCAGAACAGAAAGATATACACAGAGAGTAGGCAGAGTCAAAGAGACGCCATGTAGCTGCCAAAGGAGGCAGATACCATGAAGCTGCCGAAGAAGCAAGAGGTAACCAACCATGAGCCTCATGGTAAAATATAAAATAAGAGAAATGGTTTAATTTAATATGTAAGAGCTGGCTAGAAATACACCTAAGCTATTGGCGGAACAGTGTGGTAATTAACATAGTTTCTGTGTGATTATTTGGGTCTGGATGGACAGGAAACATATGAGTGGTCTCTGTTTACAAAATGGCCCCCACTGTCTGGGGCATGGATCCGCATAAGACCTAAAAAATGTTTGTTTGTTTTTTCTTGTTGTTGTTGTTTTTCTTTTGTTTTGTTTTGTTTCTTTAAAAAGAGGGCTTCTAGACCCACAAAAATGGGAGCCAAGCACAGTTTCTTGGTAGTAGAGGATGGCTGTCTGTGCTTACAGAAGAAGAATCACCTGTCCTATTCCTTGGACCTCAGACGAAATTTCTCCCCTAAATGAAGTTTAAAAGGAAAATCATTTCATTGTCAAAGTCCAGGAGAAATGGAGTTTGATGGTCACATTTCTAACAAGACAAAAGGAGACAAGGCAGGCCCGGGCAGGGGGCTAAGTCTAGTGAATAAATGGTGGGCCTACGGGAAGAGGAGGAAGGGGAGCTTGGGTCCATCCATGTGTTGTAATAATAACAGGCATCGAGCCTAGAAACCACCAGCAACAAAGCCTGAGACCTTGGGTCTGCTTGAAAAACAGGAACTAAGTCTTCTTGTTTGTTTCTTTTTTGTGTGTATGTGGGTGGGGTTTCAATGTACACAGGCATTTGCCTGCATGTATGTCTGTGCACCATGAGCATCCAGTGCCCAAGGAGGCCAGAAGAGGACATCAGATCTGCTGGAAATGGAGTTACAGAGGATTGTTAGGAGCCACCGAGAACGGAACCCTGGCCCTTTGGAGAGGAGTCAACCACTGAACCGTCTCTCCAGCCCCACAACGTGTATGTTTGAAAGAAAAAGGTCAGTGTTTCTTAGTCAATACAGGCAGAAAAAGAGAAGGGGAGGAGGAGGAAAAAGAGGAGCAAAAGGAGGAGGGGGGAAGAGGGTTGGTGGAAGAAAGGAGGGGCTCGTGGGAGAGGAGGAGACTAGTCTCAACTTTATGGCAAAGTTTCTCTGAAGAACAAGCATCTATGACCGAGGAGAGGGGACGGCATCACTGGCAATAACTCATCACAGAAAGAAAGAAAACATTAGGTGCAGCAATTGTGTAGAATGCTGGTGGAGCGTGCAAGCAGCCATTTTCTCATAATCACTCGGCTGTCATGTTGAGCAGTGCATGGAAAAAGCATTAGGATAATTTACTATTGCTTATGAACAATAAATTAACAGGATTGCTTTTTGTTTTGCATTTCCTGCTGATACAATACCTCTTGAGGGTCACAGGCAAGGAGGCTGTCAGGCAGGCAGTGCCAGTGACAGGCATTTCACTGCGAGGGCACAAAGTGGCACGTGTGTCCAGGCCAGGGCATTGTATCTGTGCTCGCAATTGACCTCCGAGCATTTCAGACAAGACTTCAAGAGCTGATCTCTGACGTGGAGCAAGCCCTTTCTTCTGCCAGGCCCAGGAAACGCACGTGTGTCTTCAAAGCAAATGAAAATTCTTTTGTTTTTGAGAATAAGATCCTCAAACCCCTTCCAACCTTGACTGGTATAAGCCAGGCTCCTGACTGAGGTGATAAATTAACCATCACTTGCACAGCTAAAGGCTGAAAATCAGAGAAGAAGAGGTCCCAGGATGTTCAGGATCCCAGCAAATCATTCCTCTACTCTCGAGAAGGCAGAACTCAGGGCGCATTTCCCAGATTTTTTATGGCTAAGTGTGGTGGCACAAAGTTGTAATCTTAGTACATCAGAGGCAGAGGCAGGAGGATTGCTGTAAGTTTGCGGCCAGCTTCAGCTACAAATCAACTTCTAGAGCAACCAGAGCTACAGAAAAGATAAAGCAAACAAACACACAAACCAAAGCATAAAGAAATCCAACCAGACTCTTCTTTCAAAAAATCCTGACCAAACAGAACTGCCTGGAAGAGGGACAGCCTGGGACAAAGCTGCAGGGGGCGCTCTTTCACTAAGTGGCTCTCTGGGCCTCAGAGCTCAGAGGACAGTCATCCCAAACCGCCTGCTCCCACTGTTGAGTGTAGAGAGGTGGAGAAGGGGGTCGCTCTGGGCGGGCAGATACAGCCAGAGGTCTCCTTCCACTGCCTGTGAATAGATGTCCCACTGCTGTGTCGGGGAAAGAGGAGGCAGAAAAGGCACCCACTGCTCTTTTCACTTTCTGCTGATTCAATTTCATATTGCATCCAGCTGCTGCTGCGATGGCGGGTGAATCTGCGGGGAGCCTCAAGGGCCAGAAGAGGCTAATGGAGACTGTGCCCTGGCCAGCTGGTCTACTCAGAGGGTGGGAAGCCGTGGGGGAGGGGCTGGGTGACCGCTTGGTCACTGCTATTATCACTACAGCTGAGGGGAACAAGACTAGAATTCTAATAAAGCAGAGTCCCAAGCATTCAATACAACTCCGGTTGATACTGGAGATTTATCTGGAAAGGAGAGGCGGGGGAAGAAAGGAAAGGAACTCCCATAGTGCCCACCACTGTATGAGGGTATGCAGGGCATCTGGGGGACACTCACGTGCCACTCCCCTCCCCTCCCCCGCAAACACCTGCAAACATGTTTGCATACTAAAACTCTACCCTAAAGTAAACAGAGATGGATTAGGAAGGTGCCCGTGTGTGGCCAAACGACCTGTGGTTGGGGCCAGCCCCACTAGAAAGACAATGGGAAGTTTGGGGAAAGAGCGCCATCTTGGGGCAGGGTCGCTTCTTCTTTGTAGGTGGCAGCCAAGGCCAAGGGGAGTCACCCAACCTGCTTCCTTTCTGTAAAAGGACTCATTACTTGGAATTACCTCAAGGCTGATGAAAGATGACAAAGGGCCTGCCTGTTTCTCAGATGACCCTTCACAAGAAGACAGGTCGGACAGCTGCTCCTAGAGGGGCAAGGCTGGCTGACTGTGTGACTCTCAGTTGTTTGGCCTCCCCAAGGGGACACAAATGCCCCAAAATCAAAGACAACCCCCTCCCCAAATACACCCCTCTCAGAGGCAGCCCCAGTGAGGCATCCTCCCTGGGTAAACTGTGCCCTGGTAAATGGCAGTCAGCAAGGAGCCTCTGGGTCCTAAGGCCTGGGTTTCAGGAGACACATGTTCTGGAAGGTGACTTTTCTTAGGCCTTTCTTCTTGTTCTATTTCAAGTCCAGACAGAGTAGCTTACAGTGAATTAGCCAAGATCCAATCGGAGGCTTGGGAAAAGACCCGGGGAGCCCTCCGCAGCTGCCATCACACCCGCTTCTAACTGAGACCGGGATATGATAAAGAATAAAGGAGCCACTGTGCGGCCTGCAGGAAGCACCTCAAAGTGTCAAGAGATCTGAAGGCAGTGTGGGGGTGTGAGGACACTCCTGCAGCCAGGGCTAGAAAGAGGGAAAGGAGCTAACTTCTAGCAAGGAGCTGCCCCAAGGATCGTGGCGTTCAGGGTACTGTTTCCTCCTGCTCAAGAATGCCAGTCCAGAAGGGAGAGGTGGTGGAGAGTCATGGGCCCTCCCCCAGGGACAGCAGCTTGGCAGTCAGTGTGAGAGCCTGGGACTGTACCCCAATGGGTACAGCCCTTCCAGGCCATAGCTAAGCCAGCTCCCATTCATCTCCACAGAGGAGGTGTTCGAGGGCAGCAGGGTAGAGGCAGTGACGATGTCCATGGCTTTGTCTTCTGTGGTCCGTCATTCAAAACGAGCATCAGGAAGCTAGCTATGGCGGCACAGGCCTGCAATCTCAATGCTCCAGCGGTTGAAGCAAGAAGACAGCAAGTGTAAGGCCAGCCTGGACTACCAGGAGAGATGCTGTCTTTAAAAACCAGGTGCTATGGATGTAGCTCAGTAGTGGGGCACCTACCTGTCATGCCCGAGGCCCTGGGTTCAATAACTGGCTCTGTAGGGCAGGAGGAGGTAGGGGAGGTGGGGGAGGGTAATGTGAGACCCATGGTGTCCCTGAGGTGACTCTTTTTCTGCCATTCCCTTTGTTCTCAAAGTCCTAGGTGGGATGCTCTACAGAGAACTAAGCTACACATCTAACTCAGGCCTTCCTTATTTGGACACCAGGAAGGAGAGTGAGAGATTCTGGGTCTCCCTTGCTTGCCCTTGAGAGGGGGCAGGAAGCTGACACATAGGAGCCAAAAGATTCTGGCTGCAAGAGGGGAGCTGGTGACAGCAGATGTCATCACGGGCCATGATTGGCAGTCACCTTCCTGGGAAGAAGCTGCTTCCCCAGACAGCTCTCAGTTTTCCATCTACCCCCTGGGGTTGAGAGTGGGGTGCTGGGTGTGTGGGGTGGGGCAGCCTGTCTCCAAGGAGCTCTCTGCTCCAGGCAAAGGAGGCCTCTCATCCAAAGATGCTCAGATTCCTGTGGCCTCTCCTTTGAAGTCCTTAGGTGCCTGGAGAAGGTGGGAATCCCGCAGGGAGAAATCACCACAGGCATCTCTCAGGCTGGTCGCCTCTAGCACCTGAATGTGTTTTGACTTGGGAACAAAGTACACTACAAAATGAGTCCCCCACATCCAAGCTGGCTTTGAGCTTTGATCTCAAATTGGAACCTTTCAAGCTATTTCACATTTGCCCAAACAGGGTTCTTGCTTTTCTTCTTTTTCTTACGAAAGAATGCCTACCTGAAGGGCCCCTGGGCCCCAGCGGGTTCTGAGGAGACCACAGGGCAGCTTGCTTGGTGACTGAACCATCACCGATCACAACTCCTTCTCACCCTGTGAGCAGGGCCATCTGCCCTGTGAGCTGGGACATGAATAGGGTTGGGGGGCCACTCTGGGCTCATGATCCAGAGGGCCAGTCAGCTTTGCTCCCAGTACAAATGCCAGGCATGAGGCCAAGCAGCCTTGAGAACCTGGGGCAGCTACTGTTCAAACTGTCAGACAAAACGTCTAGTGTAGCCGTTCTCAACCTGTGGATCGTGACCCCGCCCCAAAGACCATCAGAAAACAGGAATGCTTACATTCAGAATAGTAGCAAAGTTAGCCATGAAGTAGCAATGAAAATAATTTTATGGTTGGGGGTCACTACAACACGAGGAACTGTGTTAAAGGGTCTCAGCATTAGGAGGGTTGAGAACCACCATGCTAGAGCCATCTGCTCCTTTTGGGTCTAATCCAATGGACAAACACACCAACCTCTCTGGAAACGACCCATCCAGCAGCAGCTCTCTCAGAACCAGGAAGGCCTCACTCCAGAAGCCCTTCTGCCTGTCCTCAGAGCAGGCAGCCAGGACCCTAGATAATTGACAGGTAGGGTATTCTAAGCCCACCTCCCCCTGCAGGCAGAAGGGGTCTCACCAGGAGCAGGAACCCCAGAGTAGCAGAGATCTTAAGTCACTAACTTGTCCCTGGGTCTTGCAGACTCCACATCAGCTAAGCATTAAAATGTTCACAGAATGAATACCCGAATCTCACAGGCATTTAATTAAAACAGCAGACAGCGCTGGTTGGAACATCTTTCTTTTCAAAGCCTAATCTCACTGAATGTGTGGTCTTTTCTGGAGGGAATCATGGCCTCATACTTTATTTCTAGAGATCTCCTAAAAGAAGGACTTCCAAATGGAGGTCCGGGTCCTCTAACTCAGCAGTTAGGGACTGACTGCCACTGTGATGTGACCAGCCTCTACCTTCACCCATTTGCCATCACGCCTTCCCTTCTGTGACAGACAACAACATCCTCTGAAAATGAGCTGGTTGAAGAGAGTTCCTGGAGTCTCTAGAGGGACTCAACAGTTGTCAGGACAATTAAAGACTATCTGGGGACTTCAGAGGCTGGATTGAATGTCTCTTCCAGGAGGAGAGAGGTATGACCTGAGGGGGACCAGTGGCAGAACACTGTGGTTTGACTGGAAAATGTCCTGTGGAGGCTTGTGTGTCAGAACACTGGAGTCCAACCACAAGGCTGGACGGTCGTGGAACCTTAGGCGGTAGAAGCGGGCCTCGTGACTTCATAGCCCAGCCTCACTGCCTGTATCTTCTCTGCTTCATACATGTGGACACAAGGTGCCTAACCACCTCGCTCCCTGCCATTGTGCCTTCCCGTCACAATGCACCATGTCCCCTCAAGGTGTAAGCCCCAAACAAACCCGTCCTTCTCCACAAGGAAGAGAGGTGGGGCAGAGGGAATATGGATGGAGGTTTTTAATGTATGTAGGAACCGTAAGCCACAGATTCTGAATTCCAAGAGCACACTCCAGCCATCCATTCTCTTGACCTTGTCACTTGCCTGGAATGGACACGGCCATAGATAGGATCCACTCTCCCCTATCCATCATTTGGAAAAATAGTTGCCAGGAATTTCTGCAATTAGATAAGCACGGTGCACGCACCACTTCCAGGCCATGCCAAAGCCTGGATGCAAGAGAATGTTCCAGACACCAAACATTTTCTTAGGGGTTCATCCTCCTTGAGAAAAAGAGGGCTTTTCTGCACTCCATACACGGCCGGAAATCCACACACAGCCGGAACTACACACACAGCGGAACTACACACACGGCCGGAACTCCACACACAGCCAGAACCTCACACACAGCCGGAACTCCACACAGCTGGCATGTCACACAGTCTCAGTGTCAGAGGGATTCTAGAAAGATTATAGTCTTCTTTTCCTCAACGCTGAGCCCACCAGCTTCCTTTGAACCGGACAGTCCACATGCTTGTCTGATGCCACTCAATCTCCTCCCACATCCCATTCTTCAAGCCCTTGGGCCAGCACCCTATGCATGCTAAGGCATTCACACAGCCTGGTGAGCTCTGTAGAGCTTCCTGCTCAGACTCTGGAAAAATAGAAAGCCATGTGTCTCTGGGTAGAGATTTCACTTTACAACTGTGATATCTTCCACTGTCCCTCACCCTCCCAGACTTCCAAATGGAGGTCCGGATCCTCCTGGGAGCAGAATCTCTGACGTGCCCCATGGTAAAATAGCTGCATGGGGACGCGCAGACCGTGGCAGTGATGCGGGTCTCTAGATGGTGAGATCTGCCTTGTTCTCCCTGTTAGAACAGACGGTCAACTCTGCAAATAACTGAATTACGTCCTTTCCTTTCTTGCAGTTCCCCAGTGCCTGGGTCAGGGTTCTCAGCACTTGGAAGTGAGAGGCTGCTCGTGCTCACTAACAAAGAAGATTTGGATTCAGCACGTAAGTATGTATGGGAAAGAGACAGAGGTGACAACCACGGAGATGAAAGGGCCTGAGAAGGGAAAGAATTAAGATGCAGTCACATGAGGACAAACTCATAGACCTACAAAAGATGCCAACATATAAGGACCCATGGAGTATATCTTCCTTGCCCAAACAGATCAATATATTTACCTGTTACAGCAGTGGTTTAAGGCTTTGTGTTCTCAAGGCCAAATCACATGATACGAACACGGGGACACAGGTGTCTTCCAGAACGTGACCACTGTCAGTCAGACAAGTGTAACAGTGCAGGGCTTCAAATGCACAACCCTCAGAACTCCTGATGGCACTGCCATGACCTTTCTTTCTAACGATCAAATCCTCATGAAGCCTGACCTTGACGATGGGGTCACTCACGCTTGTCTCTCAAAGGCTGGCTCTTCACGCCTCCAGGGAGCAGCAGTGTCACGTGATAGAAGGAGTCACACCCCAGGGTCTGCATAAGTCCTGCCACCCATCAAGGTGTCACTGCCTCAGTCTGAAAGGGATCAACGATCTCTGCCGAGCTCCCTGAAATGGGGCTTCACTATAGCCAAGAATGCTGGCACCGCTGGGAGGTAGCAGTGTAAACCAACAGCACCCATAGGTGCCTCCTTCCAGCCTATCTCCAGCGGCACAGTTAGACTAGAAAGACAAAGTCCTTCCTATGCAGCAATTATTTTAATTTTTTTTACTTCAAAAACGACTATAAAGCTATCAAATCACCTTTCTGCTAGACTGCAAGGTGATCGGTACAAAGTAGACAAGATGGATGGCTTCAAGTGACAGAGGCCCAGGCTCGAGTTCCAGCCTGCATTTGCTCATCAGAAAGATGGGGCTGAGAGCAGAAGAGACGGCAGAAGGACCGGAGGACATGATGGCGAGAGCCTGACGCAGAGCTGACTCTGAAGTGGCCATTGGTATCGTGAGGTATTTCCAGACACGTAGACAGCCAAAAAGCACCCGAACAACCAAAGAGCGTCACAGCACGTGACATTTTATTCATGGCCATAATCTACTTAGGGTGGTTTTATACCTAAATCTGAGAGTTGCGGTAGACCCTGACACTAGGTGCCAGTTACTCCCTTAAAAATATTATATCTGGCTGTTACATAGAGAAACCCTGTCTCAAAGTAAAAGAGAAGAAAATTGTTTTAAAATTTAAAAGCCTTATAGTTCCATGAATTATGATGAATACCACTTTCTATTCTAATCTATTCTTTTAAGATTTTTATTATTTTAAATTGCATGTGTGTGTGTGTGTGTGTGTGCATGTGCTTGCATGAGTACATATGAGGGCAGGTAGGTGGAGGCCAGAAGCAAAGGATTCCCCTGGAGCTGGGGACACAGGTGGTTGTGAACCACTTGACATTAGTGTGGGACCCAAACTCGGGTCCTCTTCAAGAGTAGGATGTGATCTGACTCACTGAGCCAATTCTCCAGTCCCATTTTATTATTTCTGAGATGTATGTAGCCAAGGTTGGCCTTGACTCGCCATAGAACCAAGGATGGCCTTGAACTCCTGAATCTCTGTTTCAACCTTCTGAGTGCTGGGATACAGGTGTGTGCCACCATGCCTGCCTTATGTGGTATTGGGGATTGACCCCAGGGTACTATGAGTGCTGAGCAAGCAACTGGCCAGGTTGAGTTCGGGGACAGCTACAGTGACATGCATGAGTGACAGGCCCACCAATGGTGGGAGGTTGGGGAGGTAAGACGTAAAGAGGTTAGGGAAAGATTTTTATAGCTCTGCTTGTCCGCATCCACTCACTGTTGCGGTCAGGACACTGATGGATTCAAAAGCCCCCACAGCACACAATATGTAGCATAGACAGTTTTTACTATACCATAAAGGAAAATCAAATTATATGAAATGTGTGCTTTGTAAGACAGCAAGAAGGGGAAATGTACGTGACATGTGAAGGGACAGATTACCAAGGAATGCTGATCTATGCTGTTCACCCTGCAATGATACATAAGCCATGCACCAATGTTTTACAATGAAAGGAAGAATGAAAAATATGTCACTCCCAGGATGACTTTCTCATGAATCTTTGTATTTTATTTCAACCCAGTGCTTTCATTTTTACTTTTTTTTTTAATAGATAAGATTTTGTTTTGTTCTTTCTAACGAATCCTCCTGTCGCCGCATGCTGAGTATCTGGGCTTACTTTAGTTTCTATGTGGTCCTGAGGATCAAGTAACCCTTAACTTACTCTGCCTGTGAGTTTAGATTTGTGGCCTTTATACTTTTGACCTCTGTTGCTTTGAAAGGGCTCATAAACTACTTCCTTGGATATTCTGAAGAGATGGGCAATAAAAACAAAGATGCCAAAGTAATTTAAATAGTGTGTGTGTGGGGGGGAGGTAGGCCTTGAGTGGCCTTTTTGGCATAGGCAGGCAGTTATTGACAGGGTTTCCAGATCCTTCCGTGGCCAGAGCTGAGACTGGCAACAGACACAGTGCATGCGTTCAGCAATGGGGCTCGTTTTCAGACACGGACCGCTCCGTGTTTATTATAACCTTAGATCCTCGCCTCTTGATGTCAGACTTTGTTTTATGTCTATCCATATCTTATTCTCCAGGCTCCATAAAAGGCTGCTCAGAGTCCCCAAATGAAGCTTACAGAATCTGACTACTTGAGATGCAGTTAAGGCAGATTTGAAAAGATCCTAAAACAGGCATTTCAAATTGATAAAATCATAACAATGATATCTTCAAACTACCCTTGATTTCTGGTTATATGAACAGGGGAAATCCTCCAGGAACTAGGAAGGCAGGCCCTTTCGTGACAGCTCACACTCACTGTGGGCCACTGGAGTAGGTACACAACAGAGAGGTGACTACATGGGGTGACCTTGTCTTTGGAGACTAGGCTGACCAGCTTCAGCGCGCGCGCACACACACACACACACTCTCTAAGTTCCTACTGAATGGTCACACTGAAAACTTACTGTTATAAGCAATTCAAATATACTAGGGTGTCTTACTGTTAACACCTCTACCCTGGCCTCTGTCCCTAGGAAATGTGGGCTATGTGGGAGATAGGAATGTGTGGGGACAGTAGCAGAATGAATGGCACTGAGTGGCCATCCCTCCCTCCCACCTTTTCTTAGATCCTCTCTAAGGAGGCTCCTCTCTGGCCAGCCCCCTCCATGTCTGTCTTCCGTTTGGAAATAAAAGCCTTCTCTCATTGCTCCCCTCCCCTCTGGCCAGCTTCAGCCCACTGCTCCTGAGGTTGCTGCAGGGAATCAGGTAGCTATGCCGCTGTAAACGCTGGTCTGCTCGGACATGCTATTGTTTTTTTTGGGGGGGGAGTTATGTTTTGGACAGGTTTGGATGGGCTTTGGAATGAAACCTTTCTCCCCTGCCATGTTCTCACAGAGACTCCTCCCCCACCCCATCAATTGAGAGGTTAAGAAGCCCATCGGGTGAGACTTCAAGACCTAAGACAAATCAGGGCTGAAGCAGGATGTTGAAGGTCAGCGGCAGAGGGTGTGAGAAACCCCAGGACACTGCTCGGATACTGGAAATGGAAGCCATGCCCCCCCACACCCTGCTAACACAGACAATGGTCTTTAGCAGCACCCCCCTATAACCAAACAGATGTCATAAAAACAGGGCAGAGAGGGCTCCTGCTTCCAGACTTCCAAGAGCGTCTTAGAGCCGAACATTCACGGCTTAGCTATAATGCACGGGAAAAGGAGAGAAACATTGACACAACAATAAACGAGGGGCAAGACGGAGGCGGGTGGTGCCACAACGCCATCTGCTATCGTTTGGTGCAGAGAAAATTAATTTTTGAAGGCATTTCATTTAACTTTGTGATATCTCGCAGTCTGACATCTGATTATTTCAGCTTCTGATATTTGCCATCTTCCCCTTAAATCTAAGAATGGTGGTGGGCGGGGAGAGGAGGGGGGCAAGTCTAATGGGAGGATAGCTCCATAGCAGGTGGATGATCTGGACCCAGGCAAGCAAAAGTCACTCCTGGCCACAATGAGAGGCTTCCCACCTCCACACCCACTTCCAAAAGACTTATATGTGTTACCTTCCAGAGCAAGGCACCGGGGTGGGCTGGATGACCAGATAAGGTTGTGTAAGCATTCAATGTACCCAGAACCCTCGAGTTTAAATCCAGGGAAGCAGCGATAGGCTATCACAGTTCCCACGGGGAAGGAGGTCTGGAACTCCGAGATGTTCACGTAGCCATTGGAAGAGGCTAGAGGTCTCAGGCAGCCTGTGAAACGTCAAGGAAAGATGAAAAGGTTTCACTAGGCTGCCTTTGCACACACGTACAGCAAATGGCACAGAGGAACTCTTTGGGATTGTCCCCTGGCCAAAAAAAAAACAAAAGCACTGCAGACTTGGGTTATATGTAGACAGAAGTTTCCTGGGATATTTGAAACGGTACCACAAGGGTCAGATAAAGGGTTAGAAGGGAAGAAGGGGACAAGTGGCATATGGATTAGCACATCCCTAGCCAGGTGAGGCTGTACCAAATGGAACCCCAGCATCACTTGAGGGGCTTTTGCAAAGCAGTGGTGCCCAGGACCCATGCCCAGGACGAGAGCCTGGGGGTCATTATGTGTTTATGAAGCTTACCATGTCGTTTAAGGTGACCTCAAGGATGAGGGCCACTGAGGCACCCTAGGAGGCAACAGACATTACAATGACTAGTAGTTTGTGACTTGGCCAGGTTATATTCCATCACGGGACAGAATCCTGCTTGAGCTGGTACTACTACATTTCTGGATATCTGGTTTTAAGTAAAATAGGTTAAGAGTCTTAAAGTGTGTTGGTTTTCAAGCTGGAAATTTCTCCAGAGGGCTTGACAGACTCAGACTCCAGCTCATGTATCTCAGCAGGTCTTGGTGGAGTCCAAGGATATGCAATGCTAATGGCCAGGTGGGAGGGTCTCTGAGAAGCATAGCCGTGTAATGGCTCTGTGCACCAAACAGAACAGGTTGTGTGCTATCAGAGAAGATGGAAAATTGGACCCTGGGTCTAAATCACTGGCGGCCTTTGGTCTTGAAGACTATGCCATTCCTAATGGGACAGAATCCTGAGTGTGCCATTCTTGCTGTCATAGAACTGTAGTGAGCCGAGTCATGACCCTGGAGGGCACAATGACATCACAGGGTGATATTCTTCCAGGGGGCAGGCATGCGTGTGAAGCAAACAATGTATAATGAAAACACCCGCTTTTCTGTCTAGCTGTCGAGCACAGGGTTTGAAGTCTGTGCAGAGCAGCAGATGGTCAAGCCCTGCTCTAGAGCTGGCTATCTTAGACACGGGTTTTTCTGATTTTGTTTTTTGGAGACAGTTTCTTTGTAACTTTGGAACCTGTCCTGGAACTTGCCCTGCTGACCAGGCTGACCTTGAACTCACAGAGATCTCTCTGCCTCTGCCTCCTGAGTGCTGGGATTAAAGGCGTGTGCCACCACCGCCTGACTAGACACTTGTTTTGAGGGGTTCTCTCAGCAAGCTGCTCTAGTGCCTGCATACCAGAGTAAGGAAAGACAAGAGAGGCACCAGAGGTGCAGAACTTAGGGACAGTCACTCACAGTTTTGATTGTGTGGTACCTACCTCACTGCTATGACTTGGGCTACCCAGGCCGACAATCTGAGAAGGCCTTGACCCAGAAACAGTCAGGATGTTTCCTAGACCCTCCCCTCACCCCTCAAAGCAACAGAACTCAGTATCTTTTCGCTCCATCTCATGGTTTTCTCAATCCCTGCTACCTCGGTGTGTGTGTGTGTGTGTGTGTGTGTGCGCGTGCGTGACAATATTACATGTGTGGAGGTTGAAGATTGATGGCAGGGTGTCTTTTAGTCTTCTATTTTTCTTTCTCTGGTCTCTCTCTCTCGACAGAATCTCTCACCATACCAGGGGAACACTGTCTTGGCTAGGTTGGTTGACCAAGAGCTTGCCCTGTCTCTTTACCCCAGCACTGGGCTCTAGATGCTTGCCACCATGCCAAGCCAAGCTTCTGTGGTCCTGGAGATCCCAACTCAGATTTTTATGCTTGCAGGTACTTTACTAACTGAGCCACCTCTCATATTCCCTCCCTTAGATGGTTCTTAATCTTCCTAAGCTAAAAACTGGTCATGTTTGCAGCAAAAGTGAAGTGCAAAGAGTCGGAAGGAAGAGTGGAAATCAGGAAGAAATGGAATCAGTAATTGAGAAACAGCAGATAAATCCATTAACAGGGAGAAAAGGAAGGCATGGGATGCTTACACAGTTCAGCTGGCTGACACGGCACCAGGAGGGCCCAGCACTCCTTGCCATGATGGGGCTCTAGTTCCAAGCTGTGTGTGGGGAGATGCTGGACTTTCCCAAATCATAACTGATTAGAACCACAGTGATCAGAGCAGGCACACACTCTCCAAAACCTTAAGTATCCATTAAAAAAAATGGCCTCTGAACAGCCTGCCCTCCACTTCTCCTGAGGAGATGGCAGGAGCTATAATTTGTGCAGCTAATCAGCACTGAGAGGGAAAGTTATGCTCACTCTTGGTTGGAGACAGCCCATCCTAAATATAACAGTGGGGAACAGGCTTCAACTCAATAGTTCAATGGGATTTCCATTTGCACTTCTAGATAATAGAGAGATGCCTACTGGAGCTTTAGCCCCTGGATCTATAGGTGCAAATAAAAGTTCTAGAATGAAATGTCACTCTTAAGAGCCAATTACAATTCACTAGGGGGCTCGGAGAGGTGCCAGGCTGTCTGCGGCAACTCAGAAATCCTTCTTTTTGTGCTGTACCAGCCGGGCGACCAGAGTGAAGCTGGCGGGGTGGCTGCTGGCAGGGCCATCTCCAGCAGCAATCACACACAGTACGGAGAGTTCTGAGGAGCACAGCAGGGCTGGGGCCTGTGGCGTCGGAAGTGGCACATCTCTCAAGAGTAACCAGCTGCAGGCCCGGTGATGTAGGCCTATCAATCAAGCTGTTTGGGGGACTGAGGCAAGAGCAACGTAAGTTCAAGGCCCGTCTGGGTTATGGAGTGAGTTCAGGGCTAGCCTGGGCAATTTAGTAAGACCTTCTTTCAAAATCAGGAGCAAAAAATGGGAATGGGGCATAGCTCAGAAGCATGGCGCTGAACAGCATGGGCAAAACCTTGGGTTCAAATCCCAGTAATACCGTAAAATAAAAATAAAAAGAAGAATGTCACTGACCTAGAAAAGTCATGTCTTGAGGAGAATTTGAGAAAGGGAGAGGGACCCAGGTTGGTCAGGCAGAGCAACAGTGAGGTACATATCTAAACTCTCTAAAATAACACCCTGACAGGCCACAGGGAAAAGAATTCCTAAGGAACACAGTGTATTTAAGCGATCAAGTGGGAACTGGAAAGAATGGGAGGCGGCAGAGAAAGGATGTGGAGAAAGCAGGACAGCAGGGAGTGGCTGCAGTCTGAGGTGACTTTCTTCCCGCGCCTCCAGCCCTGGAAAGGATTAGTGTCTGGAATGACTCTGTGGCTAATGATCTTTATTTGCATGAGGCGCCCAGCCCAGGCGCCAGTTGCTTGTTTGGTAGGCAGTCTCTAGACAGATAAATAAATCCATGTCTCTTTTAGGGCAGGCTAGGGACACAGGCCACAGGACAGAGTGTGACGGCTGGGCTCCTCCTCTGTCCTCCCAACTCTGAACCCTTCGTTCCTTCATAGGGTCGCAACTCTTAAGCTCTTGTGCAGGAAAACAGTCTATTTCAGAGGATGGGGCACACAACGCAATATCAGGGCCTGCCAGTTGTGATTCCCCAGCACCAAGCTGACATTCTTCTCAACTTGAACATGAACATGCCGGGGCTTTTGGAGCAAATCTGAATGGCCCTCCTTCTCTCTCAAACTATGAATTATACATTGTTTGTTTTTTGGTCCTTTAGACCAAGTCACATGTCAAAAAATAAAATCAGAATTAATGTGAACTCAAGGGCTTATTTTCAAAAACAGGTTCTTCTGTACACGGTGGCTGGGGCAAATATGAAAAATGTGGAAGTGTAAATATTCGCTGGGTGTTTTGGATGTGTCTGAATGTGACTATTTCTCTGCTTTTCATGCATTATAAGAAGGGATACTATTGAAGAGAAAACAGTCTCTGCAAGATGGGCTTGCTATGTCCTCACCACTACTGAAGGAATATTGCACCCTGCAGTTTCCACTGAGCAGACAACAATTCATCCATGCATTCACAGCCAGCTATAAAGCCTCCAAATTATTTTTAATTTATTATTATTACTATTGTTGTTGTTCGTGTGTGTGCAAGCATGTATGTGTCTGTGTGGGCATGATGCATGTGCGCATGCTCTTGGGCACACATGTGCAAGCCGGAATGCCTATGATGGTCAGTGCAATCCAGAGACCAAACTCAGGTTGTCAGGCTCATAAGCGAGAGCGTCTCCCTGCTGAGTCCCTTCACGAGCCCAATCTCCTAATTCTTAAACTATTTTATAGTTTTCTGTGGAAAGGGAGTGATTCCCAACATACTGAAGAATAAGGTCTCTCCTGTCTAGACTGGGAAATCTGGGTATACAGTGCTGTGTCACCATAAGGAGCAATAAGATTCTATGAGAAGTCACCAAAAGACAGGCTGGGACCTAGCGGGGGTGACTCTGTATCTTTCTGCCATAATCTCTGTGGCTACTTTAGAGGATCATGTACGTGCACCTTCTTCAATGAAGTCACAAGTACAGTTGACAGCAGGGGCTCCCATCTCCTACCTTGACAGATGGGCAGGTTATCCCATGTTCCATCATCACGACATAATGAGACCATGTTGTATAGGTCAGGGTACCGGATCTTGAATCCCTCATGACAGGTGATGATTAACTTATCCCCATGTCTATATGTCTTGTTATGAATCTCAGCATCTTCAATTTGGGGGATGCGGCAGTCTGCAATAAAAGACGAATGTTACTTTGTTTTGCAAATTTAAAATGTTAACTGCTTTGCCATGAAGCTCTCGTTTTCAGCCCTGGTCTCAAACTATACAACACACAGATGCACGGTACTTCATCTGTCACCAGACTCAGCTGACAATGACAAGTTCACAGCCTGTGTCAGAACTAACAGGAAGAGGGACCCACTGTGCAGGGATCTCCTCACAAAAAGAACTTTATCTGCTGCTTCCTATCTGTGGCAGTTTGAATGTAATTGGCCCCCATAAGCTCATAGGGAGTGGCACTTTCAGGAGGAAGTGCGCCACTGTGGGGGTGGGCTTTGAGGTCTCCTACACTTAAGCTATGCCCAGTGTGAGCTCAGTTCACTTCCTGTTGCCCATGGATCGAGATGTAGAACTCTCAGCTCCTTCTCCAGCCCCACGTCTGCCTGCACGCTGCCGTGTTTCCTGCCATGATGATAATGGACTAAACCTCTGAAACTGTAAGCCACCCAAATTAAATGTTTTTTCTTTATAAAAGTTGCTGTGCTCATGGCGTCCTTCACAGCAATTGGAACCCTATCTAAGACACTACCAGACAGTTGATCTTCTGAATAATTCTGAAATGAATGAAGAGCTGGCTGTGTTTCCAGCAGGCTTTAACATGGTGCAGCCTGTCAGGCTGGTTGCTGCAGCCACCCAGGCATGGTGCAGGGCCTCGATGAGCACACACCATGTGCAGAATCACACGGAGCCTGAACTGTCCTTGCCTTTGCTACCAACACTTCCCATCTACACTTTTTGCTCTTCAAAGAACGCTAGGCCAACATATACTCTTGCCAACCTCCTAAGGTTCAGGACGGTCGGGCATACTCTATGCTCACACAGAGCGACTGAAGCCAAGTGAAAAGGACAATGAAAAGGAGAAACAGGAGAGAGTTAAAGGGGCAGTGAGGACATGCAAAAAAGCACGCCAAGAGTGCAAAGACAAGCTACTTCCACAATTTACCGTCGAAACAAACTGCAGTGCTCCTCACTACCACATTGGGACTCTGCTCGTCCTACCCCTGAGCACCTCACAACAAGTCCCCTCTGTTTCAAGTCACATCAACCACTGTGTGTTTTTCCCATCCCTCTTGAGTACATCTCTGTTAAATGCTTCTGATTTTGTGTATAATATTTTAGTGTTGGGGATGGAAAGCAGGACACAGTGCCTTCTGGGTAGATGTTCTATCTCGAGGTTTTACTGGCAGCCTTGAGAAATGTTTCTGATCTTCAATGCACAAAGGTTTATGACCTAATGATGGGCTCTACTTCAAATTTCTGGATTCTTAATTTTTAAAAAACAAGGCGAAAATCTAGGGGTAGTGTTTTTCCAATCAGAACCTTTCTCCAGAAATTCTTCAATGTGCTAAAGGATCTATGGCTTCCGAGCTGCTCCCTAGAGTCTATGGAATGCACAATGTGGCTGAAACAGCATGAACAAGAGTCCTGTTCATCAGGATGCTTCAAGCATGGAATTGTCAGCTCTGAGGCAATGAGCCCTGAGAGCCCTGACACAGGTAGAAAGGGAGGATTTCACAGTGGCTGGCAGCGACTAGCTTTGGTTATTCTTCAAAGGGTCCATCAAGGGCATGATGGGGTTGGTGCTAGGTTCTCTAGAAGCAGCTCAGGGCAGGGCACAACAGACTCCAGAAATCAGGACATGAAATATGGAGAAGGCTCAGAGAGAGAGAGAGAAGCAGAGGACATTCACTGTAGATCATCCGTAAGTCCAGGCGTATCTTTATCTTTGCCACCACTAACTTGAGAGCTAGATCTGTGTCACTTTGGCACAGGTGTTCCCCAATGTATTCCCAGTCCCGGACTCATTTGCACTCCTGGTGGAGAACTGCAGGGAGGGGGCACTGTCTAAAGTTCCACCAAGAAGAATTCTGGGAGTGCAAGGCCCTCTGAGCCCAGTCGGCTGATTTGGGCACACCAGGGTGTCCTCGCTACAGTCGAGGCTGAAGAGCTGTCTACTGGCTTCTATCTTGCCTCTCATGCACTTTGTATGAGTCTGTGGGAAAGAACGCTCTAACTATTCAAGCTTCACTGATAGTTTCCTGAGTTAAAATAGCCTCATTTCTTCCAAATCAAGCCTAGAATAGTCACAAGGTAACTGACAACTCTCTGCACCCCAGCGCTGCCTTCCTCTTAACGGAAAATGTGAATTATGTTTTCCTCAATGGCACTAAGCAGAAATTATGCGCAGCAAGTAAAAACACATTTATCAAGGCATCTGTCTGTAAAAATCTTGGTGTAAACAGTTCTTGCAGTGGTAATGTATATGTCTAAACAACCCTCCCATGATGGGCTTTAAATGTCTTTAAAAATTAACTAGCATAGTCAGGAGGCAGCCAGTGTGGGCAGTAAAGTCAATGGACAGAGTGGCTACCTGGACATCACACACAGGTTGATAAAGGCTGGTCAGAGGGAGAAGCTCCCAGGCCTGGCTCACAAGATTGACTTTCCAGCCTGTGTTAAGATTAATGTGGGATGTTTCTCCCAGGTTAGGTGTGTTGCAGTGTGTGTGTGTGGGGGGGGGCTGTGTGTGATATACTCTGATCAAAAAAAGAGCCTGTATGAGGTGACGCAACACCAGTCCACTACATGGGAGAGCCACCCAGCAGTAAGGCTTTGGAGTTAAAGTTCTACTAAAGCCGAGAAAACAGACTGAGATGTGCTCGAGGACCAAGGGGAAAGCTGGTCCAGGTCAGCTCTAACAAACCTTCAACTTCAACAGAAGGAAAGGCCACCCACACCCTGACTGCTCATGCACACTGGGTGGCACCCACTTCTCCCAGAAGGAAGGGTAAGATGGGGCCTGGAATAAGTATCTGCCCTGAGGAGCTTTGGTGACGATAAATAACCACCGACCTCATTGCTAGGAAAGGAATCAGAACCCTGAGTATCTGAAAATACATGTCTAATCTTCACTAATGCTGCTGAAGTTTTACAGAGGAATACGGATGTTCCTGGGATTACACAGGAGCAAGACACAGAAAAGCTCACTGTAAATGGAAAAATTAAAAGATGAAAATGAGGCTGAGGAGAGGGCTCAATCTGCAAAAATGCTTGCAAGCCTGAAGACTTGACTTCAAGTCCTAGAACTAATCATCATCATCACCACCACCAGCACCACCATCACCAGCACCACCACCACCAGCACCACCACCACCAGCACCACCACCACCATCATCATCATCACCACCATCACCATCATCATCATCATCATCATCAAAGCCTAATGAGTGAGCTCAAGGCCAATGAGAGACCTTGCCACTCCTGGAGGATGACATCCAAGGTTGTCCCCTGGCTTCTACATGCCTGTGCATGCACATGTATGTGAATCCCTCCCCTAGCAATGTATGCACACTACATACCCTACCGAAACTCCCAGATCAACGACCCAGTGTGGTGCACTTTCCCTCCCTGTCTTGCGGTTGAGTAGAAGCTGCAGTTTGCAGCCCTTGACCAGCATCAGAATGGAATCCCGCACTATGCATCACTAACCCATGAAAACACAAAACTCAATATGTGAAGGGAGCTTTCTACTGAGTGGGCATCGCTCCCACAGCATGGGAAAGGCAAAGCATCATTAAGCTGAACCATTGTTAAGCCAGGGACTGTTTGTCACACAACTTCCTAGGCCACAGATTCATCCATTCAGAAAAAACAGACAAAGCCACGGCAAACGTATCATTAGCAAAGACTAGAAGCATCTGTCAATATTTGATTCTGTCACACAGAATCCGGCCAACAGTTAGGACTCAGGTTGGCGAGCCACAAATGGGCACTTTCAGGATGTAGCCCGAGGGTATCAAAGGTTTCCATTCTGAAAGCCCTATTTCACCAGCCCACCACAGCCATTGCTGTACACTGAACCTATTAAAAACAGACTCGGTGTCATGAACAAGTCCAAAAGGAGAGATCCCGAGAAAGTGTTGCACAGTTACACTGAAGTACAGATTAATTTATTAGACTAGTCAGCAGAGCAGTCCCAGGGGGCGGGGGCAGGTGCAGGAAGAATCAAAAAAAAATTTTAAGATGTTGGTTATATGTAAAAATGCAAAACCATTCCCAGGACCATGAATATATGATGCGTAGATACATATGAGCCTCGAAAGCCACATCATTATGCTAAAGGCTCTAAACGTCTTGCCAGAAAGAATCTGACGTACATTCCCATGAACTGGCATCGGCAAAGCTTACTTATTCTCCTTCTTTATTCATTCATTCATTCATTCATTCAGCGGTCCAGTGTGTCCTAGGTGTGGGGGACAGAGACGTCCTCATTTCCACTCTTCCAGCATTTGCATGAGGGATGCTTCTAACCGCAAAATTAAGAGACAAATGAGCTAGAAAATAACAGGCAAATCTCGCGACTGCGGTGAGCTCATAATGTGGTGATAAGATAGGGAGTGACTCGGGGACTCATTTAATTCGAGCAGACAGGCAAGGGGCCTCTGAGGAAATGACATTTATTAAGCTGAGACCTGAATGACAGCACAGATCCAATTACACGTGGATCTGGGAGATTTCAGGCAGAATGGTTAGGTTAGCACAAAGGCCAGAAAGGAGCTTGGGGTCCTAAAACACACCAGGGAAGACCTGTGTGTTTGGAAGATAGCAGCCAATTGGGGGTGAGGGGAGGCCACAAACCACACAGGGCCTGATAGATTAGGACAGGGAATGGGGTTTTATTTTAGTGGGATGGGACACTATTAGACCCTAAGCTTGTAGAAGAGTCTGAATTATATTCTCAAAAGGTTTGTCACTTGTGCTGTGAAGGAGGAACCTTGGCCAAAGGTATGGTCTTGTCCTCAGGTCCTGGAGTGTCCTGCCTGAGATTAGGACCCTTGCTGACCTAGTAGAGTCAGGCATGCTACGTAGTCTGTGTAATTTGGGACACCAAATATCAGTTCAGCTTCCTGGTGGGACTGGAGACCAATATCAGCCCTAAGTAATCAACACTGTCTATATGAAAGAACCCCAATAAAACTCCGGATACTAACACATGAGTGAGTCTCCCTGGTTGTGGATACACCATCATACACTGCTGCTTGACAGACAGGCACTGTGGGCACAGCTCCACTGGGGGCTGGTGGCCGTGACTCCTATAGGTCATGCCCTACGTACCTCTTTTCTTGTGAGATTTTAACCTGTGTGTCCCCCCTGTCATACACTTATCCACAGGGTTCACAGTTTTTCTAAGTTATGTGAGTCTGACTGAATTACTGAACTTGAAAGGGGCCGTGGAGAGCCCCAGATCTGCAGACAGTGTCAGACTGGGGGAGGCTGTAGGACCCTGAACTTTGCACCACTGGATGGTATTTTAATTCATGATCTACTGGCATCCATCCACTAGCATCGCTGCTTCATTCAATACAACCCAGAGAGATAGCCCTGACCACTGGTTCACTCAGGGGTAGGCTGCAGGAGTTTAATGAAATCAGTCCGGGCAAATGATGTCGTTATGGACAATCAACACAGAGCCAGGAGAGGGAGAGGTGACAGCTATTGTTGTCCAGAAGAGAGCCGATAGAAGAGGGGGTGCTGCCGACAAAAAAGAGGGGGTGCCGACGAGAAAAGAGGTGCCACCCTGTGCATGGCTTTGCTTCATAAGCAGGGATGGTTCTGGCTGGTTCTTTCTTCTTTAAAAAATGTTGACTTTGATGAAACCTGATGTAGCATTGGAACAATACACTTGACAGCTTGTGGCTCTACATAAATCCTACTGTGGAATTACTAGTTAGTTCCCAGCCTAAAACCACTAAGAAAAACATATAGACACAGACAGACAGACCTGGTGTGTTAGGGGGTGTCAAAAAATGATGGTAAGAACACTTCTCTGTGATTTGCTACTTAAAAGTACCCCCCCCCTTTAAAGACTCTTTCTTCTTTTTTGAGACAGGGTCGCTATGTAGCCCGGATGGCCTATGACACTGAGCTGAGCTTAAGGTACTTATCTTTGTATTTTTATATTTACAACTTAGAGAGTGGATATTAGCCGTCCATTCTGTAGGGCTAGACTGTTACACATTACATATACTGGAGTATATATGCGACATTTACAAAAACTGACCACATTGGAAATTCAGTCTCAACAAATAGCAAGTGACTGAAATTACTGAACATGTATTTGGGCCACAATGAAAATAAGATAGAAATGAATTGTTACAAAATTCCTATGTTGGAAAGTGAGTAATATCCTAAATAATAAAACCATAGCAGTTTTGAAAGCTGCTTACAATGTACTTCCTGTTTACTTAGGTAATATTATATCCTTCTGGAGTCTTTGCTAAAGTTAAAAAATAGATAGTTATCTGCCGGGTGGTGGTGGCGCATGCCTTTAATCCCAGCACTTGGGAGGCAGAGGCAGGTGGATCTCTTTGAGTTTGAGACCAGCCTGGTCTACAAGAGCTAGTTCCAGGACAGGCTCCAAAACCACAGAGAAACCCTGTCTCGAAAAAGCAAAAACAAACAAACAAAAAGATGATAGTTATAATTATAGTTTTCCTTAGTTATGATAAAAATAATGTAAATATAGATGTTGTAACTGTAATTCTTACTTAATACCTGTCTTGTTATACATAATTTTACTATGTTAAAGTTAAAACCTTCCTTTTTATTTGAACAGAAAAGGGGAAATGGTGTGGGAAGTCCTTCTGTCTATGTTTTGCTTTTATTGATTAATGAATAAAGCTGTTTTGGTCAGTGGCTTAGCAAAATAGGGCAAGGCGGGAGTTCCAAGAAGATAGAGGAGGAGAGAGCAGGTAAAGTCAGGGAGAAGCCATGGAGCCACCAGAGGAGAAAGACGTGAGGTGCCAGCCAGAACCTTGCCGGTAAGCCACGAGCCTCATGGTAAAATATAAAACAATAAAAATGGGTTAACCAAAGATATAAGAGCTAGCTAACAATATGATTAAATATGGCCAAACAGTGACTTAAAAAATATAATTTCTGCTTAATTATTTTGTGGTCTGGGCAGCTGGGAACAAACAAATGGCTTCCTCCAACAATAATGTATAGTATGCAAATAAATCTATGGCCATACATTTCTCTTTAAGCCTAAACACACACAGGAAGTCCAGCATGGTTGCTCATACCTGCCAGTAATCCCAGCACTCAGGAGGCAGAGGCAGATTTGCTTGGAACTCTATGGGTTTGAAGCCAGTCAAGGCTACACAATGAGACTCAAGAAGCAAAAATATCTAAGTATACAAAGAAATATTAAATACTTAAAAAAAAGTCAAGAACACACACCTTAGAGTTGGTTAAGTGAAATTTGCCGACTGGTTGTTCATATTTTCCATGTTATGTTTTTATTATAGCTATGAGTTTGTACTTAAAGTTCTATTGAATTTTGCTTTGTAAATATTGAGGTATGTTACTAGATATATATAAATTTAGGGTTATCCTTTAGAACTAAAATTAAGCATTCTTAAATGGTCAGAAAATGGATAGGTGATTAAGCCTGAAGAAAGTACAAGGATATAAATAATACAGAGTAAAGGATAGGGAGATCATTAACAATAAAAGAAACAAAAGCTAAAAAGGACCAGCAAGATCAAGTATTGGTCCTTTGAAATCACAAGCAACAATCACTGATAGGATTTATCAAGAACTATGTAGTTCACCCAAGGCAAGAACAACACCCTCTTCGGTCTTCCACAGGTATCTTCTGATCTCCAAGGGCACCTAGCATGCACATGGCTCGTACACATACATGCAGGCAAACTCTCACATACTTCAAGAACTTACAAAAAACTTTCAAGAACTTACAAATATAAACAGTAAAATAAATGAATCAAATATGTCTGAATTTCTAACAGATCAATTTAAATAAACTTAAAACTTTTATCAAAAGTTCAGATAAAAATCTGAATCCTAAATTCAAATAAATAAAAGACAAGACCTCCATATAGAAAACATTATTGAGAACAACTGTTAAAGACCTTAGTAAGTAGGGAGAACTAATATTGCATAGGTCTTATTTTCCTCAGAATTTTAATTATTTTTCTTTTCTAGTTGTTATGACAGAAAGTTAAAAAAAAAAGGTTTATTTTCATTATGACACCAGTTTTTGGTCAGAGCAGGGAGGTCACAGAGGTCACAGACTTGAAGCAGCCAGTCACACTCACAGTCAAGAGCAGAGAGAGGATGAATACAGCATGCTTACTGTTCAGTTCCCTTGTCCACTCTTAACACAACCCAGGACCCAAGCCTAGGGGATGCTGCCACCCACAGTGGACCGGGTCTTCCTACATCAATTAA
>NC_022013.1:81765044-81770263 GCF_000317375.1 Microtus ochrogaster
ACTAGATAAAAATCACCCGTGGACACGCCCACAGGTCCACCTAATAAAATCACCCATGGACACGCCCACAGGTCCACCTAATAAAATCACCTATGGACACCTAATCTGGACCGTTCCTCACCAAGACCCAGGTGACTCTAGACTGTGTCAAATCACCAAACCCAACAAAGTAACATTCAGAATTCAAACTTGTTTCGACAGTAGCTGTGCTCATTCTATGATTTATATGGAAACATGGAAGGCCAAGAAGAGCCAAGGCAGTCTTGACAGAACAGAGAAAGGGGGTAAGACTTGTGTTACAGGCATTTAAGAGCAATTACAGGGCTGCAGTCATGAAAACAGAATCACATCCAGCGCAGGACAGACAGACCAATAGAACAGAGACCAAGCTAGGTCTTCCATCTCCTGACATAGGGGGCCATGGGAATCAGGAGAGACAGTCATTCCAATGAACAATGCTACGTGTATTATATACAAACCAAGCCCAAGAAGGAGAGTTAGGGGGCTAAATATGAGGGCAGGGCAGCAAGGTTCTGAGATTACAGAAGACAATGCCTTTGTGTGTGTGTGTGTGTGTGTGTGTGTGTGTGTGTGTGTGTGTATGCATACGCGAGCACTGGTACCTGTGGAAGCCAGAAGAGGACATCGGATTCCCCCTGGAGCTAGAGTTACAGGTAGCTGTGAGTCACCTAACGTGGATGGTGGGACTCAAACTTGGGTCTTCTGAAAGAGCCTTCTCTCCAGCCCCATGAAAATATTTTTTTTTAACATGACAAAGAAAACCTCCACAGAACTTTAACATAAAGAAAACGGCTGATACATTTGACTGCATTCACATTAAAATATTCTGTGCATCACACTGACAATAAGAGAGTAAAACCTTAAGCCACAGAGCAGCTTTGTAGCACCTACAGCCAACAAAGGACTCGGATTCAGTGTCTATAAAATCTCCTAAGAATCAATACAGAAAAGACAACTGATCAATAAATGGTTAAGCGAATTAAGCAGACACTTCACAGGAGAGAATCACGAGCTAGCCAATAAACACAAGAAGGTTCTCAACTCTATCATTCACCAGGGAAGTGAACATTAAAGGTGGGAGACTCAGGGAGTGGCGGACATACCTCCAAAAGTGGGGCTGGGGAGGCTGAGGCAGGAGGGTCCTGCACTCTATGACACCGTCTCAACACAAGGCCAACCAACTAACCAACCAAAAACACAGAGACAAACTCCCAAACAAGCATCCCAGTACAAAGTTAGAGGGGGCACTGCATGCCTGCCAGATGGTTAAGTATTGCTAACACTAAGGGGCATGTTCTGTTTGTAGAAGTTTAAACTGGCACAACCACTTGTGATCATTAGCAACATCTATTAACACAGGATATATGCATATCACCTCAGCAGCTCTACGCTCTGGTACAGAGCCAGTAGAAATAGAAGATTATCATTTGTCAATAGGGATGTTCTGATATGCTCACTGCAGCATTATTTATAACAGAAGACAGTTGGAAAAGTCTAAAACGGCCACCAAAATGAATCTTCAAATGATGACATGTCTATACGTTAGAACACCAAGAAACAATGGAGACGATGCAGCTGCAGCGGTGGCCATACTACGTGTGTATTTCATAAACATAAAATTAGATATAAAGCAAAGCTACTCTGTATGTAATTCCATGTACATAAACTCCAAAACTAGGCAAAAGGGCATTCAACCTGAAACAACATGTTTAGGAATAGTGTGTGCTTTGGGATTAAACGTCTCAATCATGAGAGGTGATTGCCACCTCTCAGAGGGAGGAAGGGGACTGGGAATGAACTTGTGGGGATGCCAGCAGTGTCCTATTTCCTCCCTGGACGATGGCGATGTTGGTGTTACCTCGAGCGTTTTCACTGTTTTGTTTCACGAACTTTCCTAGTAGCTCACCAAATTTTGCAAATTTAAACGAAGTCCTAAGGACAGCAAAATGAGTCCAGTAAGGAAATCACTGACGATGCTGCCCCGTTACCTACCTCACCCAGAGCTGCTGGGTCTGGAGGTGGAGCCATTTAATGGAATTTCTAGGGACAATGATTCTCTGCGTGGGGATGAAGCACTGAAATTTCCCAAAGCATAAAACTTTATTTGCCAGAAAATTTTCAAGACGGTAAGCTGATCTCTTGACGTAAATTAGAGAAATTGGTGCAGGTTCCACAAAAAGGTAAACTGTGATTTTTTTCTTCATATATGTGGATATATGTGTACATGTTCATGTGTGCAAATACACATATATTCTGAGTATGCATACACATGCGTATGAGGATAGTGGTTAACTTCAAGTGTTCCCTTCTATTGCTCACTATTATCTGTTATTATTTACTACTAAAATTATATTATTATTATTATTATTATTATTATTATTATTTTGAGACCAAGTCTCCCACAGAACCTGGAACTTATCCATACTGATACAGAGAGATGGCTGACCAGCAAGCCCTCGGATCCTTTTGTCTCCACAAGGATTACAAGCACAAACCACCATGCCTGGCTTTTTACATGGGTGCTAGGGACCCGAACTCAGGTCCTCATGCCTGTTCAGCTGGCATTTTGTCCATGGAATCATCTCCCCAGCCCTTTCTCCTTCTCCTGATTGAAAAAAAAAAAAAGATTAGTTATCTTATCTTCAAAGAAATTTTGAGATCAATTTCCACTTTCTGGAAAGTAGCCTCATATGTAAAGAGGAAGAGATGGGAAGCATTGGGTGATGCAGAGTAGGCTCAGAAGAAGCATTAAAAACAATTTCAGGCCTGGCAGTGGTAGCGCATACCTTTAATCTCAGCACTCGGGAGGCACAGGCAGGCGGATCTCTGTGAGTTCGAAGCCAGCCTGGTCTACAGAGCGAGTTCCAGGACAGGCTCCACAGGTACTGGGAAACCCTGTCTTGAAATACCAAACCAAAGCAAAAACAATTTTATGCTAGGCAGGTGCTCTTCTTTGGTGGTACCGAGTACACCAATCTCATTTGCCTTCTGGGGTACTTCTCCCAGCTAAGAATGGGGTTCAAAGGCAGTTCTCACAGATGGATGACTGACAGCATCTTTACTCACAGACAGAAGACCCAGGGCAAGCCTCTCAAGGGGTACCTGAGGCCCAGCTGGAGAATCACCCACATGTCCAATTAGTTTAGATTCCAGCCTGAAAGATGCTTAGGGCATGATGCCTGGAAACGTTCACTTTTCGTACCTCTGGGGCAATCAGAGGCTAAGAAGAACCATCTGAGAAGAAGCCCAAGGTCAGTGCAGGGGACCGGGGAGACAGACGACATCAGTCAAAACAAAAGATGCTAGCCGGGAATTTAATGACCCCAGCAGCTGCGTTAGCCAAGTGACATTGAATTCTAAACTGAGCGGGTCTGCACTATGAGGCCTTTGCTTTGCAGACCCAGTAGGGGCTCTGGGGAGGTCTCTATCGGTGCTGATGGGACTCAGAAAATGGAGCCAGGAGAGCCTGGGTCAGGCTAAAACCACTCCATACTGGAGTGAGAGAATTGCGTACGTACACAGTGACGGGTTTGAAAGGAATCCCTGGGATAAGCCCTACTTTTTTTACAAATAGCCAATCTAACTCTGGGTTGTTGCAAGTGTGAGCTTATGAAAAATTATTGCTTTCTGGGGGAATCTCCATCGTCAACTAGGTGTTCAAGGTCACCATCAGTCATCATGTGACCTTTCCACGTGACCTGACAGGGATCAGAACACGTGTTGATGCTGTGACTCTCCATTTACCCGGCAATTCTGTGATTTAAAGCCACCCCACCCCCACTTGTGGGAGGGTCCTTGTACAGTCAGGGTGGGAATGAATTGTTCACAGATGAAAGAAGACAAGAAGGCGGGCACAGCTGGCTAAGGAGCAATGCTGCCCTGGTGGCAGCTTCTCCTCTGCACTTGCTGGACTTGATGATAAGGCTACCAAACCCTTGCCTGTAGCTGTCTGGCTGTCATCTTGCCATGGGGGCAAGTGATCATTCTGACCTGATCTTATTTCTTCTAGAATTTTTTTCCTTTCAAGTCATGTCTACATTTAATATAAGAAATTCTTGAAGAACAAAAGTCAGATTCACATGGAAATGACAGGGGAGAGCGCTGGGAAAATGGTGTCTTCTGTCAACATCAACAAAAGTGGCCTTGGGGACAGGCAGGGGTGTCCTTCTGCACTCTCCTACCTTAGAAGATGTAAACATGAGTGTGTCATAGTGGGAAATTTGGAAATACTCGCTCTTGGGGTCAGAAGCTGTCTCTTTCAATAACTCACGTCTAGAGCAACACGGAAGGGATTTTGGGTGATAGGAAGCACACCTGAGAAGAAAAGAGCCTTAAATAAAACATTTTTAGGGCTTCCATCTGTTTGGTGAAGCTCCTGGAGCTGGAAGACAGCTCAACTTAATATATGAGTAGCCATAAAAAGGAGTAAGACTCCCCTGCTTTTGAAAAATGCCTGCACCCCTCACTTTTGATGAATAAAGGGGCTGGCTGCCAGCTCTGGCTGGTGAGTCAAGGTGGATCTTTTAATTAAAAATTTATAATGTAATAATAATACTTAAACTCACATCGCACCCTTCCCCCAGGAAGCTGAAATAATCTTCTAAATGTCAAATTATTCATCTTTTATAGCAGTCCTGGTCAGGCCTATGGGAGCCAAAATAGTAAGTACTTTTAAAAGGTCCTTCATGAATGAATTTTTTCTTTTTCTCTTTGGCGTACTGCAAGGAAGTTAGACAAAGAAGGGTTAAACATGCAGCCATAGCAAGCCGGGTCATCCTGGGAACAATTCTTCTACCTTCTAATCAACCTTTGGGCTATGATTAGGCAACCAGGTAACAGAGACAGGGAGTCAGGAAGTACAAAGGGATTCCTGGGTGCACCCTGGACCTGCCTGGGCAGCTTTGAGAAATGCCCCTTGCTGTGGGGGGAGCACCTCCTCCAAAGGGAAACAATCAAGAGAATGAAACTGTGGGGGTACAGGAGTCACAAGAACTGGAGTTCTCTGGAATGATCCCCAGCTCTGTTTTTTGTTTTTGTTTTGTTTATGAAGCTTGCCAGGTGATTCACAGCTCCAGAAAGCATAAGACTGAAAGTCAATGGGACGATGGCCCATCCACTCCCAGCTTGCTCGCTGGGCACAGTGTGTGTGTGTGTGTGTGTGTGTGTGTGTGTGTGTGTGTGTGTGTGTGTGTGTGTGT
>NC_022013.1:81770363-81778770 GCF_000317375.1 Microtus ochrogaster
TCACTTGATGCTTGCACAAGTCTCTGACAAACTGACACTCTGAGCTCTAAAATGGTCTCCAAGGACCTCTGCTAAACACTGCAGATAATAAGCTCTCTTCCCTCAAACAATGCTTTAGGCCACTCCATCCCCGAGTAAGGGGTTCTGGGGGCTTCTGAAGGAGAAAATCACCTGGGCGGTTTCTGGTTTTCTTTTCCTAAGAATACAGATTCCTTGACCCTGCTCCTAGTGCTTTGGTGAGGGAGGTATGACTAGGTATTTACAACAGGTTCTGCAGCAGGGATCCTTGGTCACACTTTTAAAGTCAGTGCCCTGTAGGAAAGGTCCTTACCAAGAATGCTGACAAGATGAGGCCTTCCTAAGAGGTGGCCATTAATGGTCTGTCATTCCCTACGTCCAGAGGGAAGAAAGGAGCCCTAGCCAGGTAGGCTGAGTGAGTCCTGGAAAGCACAGAGCTGATCCCATCCCTGCCACTGTCTAGGGTTTCATGGAGAATCCAGCTCCTCTGAGCCTCTGAATTCTCATCCGGAAAACAGATGGCCAGAGGCGCCACGCTGGGCTACTGTACTCGAACACAGAGTGCATCCATCATAGCACTCAGTTACTGATGAACGCACCCTGCATCCAGCACCCACTGAAGAAGATACTGTGTATTCAGCACACCGTGGCTCCAGGGCAGCACCTGGCCATCAATGAACACACTATGCTCTAACACAGCACCCGGTCTACATAGGACATGCCTCCTAGGAACAGTGCAGTCTCCCTGGGGCAAAGGAGCATGAAGGTATGGCACCAGAACAAGCCCGCGAGCCAGAGATGGGCAGAGTGCAGGAAGATGTGGGGGGACACTGCTGTCATTGTTCATCTTTGTCAACGTTCCCAAAGTGCGGGATCTGGAATTGGCAGCCCCTTTCGCCACCCTACAGATAACCCAGAATCAACTGAACGCACACTGTTAACTGTGGAAAATCTATGAGACAGTGTGTGCTGAGGTGAGCCCAGGCCCAGAGGGAAGGCACGCTCTGTGTGAAAGACTACAGTAGGCTGGAGTCACCTCGCACATGAAACCCAAGCATTAGCCAAGGAATCCAGGGCATTCCTCTAAGAGCTGGGTGTGACTAGTCACTGGAATACCCAGGCCATCTGTGGAAGGCCCTTGGGGAGCCTCTGAGGCAGGTGGCTGCAGAAGACCTGCAAGAGTAGGAGGAAGCCCGAGTTGCCCCAACCCTCTGTCTTCCTTTCACAGCCCAGGGATGAGAGCTGCCTACTCAGAGATGCAGATAACGAGGAACCCGCATACCCGCGGCAGCATCTCCACACACCTGCAGGGTGTGACTGCATGCCACCTGCTGTGTGGCATTTCCAGACTGAGGGCTCCCTGCCTTTGAAGGCACTGAAACAGGAATGAGGAGCCTGAGAAAAAACACAGCATAGTTAAGAGCACCAACTGCTCTCACAAAGGACCCAGGCTGGTTCCCCAGGGGCCACACAGTGGCTCACAATCATTCATTTATAACTCAAATTCCAGGAGGTCTGACACTTTCTTCCCACCTCAGAGGGCACTGCGCACACACGATGCACAGACATACCAGACACACAGGCAGTCACAACACAAAATACTTTTAAAAATTATTTTTTAATGCTTAAATACACATAAAATAATTTTTAAAATTTTCCCAGAGTCACACATTTCCCACCAAGACAGTGGCCCTTGCATTTGAAACAGCACTGAAGGTTATGCTTGGGGTTTGGGGCAGGAGGCTGTGGTGATGCTGAGGGCAATGGGTTCTGGGTAGGCAGTAGTTTGGGGTTGCATTTCCTGTGTGGTCAGCTGAGAACTGTCTGACCGACAGTAGAGGAATCCCTTCCTCTCAGGCGACCTGAAACAAGGGGTGCTCCACAGAGGGACATGTAAGGTCCTTTCAGAGCACCGTTGTGGGATGAAGAGGAGGGCCACTGTCCTCAGAAACCATCTGGGCACTTGCTAGGGAAGAAACATTGGAACAGCTGTCTGCTAGAGCTGGGGACGCCAGGGTCATGAGCATGCTTTTTTTCTTAATATGTATTTGTCAAAAACTGACATAAAATGTGATAACCAAGGAGGCTGGGGGCTGTTCTCCGAACCGCTCAAGGGAGGAAAGGAAAATCCATCCCATCTTGTCTAATTCCCACCCCCATCCCCCACCTCCTTTACTGAGGAGAATTTGCTGAGGAAGAACTCAAATACTAATTTCATAAAATTTTAATTTTCTCAGGTCTCTACTTCTCGAAGCAGCTACTCCAGACAGGGGCATTTAAAGGAGAAAAGAAAGGCGTGTGCCTTATCACCTGTGTTGACTACTCCCAAACATGTTCTGAGGACACCCCAAAACCAAATGATGCTGTTTCTGCTACAGAGATCTGACTTTAAAAGCTTCATAAACGCCCTTCCTAGTAGCGAGACTCCTGAGGGACTTCGGTGCTATGCAGTGCAGGCTCACGGTCTAAGGCTTGCCAATGTAGGAACTAACTGGCTGCAATTGATTCTTTAGTTCTCTGCTTAAAACACAAAAGCAGAAACTTCTGTCTAGCTGGAGTAACCAACGCATAAGGGCAAAGTGCGTCCCGTAGCCCAGCAGCAAAAGATGCTTAATCGAGAAAACATTTCCAGTAACGCTGACGACTGACAGACTGGGCAAGATGGGCTGAGTCTCCTCCCGTCCCCTGTCAGCATGAATAGGAACCGAAGTGGCTTTATTTTACTTCCTGGGATATTTTACTTTTACAATACACTTTCCTCTCTCTCTCTCTCTCTCTCTCTCTCTCTCTCTCTCTCTCTCTCTCTCTCTCTCTCTCTGAATGGGTCTCTCCACAGAGATCAGGTTAGTCTGGAACTTTCAGTCTTCCTGTCTCAGCCTAAGGCATGCACACCAACATGAGGGTCAGCCCAGAGCTGATTCTAGCCGTCTGTGTGCTCAGGTCTTGGCATTTGTGTTCAGCCTGTGTCTGTAAATCCAATTCGCAAAAAGCTAATCTTATTTCACCCCTTCTTCACAGGAAAGGGTGTTATCCCCAGGAAAGTGTTCCCAGTTAGACCTCGCTGGGTGGTTTTACCAAAGCAGAGGCCCAGCTGGTGGCTGGCATCCTGACCTCACAGGTCTGCAATGCTGTGCCAACAAGGTGTACTCTCGGTCTCTGGCCAATTTCAGCATTTCCATGCAACCAGGTGCTTTCACCCACGCTCCAGGTCCTGAAGGCTAGAGTGGCCCTTGCATGATGGCTCAGAGAAAAAAATCTGTGTTTTCCAAGTGGGAGATTCGGGTGCCGAGAAGAATCCACTCCCCGTAATGTCCGCTATGCAGACCTCCGCTGACACTGAGCTTCCCCGAAACAAGCAGTTTAGACTGGAATGCGAGGAAAGAGCTGGTGCGCGTGAGGGCAGAGAGTAAAGAGGTGGGAATCCGAGGGACCGCCCAAGAGGACTTCGGCTCAATTTGTTTTACAGCGCATCGCGTCAACACTTCTGCAGAGCACCGCGCAGATGGTGGATATCCGGAGTCAAGGGGACTGAATGGTTAAGAAATCCGCTTCTCAGCTCAGACATGCTGGTACATGTTTGTGCTTCCAGCACTTTTGGGATAGAGGCAGGAGGATCAGAAGTTCAAGGTTATCGTTGGCTACATAGCAAATTCCAGGCCAGCCTGGGATACAGGAGACCCTGTCAAACAAACAAACAAACGTTTGCTTCTCGACAGAGCTGACAAGCAGGGTAAGGGACTCTGAAAGGCTGTTTCTCCACCACTTCTGTCTTGCTGGTTTTCAGCAGCACTGACGGGATCCCTAATGGTCCCCATGATGTCATCATTACCTTTAGTTCTTGTACTTCCTCAGAAGCTGTGTGACCTTGAGCAAGTGAGTGAGCCTCCCTGAGTCTCAGCCACCCAAAGAGAAAATAAGAACATAAATTTCATCTCACAGGGTAGCTGTGCCTGCCAAAGAGTGAGGCCGACATAAATCCTCATTATCTCCATTACAAAACTTCTCAGCCTTCCAGCAAGGGGAGCAAATTAATTCAACAGCTCTTACTAACCACCCAGCATAAATGTGAAGCACTCAGCTACGGTTATTTACAAAGCAGGAAAAAAAAATCTCCCTGGTGTAGACCCCACCCACCACCTTCCCTAGGAGCGGTGCAGAATAAAGGGCCAGGGAGGTAACTCAGTGGTAGATGGCTAACCTAGCATGCCCGAGACCCTGGGTTCAATCCCTGAGACCAAACAGTAAATAAAGAACACCAAAGACATCAACAATGACGTTTTCCACCACCACGGCACAACGGCCACCTCTGCCTGCAAGCCTCCCAAAGATCAGGGGTCCCACCGCTAAGAGCAAACATACCACTCTGCCTAAGCTGGTGCGCTGTCCTTCCGAGCCTTCCCAAACACGGCTTACCACTCAACGCCATGGCCAGAAGGCAGATCTGGACCACCATTTAGAGAGTCAAGGTCTTGTTTCAGGTGGCAGGGTGGGACTACTGAGTCCGGGCACCGTGCCAGCACTTCCTGCTGTGCCTTCTCCTTATTGTCTTGGCACTCAGGAAGCCAGCCCCCAACCAAGGAGATGGCATAACACCTGGCTTTACCCCCAGCACACAGGGATAAAAAGAAAGCTCATTTTAAAGAAGTCAAATGGCTTCTGTTTTGCCCCAAGAAGATGACACAAGAGAAGGCCCTCATTTCTGGGCCATCACTTGGGCCCTTGGTTCTCCTTCACTTTGCCATCTCACAGTCCTGGGTATGAGGCATCTCAGGCCATGGTCTTCAGCAGGGTATACAGACATAAGCCAAATAAACTTCTAGCTCCGTGGAATTTTTCAGAGACCACAGCTCTCACATGGAATCCATGCAAGAGGGAATGGTGAATTTATTAGCGAGTACTTTAAGGGCAAGAGACCGGTCTTGCTCATCCTTTGTAATTTCCATATAAAAAAAACGCATAATGAAAGGTGCTTGTCAGATTAAATCAGCTTAGAAGTTTCATAAAGCAGGGCTGGAGAGATGGCTCAGTGGGGAAGAGCACAGACTGCTCGTGCAGAGGACCTGAGTTCAGTTCCCCACACCCATGTTGGCCTGTATCTCCAGCTCTGGGGGCTCCACAGGCAGCTGCCCTCACATGCATGCATGCACACACGGGATCTTTTTAAAGTTTCATCAATGAAGAACACATTATTAAATCACAGTGATCCTTCAGATCATAAAAAACTTCCTCCCAAAAGCAACTTCAATAACGAAGAGAAAGGGAAGCCGGCTCCTAATGGGCTCACACATTACAGAGCAGCGGCCGAGCAGGCCCGCGCCCCCTGGAGGTTAGAGGTTTGCGTTAATTTCTGATCCACGCCTATTCCAACGTCAGCCGCGCCTGTCCTGTGAGACTCATAATCAATCTCTTAGCGCTCCAATTAATTACACAATTCATTTTGCATAACTCTACACATTGTCTACGGAGCAAAGTAAAACAAGTAAAATGAAACAAACCAAACCAAAATAAACCAAAAAAGCATGATGACCCAGCCAGCGGATTTAGGCTAGCTAAATCCCAGCATCAGCAATAGATCCCAGGGTCACTACTAGCAAGGGCTGTCCGCTGTGTCAACCCGCTCTCCCGGCCTTAGTGCCCTATGAACGAATCACACCAAATGCTGGTCTTAAACGTGGTAGTTGATTTGACTCTGAGTAGCATCCCACCCTCTATATCACCAGCATCTGCGCGAAAATGCTCACTACCCTCGTCACTGAGAAACACGGGAGTGAGTGCTGAACTGGCAGTCTGATCACAAAGTGCCCATGTGACCCGAACGTCCTCTCGCCCCAGCCGGAACAGTGACAAACTGGATGGCAAGTGACAGAGAAAGAGGATGATGTGAACTCATCCCATAGACTAGACCAGCCCTGGGATCCATGCCTCCAGTGTATCCAAGCCCTCATCCCCGAGAGTCACATCCCTGGCTCCCACCGAGGCACAGGCCCCTTTACCTTCTTGTATGCAGACGGGTCTGTCACTCGGGACCCAGCCTAGGGTCCCATTAAAATACTTCATACACAGTCTCTTGGTAGAGCCCTTCAGTTTGAATCCGTCTTGGCAGTGAAACCGGGTTACAGAACTTTCAAAGAACACTCCTCCACTGGGGGTCCGGAAGCCATTCTCTGGAACGCCCGGATCAGCACACACGTTGAGGTCATTGAGCCCTACAATGACACAAAGAGAGAGAAAGTGCCTTGAATACTTCTCTAAGAACTGTATCCCTGCACCTTGTGCTACTCCAATGGTATGAACGAAACTAAGAGCCTACAGGTGTTGGCTTGCTTTCACTGCTTATGAGAGGCCAAGAATGAGGAAGGTGCAGCTCCTGCCAGGATAATGTCCCAAATGTGCCCTCAAGGGGTGGCATGGAAATGGCCAACCTCTGAACAGACATCTACTGTTTTGTTTTTTTCCTATAAAGTAAGGAAAGCCAACCCACAAATCTTCACTGAGCAGGTATCAGGAAGTAGCATGCACAACTCCACGGAGATGGGGTTGGTGTGTCCATCTTCAATTTCCATACAGCACGCTGGTATGACTTCTCAGATTCAGAGGGCAGGGCACAACCCTGGGGCCCCTGGCTTTCAGCTGTGTCCTGGATGCTGGACTCCTGAGGCAGCCACTCCTCTTTAGTACCCTGTATTGCTAAAGGTCCTCAGCTGTTGGTGACATCCCTCACTCCGGGTGCTCTTGTGAGACACATACTCCCTCCCCACTGGCCCGCAGGGTCACTGTGCCAAAAGCCTCTCAGCACGAGAGGCGCAATGGTGTCAGCACGTCCAAAACTCACTGTCAGAGCTCCCTCTGTGCAGAGACGATGAGGAATGGTGGAGGCAGTGGTGGGGACAGCACCCACACTTCTGCTCCTTAGGTATGACCAAGTGTGATATCACACCAAAGCAACCAGATACCATCCAGGTACCAATCAATAGTACTGTCTAGGGGAGGGCTACTGGAAAGTTGCCACATTGTTGCTTCAAGTTTGCATGTTTAGGGAAAGTACTTCAGGTCCTCGGGTGCTTCCGATGCAAAGAAAGTCACGATTTCCTTCTGTCTGGAAGGATGTACACTTCTGCGGTGGGTCCCTTGAAAAGGTCATTCTGACAGAGTCAGAATGGGGTACATGTGTGTCCATGGGAGCCACAGAAGGGCATGAGGGTGGGGAAGCCTCTAGAAGGCCTCCAGCTGAGTCCTTAGGAGAGTGGACATACCAGCCAGAAAGGGAGATGAACATGAAGGGTACAGGTCAGAACCTCCATGGCTAAAGACGGATGACACCGAGACCACTACCTGGACACCAGAAGGGACAGGATGAAACTTGTCTGCTGATGTTTAAAGAGGGAAAAGTGGTAGTCAGCATGGGCTTCTCTCTCGGGAGGTCCAGTGTGAATAGAACATGGGGCAGTAGCTGCCCTTGTAAGAGGGATAAGGCAGAGTTTTTAACCATTGTTGAATTAAAATGTTAAGATAAAGCCAGCCACAGTAGCTCGAGTCTGTAATCCCAGCACTCTAGAGGCTAAGCAGGGATTGCTGTGAGCATGAGGCCAGCCTGAGTTACACAGGGAGTTCCTGGTCAGCCTGAGATACACAGTAAGAGGCTGCCCTTACTAATTTTTTTTAAATGACAGAGAACTAAGAATCTTCACACAACAAAGAAACAAAATTGGAGAACAGAAAGCTGTAGCTGAGGTAAGTGAGGGGCACACTCCAGTAAGCTGCTGCTACCCAGCTATGGGCAGGGAGGAGACCTAAACCCAGGGGGCAAAGGATATTAATCTTCCACTGAAATAGAAAGGAGGTACTGTCACACCCTTGAATGAGGGAAGGACATTTCCCATAAGGCAAGCCTCCTTAGAACATACACAGGAGGTCTCTCTTCCCATTAGGGTAGCCTGGGCTCACTCCTCAAGGTTTTCCTCACTGTGACCAGAACTGCTAGTCTACTACTGTGTCCTTGTCTAGTCTATGAAAGCCTACACAAGAGACTCAAGAGACTCAACCTTCCTCATTTCCTCTGCATCCAACATTGTGTGCTATACGAGGTGACCATTTCCACCACAAGCATGTTAGTGAAAGATGATCGGCTGAGTGGTTGTACAGATGGATGGGTAGATGTGGGGGAGGGCAAATGGAAAAATGGATACATGAATAAGTCGGATGGATAGGTCAACAGACGGATGGATAGGGTAGATGTGTGAATGGATGGATGGACGGACGGGTGGATGGGTGGTTGGATGGATGGATGGATGGATGGATGGATGAATGGATGGATAGATTGATGGATGGGTGGATACGTGAATAAGGTGGATGGATGGATGAATGGATGGATGGGTGGATGGATGGATGG
>NC_022013.1:81779378-81798499 GCF_000317375.1 Microtus ochrogaster
GGTGGGTGGATGGATGGGTGGATGGGTGGATGGGTGGGTGGGTGAGTGGATGGATGGGTGGGTGGATGGATGGATGGGTGGATGGCTAGGTATATAGATGAATAAATATATAAGTGGATGATAAGGACAGATGAATGAATGAATGTGTGGATGGGTAAAGGGTGCTGTGTGCTTATATGAATGGGTGGATAGAACTTTGTGCCAACTATTCTGCTAGACCCACCACCAAGCAGTACTACCCATGGCCAGAAGCTGATGCATGTCACAGACAAAGCTGTGACATCCTATCCTGCATCACATTCTCTCTCTTTCCTGTAGACTATGAACCCTACTCTTCTTTTCTTCCCCCCTCTTTGGGAAACATGGCCTTGCTGTGTAGCTCTAGCTGGCTTAGAACTCACAATGCAGACCAAGCTGACCTCAATCTCAAAGAAATTTCTCTGCCTCTGCCTTCTGAGTGGTGGGATTAAATGTTCAAGTGTGCCACCATGGCCAGTTCCCTGGATGCTTTCTAAACTCCTAAGTTTTCTACAATTCCAATGTCTTATGTTTCTTCTTCAATACAGGGACAGGGCAGGCCCATGCTGTCTTTGCCTGGGGCATCTGTGCTCCCCTAATACATGGTTTTTAGTCTGTCACCCTGCTACCAAACATCAGCACTGCTGACTCTGGAGTTCCTCCAGCTGGCCAGACCCTGACTTTGGCCACAAGGCTGTTCTCCTTCACAGAAGAAGGTGAGACCAGTCAAGGGAGGGCTGAAGACCCATCAGACAGAACGACCTAATCTATCAGGAAAGTCACTGGGCTAATAAAAAAATGATGAGCGCTTCATGAAAATTACAATGGGCAGGCGAGGGACGTTCCTCATGAGCCAGAGTCTTTCTGATTCCTTCTCGGTAAAGCATAAGCCCCGGCAGCTCCCTGCTTCCACTGAACCACAGCTAACACGGTCGAGTTCCTAAGCAGGGCTGAACATCTGCAGTGCTGCTGGCCAGGGATACAGCCACTGGCACAGAAGGGCAGTGAAAAGAGCCACCAGAAGACAGGATAGTGCAAGAAGAAAATATTCTTCATTTGGACAACTAATCCCACTGAGCAAGATAGTAATTTCCTAGGCCTGCTAGATCTCAGAGTCTTTGTTTCAAATTATCCCTTGGTGGATCAATTCCCAGCCCAGGTCTTTTTTTTTTTTTTCAGCAGAACCCTCTCTTAGTGTCCTTCCATAATGATGATGATCAGCCCCGTCTGATAACAGACCCATTAAAGAGTGGGCTGATGTAGGTATTAGGAGGTGTGGAAAATAACCTGTGTCCAGGCCCACTCAAATCATCTCTCAAGAATCTGCTTTCTTAAAACCCCAACATACTTCCTTCCCATCCGTCAAATTCTGCTAATGCTCTGGAACTAAGTGGTCACAGCCTGGAGGGAAGAGTGAGCTCCCAGAATGGTTTCTGACATGTTTACTCCTGGGAGGAGCTGGAGGAGGAGGAGGAGTGCTCCATTTCAAACAGTCCTTAGCAACAGCCTCCCCTGGATGTTCCTGCGATGTAGTCAATCTAGAGTACAACATATGAAGGCAAGACACACTTAGGCGAGACCCTGACTAGGATACAGGTACCCAGATATTAGTCCCTGTGTACAGGGACTGCTGTGTCATTCTTCTGGGTGGGATCAACCTGAGACTCTGGAGACCAAGCAGAATGGCTTACCCTCTCAGTGTGAAGTGGCCTCTTTCTGTGTTACAGGCCTGGACAGAGCAAAGAGAGGAACAGGAAAGTGTTTGTCCTTCATAGCTGCTAGTCTTCGAGCTGGAACACTGGTCCTCTGCTTTCGGATCAGGACTTAGCTCAGGATTTTCACCCCTGGCTCTCCTGGGTCTCAAACCTTTGCACTTTTTGACTAGAACTGAGCCACTGATTCTCCTGGGTCTCTAGGAGACAAAGATGATGGATGGGTGGGTAGATGAATGGATGGGCGGTTTATATACAGATTAATGTTTTCTATTGGTTGTTTTTCTGTAGAACTCGGACTCATACAAGCGTTCAAAGTGCTTAGGCACTTCAACTTGTGCATAACAGAGAAGCCAACTACTCTGCTTCCAGAAGTCACTTCTCTCAAGATCCTTGAGTTTACATATATAGTTGACTCACTGAATAGGGCTAATGCCTTATTCCTGTGGTCTGGACAACCCAGCTGGACATCCCTAGCCTGAGGACCCCGCCCTAGCCTGCAGTCCCCTCTGATGGCTACAGGACTGGTTGCTCTGAGTCTGCATCTCCTCCCCCTTGGGTATCATCATTATCATATCTGGTGCTATGTTTCCTCTTGTGAACCCAGATCAAGTCAAAGACATAGTTGTAATTTTAGACTCTGGTCCCAGTAGAAGTGAGGACTCCTTATTTTTCTTTTCTCTGAACCCAAATCCACCTGTGTTACAGAGATTGAGAGCGCCCTTATCTTTCCATACAAAGAAATGCATCAGGCCCTCTGTCTCCTGATGAGGTCTTGACACTTCTGGCTTGGTTACTTCTGAGACTGCAGAAACCTGGCTGCCAGTTCTACTGTGAACAACATAAGAAGCCTTTGAAAGGGATCATAAAAACGAAAGAGGTGTGAAAAGCAATCTTTTGGGCTATTACACATGAAAAGTCATATTCTAGGAAGGAAGAGTGTATCAAATGTAGCCAAATCAATTTAGAGCCAGGGCTGGGTTCCCATTTCTTTGTAAACTGCTCTATGGGTCTATAGGGGAAGAAACAGGATATAGACACAAAAATTGATTTTGTATGCATTTCTTTGGTGAGAGGGGGCTGGGCAAGTGAGAAGGGGCCATCTGTGGCAAGTGTTTAAACAGATATTTTTGCAGGTATTTAGTAAAATTAAGAGCAAAATTAGTCCCACTCAGAGCATTTCAAGTCACCTGCAAGGTCACTGACCTGACTCTGAGGGGGAGGGACTGGTGCAGTCACCCTAGTGGCTTAGATGGAACTCAAACCCGAGGCTGCTGACCTTATCCAGCCCAGTCCTCCTGACCCTGAGTGCCACCTATGCTTGGCTTCTCCTCATCAAATGTTTGCTGGCAAATGACTCAAATCTTTGTGACAAACTCAACTCCTAAACGTCCGCGAATCCTGCATATTAAAACAGCGCTGGGCAAGGAGCAACACTGGGCTATGATGACTGGGTACTGCACTACCCCCATGGTTTCCCCAAAGCAGACCCTTATCACAGCACCTCCATTTTAGGCAGGGAAGTTGGCTTGTCACCTAAGACATCTAAGAATCCAGAAAGCGAGTCATCAGACATCTCCCAGCTGTAGCAGGGATTCCTGGTCTACTTTTGATGATGAAGCTCTCCCTGGGGAGAGAAGAGTCTGGTCCTGCATGAGATGGAGGAAGTCCCTTCTACTGAACTGCATCTTACCATCAAGAATCAGAGAGCTTTTTGCAGGGGTCCTCGAGTACCCAAGCTCTTCCCTCCACAACTTCCCATAGGTGAACGCTTGCCTTTCCCCCAGTACCAAACGCCTTTTAATTGGTAGCAACACATGGACAAAGCTGCTTATGATCAATCTCAACAATAAACTGTCTCTGTGCTTTGAGAGAAAATTACACCAGAATGGGCATCCTGTGCCCCATGTAGAAAAATCTTTGAAAGGCCTTTTGGTGTTCAAAGATCTGCAAGTTTATTTCTGCGCTAAAATGAAACCACGCTGTCCTGGGACCTGCGCACTAGGGTTGCGCACACCCTTCCCCTCATACCATACCCTCGGCTTCCCCTGCCTCAAAACTCCCACACTCCCAGAACAACTTCGACTTATTTTTCTGAACGAACAAAGGTATTGACACCCTGTCTTATCCAGGATCAGATCAATGTCCAGAAACCACTTGAGCTGGTATGTGTCTACACCACGGGATCCACAGCGAAGGGAGTGAGAGAGGCAGCTCTGAGGAGATTACATTTAGCTACAGCCACAAAGCACGTGAGGCCGAATCTCTCATGCCAGTGCTTAAAAATCCAAACGCTCCTGGACGGGGTGGCAGGCTGCTAAGACAGGAGCGAGCACTTGGCATGCCCCATTTCTATCCACCTTGCAAGGGATGATACAGCACAGCTATCCCTGCCCTGGCCTCCCTGCCAGCCCATTACAGCTCGTGGCTGCACTTGAATGAGTTCACACACACACAGTGTTGGAGGGTACCCCTGAGTTAGACTCCAGAGAAGCTCTCCGTGACCAGAAAGTCTGTCCTGACCCCAGACCAGACTCACACATCTGGGGGACTGCCTTCCCTAGGGTCAGGTATGTCTGAATCTGAATCCATTCTGTTAAGGAGCGGGGACCAAGTCAGTCTATTACAGAGACCTGGGGAGACCTCACCAAGAAGAGGAGGAGTCCCCAGGAGCAGCTCCTGACAGGCAGGGCAGGAGACCCCACATGCTTAGCATGACAAGGAAAATCACTGGGAAGATGTGACTTGCTTTATAAAGAGTCTTGGGATACATTTCCATGAGAAGATTATTAAACACTTCTTGGCCTCTTGTGTTCTGGGACAATTTCCTCATCTGGTAAAATTTCAGATTTGTTTTTAAAAAGAAAAAGGAAGAAGAGGGAAAGCCATTCTTCAAAAAGATACATAAGGAAGGAAAAGTTACATTCTGTTTGTATTTATTCTGTCGATACACAGTGCTGGGTTGAGGAGAGGTGGATACTTCGGGCAGTCATTCCACCAACTACAGGAAAGAGGAGTTTGGGTGTGGTTTCTCTTCCTTTCTCTTTTTCTCCTGTTTCTATTTTGTTTAATTTTCTTTTTTTGTAGGGGTGCAGGGGCAGTGGTAGAGTCTATGTATACAACGCTGGTGATCCTTACTGGGCAAGGAGGTCTAGCACGGAGATGCACCCCAGGCTCATTTTTACTTGTTATTTGGCACAAGATTCCACTGAGTGACCCAGGTTGACCTTAAACTACTTGAAGACCTACCAGGCAGGTCTTGAATATGTGATGCTCCTGCCTCAGTTTCCCCGAAAGAGATCAGAGACCTTCATTAACCAGGCTGGACTACAACCAGCACTCTTCAGGAAAAAAGTAAAACCCTGGACAGGAGAGGACGGAGTTCCTCCCACCTGGGGGTGAAGACGGCTGCTGGGTGGCTTTTCACCGCATCTGGGCAAGCATGCTTTTTCCTGCGATGCCGTCTGATTGCTTTCAGAGAGCGCTGCGAGAAAGGTTAAAAAAGCAGAGCTCTCGATGTCACAGCTACAGTGGGATAATGACAATGTCTACCTGAAATGTGGCAGCTGGTGCATACGGGGAAAGGTTGGAGGGTGAGAATCCATGCTTTGAACCCTAGCTCTGCTGGTTTTCTAGCTGTGTAATCATGGGTAAGTTTCTTAACCTCTCTGTGCCTTTGGCTTCTTTCTATACAAAGGACGTATTGTAAGCAAAGTCTCTACTTCCCCACCATTGTGAACTTTTAGTGAGATGTAAATGCCTATAAAGCACTGAGGGGCAGATGACACGGTCACAGTGCAAGATGCCATGTTGTTGCTAATACTCAGGAAATTCCTAAAGAACACACGGCTTCCTACAGAGGAGATGGTGCCTCTCTTCCTACAATCACCTCGAGATACTCAAGCCTACCCTTTCTCTTTTTTTGTTTTTTCGGTTGTTTGCCTTGTTTTTGAGACAGGGTTTCTCTGTGTAGCAATGGAGCCTGTCCTGGAACTAGCTCTTGTAGACCAGGCTAGACTCAAATTCACAGAGATCCGCCTGCCTCTGCCTCCCTGAGTGCTGGGATTAAAGGCGTGCGCCACCACCGCCTGGCAGTTTCTTTTTGCTTGTTTCTTTGTGTTTTGCCCACCCTGGTCTTAACTGACCCTGGTGAACATGACTGTTGCACTTGAACGACAGAAGTTTATAAATCGAGTCCTTCCGTTGGCCAAAGTATTAGGCTATGGAAAATTTCAAGGCAAACACAGACCTCCTGTGAACTGAACTCGGGTTTTTTCAGAGCACAGCTTGGGAGCGAATGCTAGGCCAGCAGCATTCAGTGTACAGAGGGCCGTGGTGTTTTTTGCAAACAGTAACCAGGTCCCATGGAAGATGGCCAGTGGTCCCCCTAGGGTAAACAGTCAGCCTCCAAAACAACTCCTGATTTGGGCACAAGACACGAATGAGGCAGACAGAATCCCAAACCAAACGCGTACACAAGCACCAAGAAGCGAGGATGCAACCAGCAAGAGCTTGGAGTGGAAGGACAGAAGGACTGGGGACAGAGTTTCCAATGGGAGATAACACAGTGACTACATTTCAGTGACAAAGAAACTCAAGCTTCAACAAAGGAGATGGGAGGTTCCTTCACTCATTTTCCTGCTTGTGAACCTGGCTCGGTCATGGTCATCCCACAATTCAGGGTGCCTTCAATTACATACTTAAAGAGGATGGTTGTAAAGTGGGGGTTTGCTGCCATTTGTTGGTCTAAACAAGATTTCTTTCTTTTTTTTTCTGAAAAAGCAGTACCCCTTGGGAAGCCTTGCAAGGGAACTGGAGAAACCCTGGCTAGTAACAACAGCAAGATTTCCACCACCCTGGGAGCATGATGTGGTTATTTGTCTTAGCAGACTCTCGTTAAGCAGATGACACTTAAACCTGGTTTTCTGAAGGCAACAATGAGTATTGGGACGGAAGATGCATCTTCATGGGTTGAAAGCTCAACATCTGGATTGCATTTCTCAGACTCTACACGCAATGCCCCACGTGAGCGCGTGCGCTGACTATCTGGATGCTAGTCAAGTTAGGGAGCATTTCCCCAGAAACAGTGGGGAGGTTTGACTGCTTCAAGAAATACCCGGAGATGAATAGAAAGTCTGCTATGTCTGAGCAAGTGTAAACATCGCAAAAATAAGTCTTAATGGCATAATTTAGACTTGATTAAAATGGATAAAGACCACAGATGTGGGTGTCAGAGCCGTCCCCGTTTGATGCCAGAACTGATATTTTCCCCCTCTTGATTTAATTCGCTTTGATTACCCAATTATTCCTAAGTCTTTTCACTCAGTTTCGGTTCCAATAAAACCGATCACAAAGCTAACTCATAATGTGATTTTCCCTGCAGTCTCCTGATAGCGCTCCGTGAGAGCTCAGCCAGCGATGCAACAGAGTCATCCCAGACAGTGCGATCCCAGCACGAAACAGCAACATCCACCTGCATCCAAAGCGAGCACTGAGTACCAGTGGCCAGGACAGTAAGGAGTTCTGTCTGGGGGAGATGGCAGGGACATTTTGTAGTTATTAGAAATCATGGAATCAGTTGTGCAGACATCTGAATAACACACAATAGAGTTTTAGAGAATGGGTTGCTATGGTTAAAGATATATCTTTTTTATTTCCTAAATAAAAGCTTACTTAGAAAAATGCAGCTTGCCTATCTAGCTAGCTCTTGACCTTGTATGTGTGACTTGGTAATTCTTAGCTATAATATTTTATTGAAAATGGTTTCTTGCGTTCATTCTGTTTCTCAACACCTCTTCCTCCTCCTTAGAGACAAGGTCTCACATAGCTTTAAACCTCCTATGCAGCTCAGGATGACCTTGAACTTCTGACCCTCTAGTCTCTGTCTCCCAAGTGCTAGGATGATAGGTATGTACTACTAAGCCTGATTTATGAGGTCCTGGGGATCATATCGCACCTCCTGTGTGCTAACTAAGCACTCTATCAGAGGCCCACAGCCTTCTAGCCTCTTCCAGATAGGAAAATGTAATAATCTCCAGAATAGAAGTGATCAGACAAGCGGGTTCTCAACCCCTGGGTCGTGACCCCTTGGGGAATGGTCAAACAACCCTTTCACAGGAGTTCACCTAAGACTAGCAGAAAACACAGATATTTACATTATGGTCATAACAGTAGCAAAATTACAATTATGACGTAGCAACAAAAATAATTGTGGGCTTGGGGCAGGTAACCACAACATGAAGAACTATAGTAAAGGTTTGCAGAACTAGGAAGGTTGAGAACCACACTGGCTTAGACTGACATAGCACAGAGCATAATTCATAAGAAGTAAAAAACAAAAAAGAAAGAAAAGCTAGAAGGTAATCTCTGGATGCCTATGGCTGTTTTCTGTTGTTTGCAAAATTAAAATTCTCCTTTTTTTGTATGCAACAGCTTTCACAGACAATACTAAAACACGCTTCCCACATGAACCCAGCCTCACAGTTTACAGAGCGTTTTACACACATGGTCTTGTTTCATCCCACAGCATCCCCTAGAGATCACTCCAACACTTTGATACCATTAGCTCTCACAGTCACTGTGGAAAACCCAACTGTTAACAGCAGCAACTTTCAAGCCTTCGTTTTTAGCAGAACTGCACTACACCCACCTCTCCAGTTCATTCACAAAGTGCCGTCTAAGCCAGTATGAGATTTAATCTCTCTACACTCTCAAGTGCCCTTGGGACTGTGTATGTATGTGGGAGTGAGTGTCTATGTATGTGTATGCATTGTGAGTAGGTATGTATGTATGTGAATATGTGTGTATGTGTGGTAGTATGTATGTATTGTGAGTATGTATGTATGTGAATGGGTGTGTGTGTATATATGATTGTGAGTATTATGTATCTACGTATGTGAGTGTTGTATATGTGTGTGAGCATGTATATGTGATGTATTTTATGTATGTATGCAAGTGTGTGTGTGCATGTGTATGTATGTGTGTGTTTATGTGTGTATGTATATGTGTATGTATTGTGAGTATGTATGTATGCTAGTGTGTGTGTGCACGTGTGTGCATGTATCGTGAGTATGTATGAATGTATGTGAGTGTGTGTATGTGTGTGAGTATGTATATGTATATGTATTGTGAGTGTGTGTTTGTGTGCGTGTGCATGTATTGTATGTATGAATGTATGTGAGTGTGTATATTGTGTGAGATGTATATGTGTATGTATTGTGAGTATGTATGTATGTGTGTGTTTGTGTGCATGTGTGTGTTGGAGGGAGGAGGAGTTATGCATCAGTAAGCTTGCCCATACTATGATAAAATCCCAGAGATAGATTATAAACAGAAAAGATTTGTGTTCTTTCAAACTCTCAGAAGTTACCAGGCCTGGATGCTTTGGCACAGCACTTTACAGTATGTATGTGCATGTGTGTGTGTGTTTGGGGGGGTGGCAACAGAAAACGGGCTCATATCATGGTAATGAGAAATAAAATGGGGTGTGGTGACCAGGGGCTCAATATCCCCTTCAAGGACACAGTGCAGCGACCCGGCTGCATCCTACCGGGTCCTACCGTTCTGATTACAGCGCATCACCCCAGAAGCATGAGGAGCTGGGCACTGAACACACGTGCCTTGAGAGACAGCCAACATCCAACTGCAGTACTTGTGAAATAAAGATGGAAAAGCAAGTGTCTAGCGCAGCAAGTGTGAGACACCCGTCCTCTCTCAGCACAAGGTCACACCGACGGTGAACCTCAGCATGTGATGCCCGAGCTTGAGAAGACGCCGAGGAGTTTTCTGTTTTTTGCTTTTCTTTTTATGGGCACGGGTATTCTGCCTGCATATGTATCTGTGGACCGTGTGCACACGTGGTGTCTGAGGAGGTCAGAAGAGGGTATCGGTCTTGGATCCCCTGAAAGTGGAGTTACAGACAGTTGTGAGCTGCCATGTTGGTGCTGGGAATTGAACCCAAGTCCACGAGGAAGAGCATCAAGCACTCTTAACTGCTGAGCTATCTCTCCCTCACTTTGTTTTCAGGATGGTAAGTCAGAGGAAATTCCTCCACCACCTGTGCAAGTTTATCACCAAAACTCACAGAGAGCTCACCATCACCACCATGCTCCCCAATTTGGTAGTTCTGGGTTGGAGCGGCAATCTTCAGGACACTGCTCCTAAGTCAGCTACTGCGAGGCATGGCAGCAGCTCTTTTGGAACATGGAGCGGTAATTTATTTAAATAATGTGCACTAAGTAACAGCTTTTATCACCCATCTCTCTTTTAGGCTATTGAAGTCTTTTTGAAGAATACTATGAAAACTACTCAATAGGCAAGTAGATACAAACAGAAATTGTGTAGGAAGTCGCCTTAGAATCCATCTGAAGAACTTCCCTTATTAAACAAGACCAAACAAACATGACATATTGATGACCCTGTAAGCCCACACAGCTCTGAGGAAGAAGGAACTACGACATAGGGACAGACCCTACATCCGTAGCTCTTCACACTCCAGGGGACAACAGAACAAGCGTCCCCGAGACAAGTCAATACTCTGCATGTCCCAACCTGAAGCCACCACAGCCTAGCAGGAAGATGGCAGTCATGAAATTGAAAGAGCAACATGGAAATAAGGGGGAAATAGAAGGACGTCCGAGTAAAGACAACCAAAAGGATCCATTCAGAAAGACTTGTTGAGAATGTGGCTCTTTTTTTTGGCATAAAAATCCCTGAGAGTATTATTCTTCTGATGCATAAAAGGAACTGTGTGTCTTCCTCTTGTGACAAATTATGCTAAAGCATCACAGAGCAAAAATGTTAAAAACAAAACAATGAAAAACAAAACACCTTCTTGCAACCGGTCAACAGTGGCTCAAGGTAAAAACCAATATAAAGAGAGATGCCACAAACAGGCCACCCCCAATCACTGTGAAAATGGCAGCACCACCCCTTTAGATCTGCCCCCTTCCCCACTCCCTTTGTACCATGTGCTGAGCAGGCCGTCTGGCGGATGCTAGTGGATTCTGTCAGTAGAAGCAAGTTGGGTCTGAGGAAGCAGCAAGTGGCCAGCAGAGTGGGAGCTGGGGAAATCAGAACCGTAGGGATTGCGTGGGGTCAATTCAGGGGCCACAGCCTGCCCCTGAAGCATGTCCAGAACTGGGGAAGGAGCTTTAGGAAGGAGTAACACAAGGGTTGCTGGAGACTCCCCTGAAGAGTATAGCCCAGCTATGTGTGGATTGTGTGTGATTCAAAGAAATACAGTAGCAACAAGTAACAAGTTTCTCTGGGTCTCTTCCTGAAGGCTTACTTTCGATATGGATGTTTGCTGTTAATAAGGAGAATCAAATGTAGATTCTAGAATGTGTGGGGTCAGGATTGAAGGCATTCTCCAGGACAGGAGGTCAGTTAAGGACTAGTCCTTGGGGACAAGCTTTGTTGCATTGTGTGCAGAGCTGACTGACCTTACTTTCTTTTACAAAGCTTGGGTAACTGGTTTCCTGCATGTGACCCCCATGGCTTAGGGAGTGCCACACCACTACATGAGAGCTGACGCTGGGTCTGGCTCCTGGGATGGCTCTGGGGTACGCCTCGGTTTAACAAGTAGGCCTCACTTCTGACACACAAGTGACTGGCTGTAGGTCGTTCTCTAGTATTGACCATTTTACCTTTCCCTGAGTCCCATGACCTGCAAGGCTGGCCCATTCTTTAGGGTAGACAGCTCTGAGCAGTGTTTTTTTTTTTTTGTTTGTTTATTTACTTTAAAAAAATTTATTAGACTTTTAAAAAATACCAATCCAAGTTCCCGCTCCTTCCCCTCCTCCCACTCCCTCCACAAAACCTCCCACCCAACCCCCATCCAATCCTCAGAGAGGGTAAGGCACATTGCTCTGTGGAAGGCCCAAGGCCCTCCCTACTATAGGCTGAACAAGGTATCCATCCAAAGAGAATAGGATTCCAAAAAGCCAGTACATGCAGTAGGGATAAATCCTGGTGCCACTGCCAGTGGCCCCCTCAGTCTTCCCCCGCCACGCAACTGTCAACTACATTCAGAGGGACTAGTTTGGTCTTATGCTTTTTCCTTCCCAGTTGGGCTGGAGTTGGTGAGCTCCCATTAGCTCAGGCAGACTGTTTCAGTGGGTGTCCCCATCATGGTCTGGACCTCTTTTGTCAACACGTAGAAGAATGAAAATAGATCCATATCTATCGCCATGTACAAAACTCAAGTCCAGATGGACTAAAGACCTCAATATAAATCCAACCACAAGCAACCTTATAGAAGAGAAAGTGGGAAGTAGTCTTCAAGACATGGGCACAGGAGACCACTTCCTAAATATAACTCCAGTAGCACAGACACTGAGAGCAACAATAAATAAATGAGACCTCCTGAAACTGATATGCTTCTGTAAGGCAAAGGACACAGTCAATAAGACAAAAAGGCAGCCTACTGAATGGGGAAAGATCTTTACTAACCCCACATCAGCTAAAAGACTCCTCTCCAAAATATATAAAGAACTCAAGGAATTAGACATTAAAATTCTAAATAACCCAATTAAAAAATGGGGTACAGAACAAACAAAGAATTCTCAAAAGAAGAATCTCAAATGGCCAAAAGATACTTAAGGAAATGTTCGATATCCTTTGCCATCAGGGAAATGCAAATCAAAACAACTCTGAGATACCATCTTACACCTGTCAGAATGGCTAAGATCAAAAACACCAGTGATAGCTTATGCTGGAGAGGATGTGGAGTAAGGGGAACACTCCTCCAATACTGGTGGAAATGCAAACTTCTACAACCACTTTGGAAATCAGTATGGCAGTGTCTCAGAAAATTGGTAAAATCAACCTACCTTAGATCCAGCAATACCACTCTTAGGCATATACCCAAAAGATGCTCAATCATACTACAAAGGCATTTGTTCAACTATGTTCATAGCAGCATTTTTGTAATGACTAGAATCTGAGCAGTGTTTTTAACCACACAGGACAGTGAGCACAGACTGTGTCAGCCTCAGGAGCTGGCACTGTTCTTCCTACACAGATGTGATACGGGATTGAGTTGTGGTCTAGAGTAGACTTCCTGCTATTGTTTTTAAAACTGGAAATCTTTGTATGACATTTCCTCCCACCCAAGTTCCCACACATGGGGGTCTGATGGGAGTGCCCCAGGAGCACCTGTGGAAGCGGCTCTGAGCTGATGTAGTAGCTGATGAGCCATTCATGGGATGCACCGTTCTGAAACAGTTGATGCGTATCTGAAGGGCTCTGCGCACTAAATGTTAATGGCTTCAGGGCAATTTCCTGTATTTGTGTTAACTACCTCAAACAATACGCAGCAGGATTTCTTAATTTTACATTTGTCTATTTTATATAAATATTTTATGTTTATTTAATTTTGCACGCTTGCACATGTGCACACACACACACTATGACACACAAGTGGAGGTCAAGGGACAACTTGGAGAAGTCAGCTCTTTCCTTCCACCATGTGGGTTCTGGGGATTGAAGTCATGTCTGGGCTTGGTAGTAAGTCTTAACCCATCCAGCTACTTTGCTGACCTAGGGTTTTGTTTTTTTTTTAAATATGGAAAAATATGCAACATACATAAAAAATGAAGTGAATGCTAATGGGTGATTTTTCTATTCTTTACACAGCTCTGAGTTATTCACACTGTCTGCAATGAACAGTTATAATCAAGGGGCAAAGGCTATTTATCAGTGAACTCCACAGCACAAGACTGTTAAATTGGGGGTGGGAATCAAAAGGCACACACGGTCCTCAGGACCTCAAACATGACAAAGCAGCCAGTTCCTCCAGAGGTACAGCAGAGGTCCAGCGCCACTCTGGCGGGTACTAAATTCTACAGAGGCACCAGCAAATAACATAATGTTCCTTTAGTGTCTCCCCTAAATCACCCCCTGGCTCCGTGCGGCACCGTCGTCTCTGAGCCACACAGGACTCTGAACGGCTGCAGCTACGGGAGAAAGGCTGTGACATTTGGAATGCAGCTGGGTGTTTTACAGCCCTCCTCCTCCCCACAAGGGTCGTCTGCAGGCTGAGAATAAATAGAGCTGGGTGGAGACCAGGGGACTCAGACAGAAGCTGCACAGATGGAAGAGAGGGAAGAGCAGTCTGGTGGGGATTGATAATGAACCCCTGCGTGCTATCTGAAGCCACTTAATTTCCTAAAACTGTGTTATAAATATGTCGTCTGTGGAGTTTGCGGAGAATGGAGATACATCAGAAATGGGGAGATGAAACACCTCTAGTTCCCCCAAACAAACATCCTTTGCTATGGGCTTCGCTGAAAGACCACCTCGATTTCCGAGAAGGGGAGATGATGCTACAAATGACGTCAGAAGCTCTTTTGGGTAGCTTCTGCTGCTGGGAAAGCAGCTTTGCTACAAGTAAAAATAAATAAATAAAAGCCACTAAAGGGCACTGAACCATCAGTCCCTTTTACTTGTGGGTTTTGGTCCAGATTCATGGTTGAAATGATGTGTGTCAGCTGTGATGGAGGTAGAGTGTGTGTGCATAGCCAGATACCAGAATAAATTAAGATGAACGCAAGGGGGAAATGCAAATAGATATTTGTTTGCTCAGAGATATACCAACAATTTTTTGTTATTTTTTTTCTTGTAAAATAGCGTGAAAGAGAGAAAGAAAAAAAAGAAAGAAAAATTTCCCAAGCCTGACACAGACCCAGACAACAAAACAGGATGATGTGCAGGAAGGAAGGACGTAGGTAGACGCAGGACTTGCAATGGGTTTCTGCCTGTGCTGTCCTCCTGCCGAAAGGCTGCAGAGCATCACGCCCTAGCGTTCAGCCCTATGCTAATTTGCTGGGAGCGCCATTCATTTCCTAATTTTCATCTCAGATATTAGTCCTGGCACCTCCACCTGTACAGAATTATTAATTAGCAGCCAACAGCGTGATCAGCAATCATGTGCTCTATGTGCACAGCTAATGGTTCGGTTCATGAATGGTTGCTCAAAATATTTTAACCCAGCCAATCTGAAAAAAACAAAACAAAACACAGGACTCTGGTTAAAGTGAAGGACCCCTGGGCCTTGCCGACTCCTGCATCCACATCTTGAGCTGCCGTGCAAATGAGATCGTTGCAATTTCAAAGTTCCATAGGAAGAAAATGAAGCAGCTGCTATTTAATTTTTTATGGGGCCCACAATTTGTCTCACTAGCTGGCAAATAGGATAGACTGAGAACTGAATGCATCCCAGGCCTCCATTTGCAGGACGCACAGACCAGGGCTGGGTGGAATCACTCACTAGGGCTCACTGGAGGATAGGGTTTGGCTGGCTGGTGCTGGGGAAGGAGCACCTAGCTTCCAATCTCAGTTGCTAGGCTGGTCCCATCCCCCCACCCCCGGTCCCCACCCTGGAGACACATCAACTTCAGCTAATTATAGAAGCTTCCAGAGACTTGTTAATCTAATCTACGAAAACCAGAGACTTGGAATTACTGCTCCATGGGGTTGGCGGCATGACAAGGACCCCTATGTGCTTAGGAAATTCAGAAAGGCCATTCAAATACCACTGAAAATGAACTGCATTGGTAAACTGTGGTCCAAGGGCAAGGTGTCTGTCTGAACTCAAAGATATAACCACGAGGCTGGGCTCCCTTGTTCAGAGCTTCAAGGAAAAGCGGTTCCATTTCCTTTGTCTCTGTTCAGTGTTACCTGTGAGCCAGTGAAGGGACAGCAGAGAAAAAGGAAGAAAACCCAAAAGAGAAAAAAGACAATTATTATTTCCAGGTCATATTCACCTTAGGAACATGGCCATGTGGCCTGGTGACACACCAGATCAACTTCCCAAAGTGAACCTACTTCCTTTCAGAGTAAGAAGAGTTGGGGGAGGGGTGGGAGGCCAAGTGCTAACTGGGCTACCTGCAGGCTGCCTTATAAAGAAGCTGGGAGGGGAGCAGGGAGCTGAGGAGCTGGCTCTGGGTAGGAGGGTTGGCACAAGCCTGAGGGTAGTGAGAACCCCTTAATTTATATCCATTTGGCTAGAAGTACCGGTGGCCTGGAACCCCAAAGCTTTCCAGCTAGGGTCAGGAGTGGGAGCCTTGGCCCACTGACTGCTGGTGTCACAACTGCACTGTAAACCCTGGGGAACCTGCAGTGCAGGAAGACAGTGACAGATGGGACCAGAGATCCAGATCAGGATTTGGATCAGAACCCAGGCTTGGGTTCTGGCTTTGCCATCACTTAGCTTTGCCACATCAGGCTGGCTACTGAAGCTCTTACGTATTTCCCTAAACCCAGTCAGTCCCTGACTGGCAAAACGGAGAACACGGGGCAACAGGAATTGAACGAAACAGTTTAAGTCCTAAATACTCTGGTGAAAACTATGATTTGACAGAGCTGGAAGATGGGTGGATCTACGCCTTGCTTTAAGCACGTGTTGATGCTGCTGTGGTCCTCAGACCCGGGGGACAGGAGGATGGTAAATGATGTAGACAGATCTCAAAGGCAGCTGGTTTACAAACATTCCAGAGATCTTTCTGAGCAGAGTATCTGGCAAGCCCTCTACCATCTGAGAACTTTCTCTCCCAGAACACAGGGTAGTTCACATTTTCTACTCATGTGGGAAGGAGCTGAGGGGGTGGGGGCTCTCAGACCACCGTCATATTTTCTTTTATGCAATTTCAGGTAAAAATTCATTTCACACATTTTTTTGGTGTGCTAAAAACATCAGCAAAAGGACTTGAGAGAATAGATCTGATTCTGATTATGAGGGTGGCTGAGCCTTAGGAAGAGATTCTGAGTTTCATGAACTAGGTATCATTTTAAAGTGACCCAACCCCAAATTAGAAGTCCTGACTGCATAGGAAGGGGATGCTAGACTCACATGGTCTAGCTTGAAAGCCTGCAAGTGTAATGGCCGATTTTCCCACAGTCTCAAGAACAATCAGAGATGATTCTCTAGCAAGAAGAGACGGGGACTAGACGGGATGAATTCCCCTATAACCCGGGGAAAGAGTCCTGTGACCAAAGCCTGTTTGGAAGGGCATGGAGGCAAGCAGGGAGTTGAGCATGGGCAGATACAGCAGAGCTCACGGGAAGAGTAGCAACACAGAGCAAAGAGAGAACTCCGAACTGTCTTGCAAGTGTCTAAGTGCCAAGAAGCAGTACGGGGGGTGGGGGAGAACGGAGATTTTCCTCTGTATTTATCCAGTTAGCTGTCCCCAGGTGCTTCTGGGAGAAGGGAGGGGGAGGACATGGCTCCTTCACATCATTCTAGCAACTTCCTTGAACATGACTTAAAGGGTTTCCAAGTGCATTCGTTTTACCATTGCAGTGGCAGAGTACCTGCCAAAGCTAAATTTAAAAAGCAAGAGTTTATTTCTGCTCACTGTCCAAGGCGCTCACAGTCTAGCATGGCAGGAAAGTCAGTTGTCTCCTAAGTCAGGGAACAGCTGAGAGGAATATTAGGTTCAGTCAGCTCCCTTTCCATGCTGCCCCAGACCCCAAGCCACATCTCAATTAACACAGGCCAGAAAATCACCCACAGACATTCCCAGAGGCTCATCCCCTGGGTGAGTTTAGAGCAGATGGTTCTCAACTTGTGGGTCTCAACCTCTTCGAAGGTCGCATATCAGATATCCTTCATATCAGATATTTACATTATGATTCATAACAGTAGCAAAATTACAGTTATGAAGTAGCGACAAATAATTTTATGGTTGGAGTCACCACACATGAAGTATTGTATTAAAGGGCTGCAGCATGAGGAAGGTGGAGAACTGCTGCTCTAGAACCTGTTGAGTTGATAATATTAACCATCACACCACCCAGTAGGAAGGGCTAGGAGAGATACAGGGTTAAGATGCAGTCCTGGGACTCCTTGCATGCCCTGGTGGCTGCCACTGACCAGCCAGCAACTGCTGTCTCCTTAAAGGTGTCTCTTTCCCAGAGGCTCCTCACCCTCCATTCAAACCGACTTCCACTAGGTCTACGCCATTTCTACCAACTCAACATCAGACTTAGGAGAGGACAAAACAGGCTTGGCTGGGACTCCACACACTCAATTTTCAACAGTGGCACAGGGCTCCAAGAACTCACTTAAGGTCACAGGGCGAGGATCAGAATGCTGACCCTTCTGACCACCTCCATCTCCCAGCCCACATGTCTCCATCTCGTAGTGAACGGGTGCTAGCTGGTCGAAGAAGTGGGGGAAGAGTGAGGAAGATTCCTAATAAACACTGAGAATTGGCCCTAATAGCTCCTATCCCATCTCTATTCCCAGAAGCAGAAGCACGTTGTTATTGCTGTTATTCTAAACTCAGTGTTTCTCACAAGGCCAGGAGGCTAAGTGCTCCCGATCAGCATGGCTGAGGCTGCAGAAAGGTTCGGGTGTCATCTAGACCTCTGTCTACTTGGCCTTCCTTGTGTGAGATGAGAGTGCACAGTCAGCCATGTACCCCGACACCCTGCCAGGATGGGGCAGCAGAGCCCCTCCACACACATGCACTGTGGGTCCTTGTGCACCCACCCAGAGCACACTGGCAATGCACCCAGCAGCAAGCATGGGCAGTGACCAGAAGTCTAAGAGTGCTAGGAAGAATTACAACTGCTTTTTCATCCACCTTCTTTCCTAGGGTGTTTCTTCTTGTTGAATTTGAACTCATTTTCTGTTTGTCAGTGGGCCAAGGAGTTTGATACTGGCTTTTCCAGTCTGCAAAGAAAGCCAAGATGCTGCACACCCAGAATTCTTTGGATTTTTCCACTGCTAATGTGTTGCTGGGAGGGTGGACAGTGGGGAAGGCAAGGACGCAAAGGCAGCTAGGTCTGGGCTGGAGCCTAGCTATGCTACTTTTCTTTTTTTATACATATTACAGAATTTTTTAATTTTTATTGAGCTCTACATTTTTCTCTGCCCCCCTCCCTGCCTCTCCCTTCCCCTTCAACCCTCTCCCAAGGTCCTCATGCTCCCAATTTACTCAGGAGATCTTGTCTTTTTCTATTTCTCATGTAGATTAGATCTATGTAACCCTCTTAGGGTCCTCATTGTTGTCTGGTTCTCTGGGATTGTGATTTGTCGGCTGTTTCTTTGCTTTATGTTTAAAAACCACTTATGAGTGAGTACATGTGATAATTGTCTTTCTGGGTCTGGGTTACCTCACTCAATATGATGTTTTATTAGCTATGCTACTTCTAAGCAACGAGGCTCTGGCCAAAGAAGTCACTTTCCTCTTATACCTGTTTTTTCTTCAGCAAAGCCAGGTGATGGCAGAAGAGTAGAACCCTATGGCACTAATGTGACCGCCTCTCTACGGACGTCTCCTGAGCATCCGGCCTGCTTTCCTTTGTCCCTCTTCAGCCAAGAGATTTTCCTTTCATGATTTATTCTAGGAACTCCATTTCTTTTACTAAATGCAATAGCACATA
>NC_022013.1:81799898-81830983 GCF_000317375.1 Microtus ochrogaster
CTTGAGAAGAACGCACTCTACTGCACCTTGTGGGGCTGTCGCATACCCTGAGTTTAGGAACCGGGTAGTGTGTACTGGGTAGTGTGTCACCTCCGTAGATAACGGCCCTAAGTCCTGGACTTAGCTCCAGCATCAGTGACATTCACAGATCCCTGGTCTTCTGAAACATGGAAAACACAGAGGGCCTTCTGCGTGCAGCAGGATTCGGAATTCCAGTTTTAAGATTTTCCTAAACTTATTTCTATCAGGTTATCAAAGGGATGACTATCACGTGACATCATGTGACACAATCCTGTGGACTGCACCCGGAATGGTTGTGTCCCGACTTTCTGAGCCAAAGGAGCCAAGTATTCACAAATGCATTTCAGAAGTAGCCCTCTCCCCTCTGATCAGATCACTGCCCCTCCCCCACAGTCTTGCCCACCCTGCATGGCCGGGAGAAAGCGCCGCCAGACCCAGGTACCAAGTATTCCTTCTGCTTTGCCTCCACATTTGGCCCTAGACCTCTTCTGTGGAGACTCGGTTGAGCTTCCTGGACAGCAGGTGCTTGTGTGGTTCGGTGTTTCCCTAACCCCCTGCTCCTACTGCAAGGCCCAAGGCCTGGATCTCACATTAATGGGATTATTCAAGCATGGGCTCTTTTATTCAACAGGACAAGACGTTCTAAACCTTTTGGGCAATGGGTCCCTCTGGTTGTACGTGAACCCTCATGCGAAACAATGTTTTCTAATCCGTAGCATAACAGAGACTCCTAATGCTGGAAAACAGTTATCAAAACATCAAACAGATCTGTGATGTGGGATATATGTGTATCTTTATTAACACATCAAAAAACCCTACTGTTGCATCTAGAATTCCCCTAATTTTAAAGTCCTCATTAATGAAATGATATTTGACAACTGAGGGACACACGTCAGCAGGTGGCAAGGCCACAGGTACTGGTTGGATGGCTTCAGTAAATACCCTAAGGAAAGGAAATCGTGATTTTTGTTAGGTTCATGAGCATAAAAAGGTAACTTCTTGTCTCAGCTCATCTCACAGGCCTTTGGGGTTTCATGGGGGACGTTCCTCTAGAATGCATTCTGAGATTTAGTTCTCAGGTAATTCATCCATGCAACTTCAGGGTGAGGAGGGACTAAGCACTTTGGTATTATTATTATATTATTATTATTATATTATTGAAGAATTTAGAATGCTGTGCCCCATCCTACAGATCTGATAAGGTTCTTCTATCCTAGACGCTAAAAATCGTGTACAGGGTAGAGGCCACAATGTTGTCATGTGAGAGACTAGAAACATAGATGGCTGGAGGGTGTGTGTGCATATGCAAGCTTGTGCAGGAAAAGCAAGGCGCCAGGGAACGGAGTGTTCATAGTCATTCAGAACGTGCTGGCCATGAATCCATCTCCTTGACAAGAGGAAGTTTTTCATAGGCCGATTCCATGTTTTATTTATGTTTATGCAACTGGAATGATATTTTGAAAATATTAAACAGATGCATCTTTCATTCCCTACTAATCATGTTCCCTGCAGCCTTCACGTAATTACAGCTGGGCCCTTCCTCTGGGAGGAGAAGCATTGCACAAGGGAGGCCACAGAGGGAGGAGGAGGTGATAGAGAAAGGTCCCTTAGAGGCAGAGGAGAGAGCAACCCGGCCACCCTCACCTTTGGGAGATGGCTGAGGGCGGCACCATGTACCTGCTCCCCGCTCCCTAAGGACTGATCCTCAGAATGAGGTGGGGAAAATGAAAGAGAGGAAAGGATAAAGGGATGTGGGAGAACAGAGGAGGCAGGAAAGAAGGGGGGACAGCAGGGGAGGAGCAAGGAGGGAAGAAAGGAAGAGGGGAACTGGAAGGGGAGGGAGGAGAGAGCTTGGGAGACGGCTCAGTGCGGGAGAAGTACTAGGCTAGGCGTATAAGCCTAGCAATCTGAGCTGTCCCAAAAAGTCACACAAAAAACTTGATGTGGTGGCACGCGTCTGTAATCCCAGCCTCCCTTTGAAGAGACCTGAGGCAGAGAGAAGAGTCCACTGGATGTCTGAGGAACCGCTAGCTTAAGTATGCCAAGCAATAGCCGAAGCAAGAGAGACCCTGCCTCAAGCGAGGGAGAAGGTGAGAAGCAAGTCCCAAGGGATTGTGCTCTGGCGTCCTAATGTGTGTTCGGTCACATGCACACAATAACTGAGTAAAAAGAAGCAGAAATTAAAGTCTGAATCAGTAATTAATTTCCCAAATATTTACTAGAAAGGCTGAGCTTAACTGTAGGTTCAGCAGTTAACTGAACCTAAGGGAAATACATGTGGGGGTCTTTCACCATCTGGAAGCGTGCAGCTTCAGCATTGCGTGAAGATCCGTGGGCAGCAAAGAACACCTCCAGCAAATCTGAGTGCAGTGCGTCCTTCTATCCTTCCGTGCCCCGTGTCTGGCTCGCGATGTGCACGCACCAGACTTGTATGAAGGTAAAGAGCTTGAGTGCACAGAAAGCAAGTGACAGCTAACAGATGGTAAGGAAGATGGGATCAAAGTCACAATGACTATAAAAGGCAGGAGGTTCCAGGGTGAGCTGATGTGCATGCCAAGCTGCTGGGCTGTCATAGGCCATACCAGTGACTGTTCACAACAGAGACCCAAGCCAGCAAGACTTTCCTTAAGGAAGCGGGAGCTGGGGCTGGGGTTGGGTCTGGGGCTGGGGCTGGGGAGGTGGGTCAGCACGTGAAGTGCTCACTGTGAAGACATGAGGACCAGGGTTTGCATTGTAGTCACCCTACAAAAGCCATAGGTGGTCCTGCATCCCTGTAACTATAGTCCTGGAGGGACAGGGACAGGAGGATCCCCAAAGTCCACTGACTAGTCAATGTGCTAGTTCCAGGATCGGTGAAAGATCCTGTCTTTAAAAAGGTAAGAGGCAGAGTGACAGAGAAGATGTTTGATGCTAAGCTCTGGCCTCTGCGCATATACGCACAGAGGTGTGCATCCTCTATACAGGTGTACACACTTGCACATGTGTGCATGCACACATGCATGCGTGGGTGCACACACACAGCACACACAAGAGAGCAGGAGCTGGGTATGGTAGCACATGGGAGGCTGAAGCAGGAGGCGCAGGAGTTAGGGTTATATTAGGCTACACAGTGAGTTCCCATCTCAAACAACAAAACAAACAGCCCAGAAGAAAGGGAGGGAGGAGAGAGAAATTCATTTTTCTTTTTGAAGAACTCTCATCCAAAATGGTTATTTTCACAATGGATCTTTAGGATACGCTAAAGCTCGGCTAATGAAGAATTGACTTCCAAGGAAGCTGCCACTTCTCTAAAGCTGCAGGATCAATAACACGCAGCTGTGTTTCGTCTTTCTCCCCTGCAGGCCTGCCCAAGTACAGACCTCTCTTGTTGCAGGATCCACCTCACATGAACCTCCAGGACATCCAGCTAGGGGACCCCTCTGCAGCATCAGATGCCACCCGCATCTGAGGGCCCCCCATGGGAAAGTCAGCAAGTGTGACCCCAGCACTTCCTTACATGCCACCCCACAGTCCAGGACTAGTGCCCTGAGCTCTAGTGTGACACTCTTCTTGTGCATCTCCATGACATACTCTCCACCATGCACTTGGTACAAGCCAGTCATTCTTCAGCCTTCGACTAGCCAAGAGTAAAAGGAACCCAGGCATCCAAGCTATGAACAATTTCTACGGCCAGCCAGACCCGAAGGGTCCATTATGTGGCCTGGCTTTAGCATCCCTTTTTGGTCTTCTTCCAAAGGCAAGAAAACCCTCTCATAAGCCAAGGTCTTTACTTGAGTAAATGAACAAACGAATTTAAAACAAACGAATTCCTAAATAGCATCATCATTTAATTAAATTTTGTCATGAGGGAAAAAAATTAGAAAACCATGACTTGGGACACAGATGTAGCTCAGGGGTAGAATACTTGACTAGCATGTACAAAGAATTTGGCTTCTATCCCCAGCACTGCTTAAGAGAGGGAGACAGAGACAGAGACAGAGAGAGACACAGAGACATGGGGAAGGGAGAAAGGGAGAGAGGGAAGGAGGAAGGGAGGGAGGGAGGGAAGGAGGGACGGAGGGAGGGAGGCAGCCAGGCAGGTGGACAGACAGAGAGAAGACATGCTCTAACAAAAATATCCCAAAGAAAGGACAGACAGACAAGAGGAGACATGCTCTAAGAAAGCACAAGAGTGATTACTTGGGAAGTTATGGCTAACCTACAAAGTTCTAGAGCAAGACAACTAAGCCACAGAAGCTTCATCAAGGCGCACTTCCTCTACACCCGATACTATGACTTCACACGCGCCCCACACACAGAACAAGAGGAAGTGGCTTTCCTTCACAGCCTTCCTCTACTCTACACCCGATACTATGACTTCACACGCGCCCCACACACAGAACAAGAGGAAGTGGCTTTCCTTCACAGCCTTCCAACATGACTCAGTGACCTCACCACTTGGGACCATGAGGCTGTGGGAGTTTGCAGAGAACGGCCCCAGCTTCTACTCTGGGGTTTCTGTACTGTGCTACCCAACTCATGGTTCCCATAACTCAACCAGGGGATGACAGACACCATGAGCCCACTGTCATCAGGCCACAGACAACCCTGTGCATTTGGAAACAAGCTTATCCAAATCCAGTCAAGCATTAGGAGCAGAGCTTTTGCCTGCCCGGTTCTCTTGGGTGGGGTGCCATCTACATGGGGCTGCCATACAAAATTTCTGTCCAAAGATCTAGTAAGATGTTGTATTTATACGTAAGATCTCCTTTGTTAATGTTCTCAACATTTGAAAAGCACCAGTTTGAAGAAATATATATCTTCTTATCTTTAATTTATTTTGGAGATGCCAGAAATTGAACCTAGATCCTCACGCAAGCGCTCTTTCACTAAACTATACCCCTAGCTGGTTTTACTTATTATTTTGAGAAAGGATCTTGCTAAAGTTGCCCAGGCTGGCCTTGAACTCATTCTGTATCCCAGTTAGAACTAGAACTTGCTAGCTCCCCTTCTCAGTCTTCCGAGCAGTCAAGTCGAGGTTGCAGGTCTGTACCACCAGGGTTAACCAAACTAAATCTTTCTGCTGAGACAGTACTGCCTGTGGCACCCAAGGACCCCTTGAACCTCTCTAGGTGACAGAAAACCAACGAAAGCTGCTGCCTCTGTGTCCACTGATCTGGACAGCTTAGTGCCAAGACAGCAACCACCAGGCACCATGTTCCACCTTGACTACCAATCCTGAGCTGTCCTGCGGTTATTATCCTTTGCCGGGAATCAGCTCTCTTTCTAGCATCTTCCTTCATATCCAGCCTACTGCTCTTTGGGGAAAACACCTCAATTTCACAGCCTTATTGGTAAATATAAAGAAGAGTGAGAAAGGGATTTTATGTGTGTTTGTTTATTGTGTGGTGCTAGGGCTCAAATCCAGGGCCTTGTACAGGTCAGGCAAATCCTCTGCCACTGAGCTACATCTGCAGTCCTTGGTATAGCTCAGGCTGGCCTCGAACTCATAACCCTCCAGCTTAAGTCTCCCAAATACTGGGATTACAGGTGTGTACCCCATGCCTGGCTCAGAAAAGGTGTTTTAGTTAAACCAATTCTGTATTTAGACTCGGAGAGAAGACAGAAACACACATGTAGGTAAAACTTTCAGATTATCAATGGCTATCATCATTTACCTATACGATCCTATTCTGGATCATTAGTGTGCAAGGATATAACTTTAAGATGTTCGCTCTGACTTCAAACCTTATGATCCCATTACAAAAAAAAAAAAAAAAACCATCTCTGACAGATATTTCCGTGTCTTTCCCCACAGGCTCACACTCTAGGTTCAACATCCTCTGCCTTAAGTTGTAACTTTCCCTGGTACTTCATCTATCATCATCATCATCATCATCATCATCATCATCATCAGCCACCAGGTCCTGTGCTCATCTTTTACTTTAGACTTTGGAAAGGGGTCCACTTCTGTTTAGACTTGCATCCCTAAAGTCCTTCCTTCCTGGCCTTTCACATGGGTGGAGCCCTAACGCCAAGGCCCCTGATGGAGGCACACATGCCTGGAGAGATGGCTAGACAGGTAGAAGGCTGGCTGGACGGGACTGCAAGGAAGCAGAGAAGGGCACTCTTCCTTTGTTGTGCTACCATAAGCTGTACTCATTTCTCTGGGACAACCGCTCACATCCATCCTCATCATCACACTCATCCGATTCCTAAGCATGTTCTCAGTGCAGGGGCTCACAAGTTCTCTGCGGCCACCCCTACCATAAAAGCTCATGGGCACACGGCAGCAGGGACAGCTATAAAGGGGCCACAACTTGAAGGGTTAGATTTCTGACTGAACCACAATCCACCTATCACTGCTCTCACCTCATATTTAAGAAACAGAAGTTTTCTGCTGGGAAAACTCCCCGGCCCTCCCTTCTCCCACCTGTGCCGTGCACCTCCCGACTCCCACAGAACCTTTCATCTTTCCTTCGACCCTCATCGTCTCTTCTCATCAAACTTTAATTCTTAACCGGGGAGGTTCAGAGAACAACGGGTGGAGAAATAAAGGCCACGCGAAGAAAAAGAAAACAGGTTAGTGGACGGCGGAAGGAGCACCTGTCAAGAAGAGCACCGTTTGTCCTAGTTACTGCTTTTAACTTCCTCGCTCTCCTGGCGTTAATAGAAATAAAACCGCATGTCTCCCGCCTCATGCTGCTAATGTACAGTTAGCACCCCAGGCAATAGGAGCCACGGAGTTCAAGTACAGTGGAGACAGATTCAAGTAAACAGATTGTAGATACGATTGATTGCTGCACTTAGTCTCATGGCACCACTCACCATGGCTCGCTGTTGGGCTTCGTGTAAAAACAGGGAGTCCTGCAGTTGGCTAGCCCCATGGAACCATCGAGGCCCCCCACATCACAGAAGTACCTCTCTGTCATGTAGAAAAGATGGAAGGATTGCCACCAAAGAATGAAGGAGAAGACCTGCCCAGTGGGGAGTAGTGATTGTCGGTCCCACACAGGGTTGCCTGGTTCCACCACTCCTGCACCGTGCATGCCATTGCCTGCTTCTTTCCCCACCTCCTACCGCCATGACTCAGCCAGAGATGCAGCAGCTGTCCCACCGGATGACCGCCTTCCACGGAGGACATTTCTCTGCACTGGCCCACTCTGAAGGTCCACCCCAAGGTCACCTTACTTGTTTGCTTACACCTCCACATCAGATTTGCACTGCTGACCCTGGTGATGGCAGTGTTGCCAACAGTGACCAAGGCCACCAACCGGAAGGGGCAAGACCAGATGACTTCAGATCTGACGTGGTGGCCCTCTGGAGGTCACATGCTCCCCCTTCCAGCATCACAGAGATGGGTCTGCACCACGTGATCAGTTCCCTATGCCACAGAGCTCCCCAAGGCAAGCATTCTCTTTTCTCTTTATTCTTTCCATTCCAAGCCAGCTGGAGGACCCCGTGTGCCAACGAAACTCCAACACTTCCAGCAAAAACTTAGATGAACCTGTGTTCACGTGTTCACGTGCCCAAAGGCTCTGAAGAGCGACTATACGCCTGGCTGGAGAACCCACTCACGCCACGCTATTTGCTCAGCACCCTTCCATCACATCCAACGCCGCCGAGTCTACCCTCCCCACATGGCAAACGTGGTCCTTGGGGCCTGAGAGTCAAACCGTGATTTTCCCAATGAAGTTAGGTGCTGAATGAGGCCTCGCTCTATGCATCATGTTCCTCTCTAAGCAGGCTGGAAAGTCTATCTGATAAAGCCTTCTGCTCCCACAGGAGGATTCATGCTAAGGAGTCCCAGGGCTTTGTGCCTCAGCTTGCTAGAACCAACCCAGAGATGCTAAAGAAGAGATGAGATTCCTTCTGTCTTACCCCAACACTTCATCCCTCTATGCACTGAAGGGCAGCAACAAAAGTCCAGGTTTGTTAAAACATTACTCAGAAACACACCTGCTAAGGGGCGAGAATGCAGGCCTGCCCTTTATTAGTCTTAAAGGGCCGTTTTGACATTTCCGTTTCTCCTGATCCCCCGACCTTCTGCCTGTGTTCTTCTTCGTGGAAGTGAAACATGGCTGTCGAGCAGAGTCTCCTAGGTGGCACTGTTTATAAGTCCTCCTATTCTGTAGCTCCTGCATTCTAGTCCTCTTGGGGAAAGGCCAATTGGTATATGAAACAGCAGTCGGGGTGCTTTGTGTAGAATGCTCTATAAGGACATAAAATACATAAGATGTGGTTCATAAAACATTTGCAGGGTGCTATTAGGAAGCATGGTGAGGCTACCTCAAAACAAGCTGTTTTACATGTGCTCGGATGCATACATATCTGCAGGCAATATTACATCTCTATATTCAGACGTGGTATCTAAATTCCAACAAGCATCTCTGTGATTAAATTACTCCAGTGAGCTCCCCTGCAAAAGTCGGCGATTTATTGCTGCTGGTGTCTGCAACCATTTCCAGACATGGGCATTACCTAACATCAGCCTTGCTAGTTCACTGCCTGGACACAGATAAAGCTCCTCAGCTTTGACCACTTCAACTCAAGGTCATTAGTCAGCTTTAATGTTGTAATTTGGATTCCAGACTTTTAGAAACATACAGTCTGGTCACTGAAACATGACTGAGCACTCTGCAGTGAGTTAGTCCGCCATCCTCAGTAATAGAAATCGGTCATGGAAGACAGGCGCTTCCACGGACAACCTTCCCTTCAGGGTTGAAAAGGGGAACTAGAATCCCAGAGTAAAATGTCCTCCTGAGCCCATCTCCTGCCCTGAGCTCATCTCCTGTCCTGAATCCATCTCCTGTTCTGAATGCTATATACACCCCTCTGCCTACACAGGCGCTAGGCTGGATGGCACCATTTTAGGAGAGCCTCATACAGGCTATGAAACATTCCGACATGTTTCCAGTCCAATGTCCATCCATGACCATGAGCTGCTGGCACACGGAATGAAGACTGCCAAGTACCTCTCATAGCCATCTCATCAATGTTGCTGGCCTGGGATAGGAGTGATCTCAGCCAAATGGCCTCTCCTTCCATAGCCTAGCCTTCCCTCCTTGTCCCAGACACCCCCTCCCTCCCTTCTTTGTCCCAGGTCATCCCTCCCATCCTGACCATAATCTCAAATGTTCCAGTAAACACGCTAGTTGGCACATACACAAGGCTCAATCCTGACCGGTAGGGCTTGAGATAGGGCCTGAAGTTTAGAGCAGCTGCACTTTCAGCCTGGGTGCTGCAACACCATCCATTTCAGTCACTCAGTCCCTCTCTGCCTGTTTGCACATGCACACACATGTGCATACACACAACATATATTCACACAAGTGTGTGCACGCAAACACACACACACACACACACACACACACACACACACACACACACACACACACACACACCATAAAGTGGGGGTAAGGAATGCCTCCTTCAAAGGGGAGCATCAGGACCCAATCAGATGAGGCAGAAGAGCCTCACAGATGAGTGCCTGTGGTCCTATCAATTTTAAAAAAGCATTCCAAAACACATTAAAGTGAAATTAGCACTTCTGCTGAATGTGATAAATCGAACATCTGATCATTTCTTCCTCCTCAACACTCCAGAAATGAGAAGAAACTCTGAAGAGATGTGATAAAGTCCCAGCAGAATCAGAAAGGTGTAAGAACCTGAATATCACAGAGGCCCCAGAACTGAGGAGAGTGGGAGGTACCAGGTTCTACAGACTGGGGAGACAGAGATGGGGCTGGAAACAGAGGGATGGGCTGAAATGTATAAGGAGAAATTAGTCTGCCTGCTGTGCCTCCTGGTGACCTCCACTCCCCATCACAGCAGGGAGGACAGGTTATCTGCTTAGGAGCCCTAGACCTGGAAAACACAAAAAAACTACAGAGAAAATCTCTCTAGATGCAGTGAGTCAGGGGTTATGCTACCCTCAGGGATGTCTAAACTCCAGCTCAGTCCATGTCAGCGATGCCCAAGAACGTACAAGCCCAATTCATGAACTAGAGCGCACCTTCTTGTCTTGGTCTTGCCTATAGCCAAGTAAGTTCCCAGTTTGAAATCCAAAGTGGGGGGCTGTGGGGATGGCTCAGTGGATAAAGCGCAAATGGCTCAAGCATGAGAAGAGGAGTCTGTATCCCCAGCACCCACTTCACAGCCAAATGGCTGCACTGTCTGTGGTCCCAGACCGAGATGCCTGGACAAGCTGATCAGTTAGACCAGCAGAACTGGCGAGAGGCCCTGTAAATGAAATGGCAGGGCAGCTGAGGGAGACGTCCCCAACATGAACCTCTGATCGCCACACATAAGTGTGCACACGTGTATGCACGCTTATACACGTGCCCACATACTTATGGCCACTCACACAAATAAATACATAAACAATGGGGGCAAAGAGAGTAAGAACAGACAGAAGCAGCAGGCATGGGACCTACGTGGGTCTACCAGTGTAGTGTTGAAGCAAGTAGGGTAGAGCATGAGACTCTTAATCTCAGGGTCATGTGTTCGAGCCCCACGTTGGGTGCCATTTGAAGTGATGAGGCGAATAGGCCTGCATTTCATTCTGCCTGGCTCCCTCATGGCTAGGTTAGCCCTGGAAATAACAACACACAAACTGTATTCTTTTAAACACTGCCTGGCCTGTTAGTTCTAGCCTCTTATTGGCTAACTCTCACACCTTCATTAACCCATATCTATTCATGTGTGTAGCACCACGAGGTGGTGGCTTACAGGGAAGATGCTAACCTACGTCCATCTTGGGCCAGAGCTTCATCGCGTCTGCCCACTTCTCTTCTTCCCAGCATTCTGTTCTGTCTACTCTACCCACCTAAGGGCTGGCCTATCAAAAGGCCAAGGCAGTTTCTTTATTAACCAATGAAAGTAACAGAAAACAGAAGACCTACCTACATCATACCAGGGTCTCTGAATACATAGTGTATTACAGTTTTCCATTTAGTCTTTTTATGGGACTCCAAAATGTGTGGATGAGTGGGTCTTTGATTCTTGTGCTTTCTCTTAGGGATCTTTTCCCTTCTTTGGCTTTCCTTGTCCAATTTTGATGTGATGGGTTTTGTTTTATCTTATTATATTTTATTTTGTTGTGTGTGTTTTTTTTTGTTATCTCTTAGAAGCTAGTTCTTTTTTAGTCACAGACAGACAGAGAATGAATCCAGATTAGAGGAGAGGTGGGGAGGAGCTGTGAGGAGACCAGGGAGGGAAAACCATAATCAGGATATATTATATGAGAAAATAATCTATTTTTAATAAAAGGGAAAAGAAAGTGCGGCATATAAGGCAATTCAGAAAGAAAATACTGCATTTAATAGCCCTTTGAGACATACAAGACCATAGTGTGCTCATCAATGTCATTTTAAAAAGAGACAGAGAAAGTGTTGTGTGTGGTAGCAGGAGAAGGTCTACAAAAGTCTGGAGGAAGCTTTAGAAAACTCTCTGCTCAGAGAACAACAAAAACATGCACACAAATAAAATGGAGAGAAAGGATTTAAAGAACAACTTAAGAGTTTTACCATCTTACTGAATAGAAATACAAAAAGAAGAGAGAGAAGTGTCAGGTGGTGGTGGAGCACATCTTTAATCCCAGTACTTGGGAGACAGAGGCAGGAGGATCTCTGTGAGTTTGAGACCAGCCTGGTCTACGGGGGCAAGTTCCAGGACAGCCAAGGCTACACTGAGAAACCCTGTCTCAAAAAAAAAAAACAGAGAGAAAGAGAGAGAGAAAAAAATCAAATCAAAGAAACAATACAGAAAACATTTCATGAAATCAAAGGCCTCAGTTTTCAAGCTGACAAGGCCACAATAAATGAACAGACCTCCATGATGACAGCTTTGTGACAATTCAGAGAAGCAGAAGAATCAAAATATTCTAGGCCGTGCAGAGAGGCAGAAGAGGGAAGAGGTCAGACCACACATAATCACAAGAATCAGAGTGACATTACACCTACCAGAGATACCAGAACTTAGAAGATTCTAGAGAGATCCCTTCAAAATTCCAAGGGAAATTAATTTTAACTTCAACTTTACCAAGCTGCCAGGTAGATGTGAAGGTAGAAGGGGAAGCCATATTTAGACAGCCGAGTCTCAGAATAGTCACCTCTATACTCACAGGGCTGAAAAAAAAATATTCTCAATTAAAATCTGGGTGCAGCCCAAGAAATGGGCAGATGAGATTCAGAAACAGTGAAAGCAACACAGGAGGGTAGTTGAGTATCAAGGGAAGCGAAGCCCAGAGATGAGCCGGTGAGAGTCAAGAACTGTGACCAGAAAGGGCCAGGGAGGACAACTCTAGAGGTCATAAAGGAGTTGAAACAAGACTGTTTATACAAAAAAAAATGGCATCAAAAAATTTACGGACTGAGATGTAAGTCAGTGGTTAAGACTGCATGCCTCGCATGTGTGTGCAATTGCCAGAAACAATCAGATATGTAAATACAGACATAGAGTGTGTAGATTTAGGAAAGAGCTACGGGGGCACCAAAGTCACTATAGAACAACAGTTATGGTTAACCCCTGAAAAATGGAAGGTTATACGTGAGAAAAACAAAAAGAAATGTCATCTTTACACTTCCCGTCTTAGGTACTTACAGGTCACTGTAAACAGCTACTGACTTAGACAAAAACCAGGAAAGTCCTACTTTGACAGGAGGAATGGGAATTGAGGGAGGAAGCCATCGTGATGTTCTACATTTTGAAATACATAGGTAGTACTTCATATTTTTAATATTTAATCTTATAAATCAAGATTTATAATATATTATATTATACACAATATATAATATAATATAATATATATGCCAATATAAGCACCAGAGCTAGATATGTGGAGGCAGCTACCTGGGCAGTGTGAGCGTGGAAGAGGATGCCTCTGAGGAGCTGCTGGGAGCCAGGCCTGGAAGAAGCAGTATAGGGAGCTGCCCTTCCTATGTTAAGCTCCACGCAGAGGTCACAGTTCTGTGCCAAAGTCTTGTTTCTGTCTTATTTACCGGTAAGCTTTTAGCAAATGGGACCACAGATGGGAACGTATCTGCTTTTCTCACACAACAGCTTCCTGCTGATGGCCATGGAGAGCTTCCGTCTGCCTGTTTCTACAGGGCTTGTCAAATTCCACCCAGCGAATGTTCTGTCTGCACTTGGAACCAAGAGGCTCTGCCTCCAAATCAAACCCCAGTTCTGTCTCACCAAATGCCTACGACACATGAGAGGGGTTCAAAGGTTATCACGCCCATAGCTTGGGACCCTAGCACAACTCGCACAGCCAGGAGAACCCTTCTCGGAGTCTGCAGCCTGGGAATGACTGGCCACCATGGCAGCAGCCAAGGGCACTGTTAGCAGCCTTTTAGGGGCTCCCTCTGTCCCTCTCAGTCTTTGGCATCGTGCCAACCTCTTCTCCAGAGGGAGGGGAAGTCATCTTACTTTCTTTTTCTTTTTCTCTTTCTTTTCCTCTTTCTTTTTCTCTTTCTTTTCCTCTTTCTTTCTTTCTTTTCTTTTTTTTTTTTCATTTTTAGTACAGGGCTTCTCACTTTGGAACCTGTCCTGGAACTCGCTCTCTAGACCAGGCTGGCCTCGAACTCACAGAGATCCGCCTGCCTCTGCCTCCTGAGTGCTGGGATTAAAGACCTGCAATACCACGGCCTGGCCATCTCACTTTCTCTAAAGTATTCTTCACTTGGTGTTGTCCTCAGTGTGCTCACCCATCTTGGAGGAGGACAAGGGCTACACCCCACTGTCACCATGGCTCTCTCAGCACCCCCATGCGTGAATAAATGAATGAATGAATGACGCTTCACAGAGCCTACCCACAGACATTGAGTGGATGAAATTTCCAACGTCTAAATTTAGCTTGAGGTGTGAGGGAGAATATAAGGATCCAAGTGCTGAAGTCCTGGAGATGGGGGTGGGTAGGTAATGGAAGCTCTTGCTGCAACCCGGGTGTTAATGGCAGAATCTCTCAGGCAGCCTTAGCACGGGAGTGAACCATCTGCTCAGAAGACAGCAATTAGGCCACCGCAGCCCGGGAGCCCGGAGCCACGTGCCTGCAGTTGTGAGCAGCGAATAAATTCATCTAGCCTCTTGCCAGCCTCACTTGCATAGCTACCTGCTACCTGGTCAGTTGGCAGAGTCATCGCTCAGGGTGACTTTTGCTCTCAGTGGGAAAAACTGTTGGTTTTAGAATAAACAGGAGGGGCCTGGAGTAAGAAAATGAGGCCAGAGCACAACAAATCCCTTAAGAAAACCCTTGAGAGGCCATGTGCTGAGGCCACCCAGGCTCTGGGCCGAGCCTCTCTCTCTCAGGTAGACTGGATCTGCTCCACTTGAGGTCTCTGCACTCTTAGGGAATGCTTGAACTATTTTTCATTTCTTTAAAAAGGTGAGAGGAAAATAGTACACTTATCCAGGGCAGACAGTCCCATGCAGGCAAAGGTAAAAATTCAGATTATCATTGGAAATACATGTTGGTGCCAAATAGGGATATTTGTGTGTACATCTCTATCTCCGGCAGAAATGGAGGAATGGATTAACTACGGCTTCCTAAAGCCATCCGATCTCTGTTAAGACAGTGTTCTGAAAACAATGAAGGGGACATCCTGAGGTGTGAGACTGTGAGTCATGATGCTCAGAGGGGAATCAGGGGTCTGAAATCAGGTCCACTGGCTGAACAAACAGCTGTGTGAGGGGGAGCAGCAGGAGAAACAGCAAAACTGAGGCTGTTGTTGCAGAGGGCTGTGTGGGCTTTGCTCCGGAGTCCACTTCCACCCAAAACCCGAGCAGTAGAGGACACAAGCAGATATGTACTGGGGCCACTGATGGTCCAGTCCACTTTGTGTTGATCTTAACAGACTACTACAGACTGGGAAATTTACACAAGAGCAAGGGTTTGTCTCGTACACTTCTGATGGCTGTAAAGTTCAAAGTCAGGAGGCAAAGCTGGTGAGAGCATCCTTGCTGCACTATCCTGGGACAGAAAGAAAGAAAACAGAGCAAAAAAGAGGGGGCTGACCTCTATTCACAACTAACCCACTCCCAAGATAATACCACCAACAAAGGCAGAAACCTCATGACTTAATAATCTCATATTAAGTTCCAGCTTTCAACATGGTTACATCAGGGATTAAGGTTCAGTGAGTTGAGGCAGGTAGCATACACAAACAATAGCAACGATTCCTTTTTCCGAAAGGAGAGTGGGTCAGATAGGTGCTAGCAGAAGACAAAAACCTACTAAGAGGTGTGTTCAATAGCCCAGGAGCAACTGGATTGAGAGCCTGAATGAGGTCAGTAGAAATATAGTAGAGGAAGGCAATGGCTATGACGCTGATGGAGAGCTTTCAGAGCAGAGTTGTATGGAGACAAGAGAATCCACGGAGAAGGAGGCAGACCATAGTTCATCACTGAGATGGGGGAAATACAGAGAGAGGCAATTGGAAGGTGGGGTGTAATCCCATCTAGACCAGCTAGGATTTGCGTGGGGGACAATACAGTGAACATGTCCATACGCAGCTAAAATTCCTAGTCGGGGTCAGAAAGAAATACGAAGGAGAAAGCATCAAACTCTAGGGCAGAGGTCACGCAGTTCATCTACTGAGTGGTCTGAGATAGAAGAGAACCTAGGTCTCCGAGGAGACGGGAGGGATGGCCAGAGGAAGAAGGGACGAAGAGAGCAATACCCTACCGTCATGGCAGAGAGGGTGCTGATGTCAAGCCCTGCTAAGCCCTAGGGAGAAAAGAGCTCACAAGACCCACCGCTAGCTCACCCAGATCTGCTGTTCACACGTCTTCGGAGGTGACATTTACCAGGGTAATTTCAGTGGCGTGGTGGGGGTGGAACCAGATTGCTGTGGGCTGAGCAGTTAAGTCGGAGACAAGGGAAGAAGCTAAATGTGCACTGTATCTCCAGGAATTCCTAACTTGGGGAGAGCGGAAGGGGAGAGAGCCAAGATCAAAGGGGGCAGTCAGTGAGGACGGGGGCTAGGGATGAGCAGGGCAGTGATGGGGTGGGATAGAAGGCATCGTTATCCCAACCAACCACCTCCCCTCCAGCCTGCCATGCCCTGGGAGTGCTGTGGTCTCTCCATGGTGTGGTCACTCCCTGGAGTGACGTTCCAGGAACAGACCACCACACCCACTACTCACCAGGATCTCACAACTGTGAAATCTGTAACTCCTACAGTCCATAGCCTGCCCCTGGAGTCTATGGTGACTCAACCACAGAGTCCGCACAAAGCTTCCCGAGATGGGAGGGGAGTCAAGCAACACTAATTAGTCAAGCTCCATGGATGGTGTATCAGAGACCCTGCAAGATGCAGAAGCCTGGTACCCACTGCTTTCCAAAAATGGGCCAGCCCTAAGGCCTGCCCATTATAAGGACACTTGCAGCAGTCCTAAGGGAGGCAGATGGCAATCTGTTCAGTCAACAGAACTGAGACTTTCATTCCATCAGCCCCCACCCCCTGGCAGCTGCCCTTAAAGCTGTCTTTCTTTACTCTCCCCACAAGAGATTGCAGAAAAGAGAACCATCATCACCTTGTTCACATTGCCTTCTCTGAAGTGGACTGCACACGGCCATATCCTAGAAGAGCATCTGGCTTGAGCTGTAGGCCTGTGGGTTGGTCTACACCCTAAGAAAGGAACTGATGTTGTGAAGAAGCAAGCAGCCCTTTGCCTGGGGACCAGGGAGTCACAGCCTGGCTGTCCCTTCTTCCCTCCGCATTGCTCAGCCCTTGTGCCTGTCTCCCAGGACAGACAGAGATCTAGCGCTGGCTTCTCTGACCCTCTGGAGGGTCACAGGGACTGATCCTAGTAACACCTGCTGAGGTGAAGGCTCTGCTTGAGGGGAGACCCAGATGAGCACCCACATGGCAGCTCATAGCTGTTGAAAACCAAGGCGATGGGAAAATGTCTCACGAGAGTGACACCACCGCCAAAGGTAAGGAAGGGCTGTGGACACTCAGCCCTTTAGATGCCTGCAAGTATTGAGGCAGCCTCTATCCACAGGTTATGATATCAAGCCTGTCGCAACCACTGAAACCTGGGTCTAGGACATTCCAGAAAAAAGACAAAGTATGGATGTTAAGTCCTCACAGGAGGGCTATGTGGACCTTCTTAGTCCCATGACCTCACAGGTAGGGGCATTGGAGAGAGAATGCACTAACAGGCACCCAGGGAGAAAGAACAGCAGACTCCAGCACCCTGGAGGTACAAATCTTCATTCCTTATTGTTCCAGAAATATTATAATGGCCCCGGTAAAACTGGCTTCTAAGAAAACACACAGTCAACCTCATACATCAGCCTGTGTGGATGTGTACTCTTTTTTAGTACGGTTTGCATGTGGATGCTACCTGCTCTAGTCTAGGAGAGGGAATGAGAGCGACTTGGATGGTGAAATATGTATGTCTGATACACAAAGTCCGAAAGCCCCTCATTCTAATATACAAACTGCAAACAACCTGGTACTGCTTGGTATGGCAGCTATAAATTTCTTTATGAAGCCCGAAGGTAAGGAGCACCACAGAAGTACTGACTGGGCCTGCCTGGAACCCTTGCCTCTGAAAGTGTCTGTCATCCTGTCTGTCCTGCTGCAGGAACCCAAAAATGCAGAACCAGATGCCTGTCTGGGTACTTGGCAGGCCACAGGCACTGCTGTAATTAGCAGGCTGGATCATGATTCAGCACTGAGGTGCAGGCAGCCTCCACCAGAGCATAGCGGACAGTTTAAAAATAGCAAAGCTGGGCTGATCTTGCCAGCCCAGGCTATAGGAGAAGTAAGGCAGCTGCTGCAGGCAGAACCTGGAGCATCCCACCGCCCCTCTTCTCCCCCTTCCAGATGTGCCTCCCAGCTGGGTGGGAAGTTGCGGGGAGTCAATTCCCACCGAACTCCCCATGCAGAATAGAAGATACAAACAAGGCTGGAGGCCCTGCTTTACAGACAGGGCACGGAACCGTTCACAGGTCCAGACTGACTTTAAAACAAGAACAGAGACGGACACCTCTGTTCCCCCTTCCCCCCAGCACCAAAGGACTACGCCTGCAGCTTTGCCTGCAGGTGGCGCTCTCAGTTCAATAAGGGCAACTTCGCCGAGCATTTTCAGCCACCTGCCAATGCACACATATTATCTGCCCCCTGCCCCATCGTCGCCGCCCTCTTTCTATTGCCTCCCAGGGTCTTGGAGTCAGATTTAAAAACAGCCCACGAGAACTCATTCGCTGGTCATGTGGGGAGTGAAGGAGACCTGTGCTAAGTGTGGAGGAGGGCACCCAGCACTAATGAGCTTTGTATGTCAATCTCCTTACCTTCTACAGCTTTTCAGAGTCATGGCTGAGGTCTGCCCAGTGGACTAGAGCCTCAGGGAGAACACAACCCACCGCAGAGGGACCTCGGTGTCCTGATATCAGCCTGATGTTCGCCTTGGTCACGTTCTCTGGGTCGTGGTATTGTTCTAGGTGAAACTGCAACGTCCAAGGCTGCTGCTTCCTTTAAAGGCGTCCTTTCTACTCAATAACCCGAGAGGAGATGTAAGATAATTCAGAGCTTCGCCACTTTTCCGAGGATACTTGTATCGAATAGATGTCACTTGTCCCCAAATTAATCTGCGAAATTAACTAAATGATTCTAAAATTTATCCAGAAGAATAATTTCCTGGGACTGAGGACATTTTGGAAAAAAAAAATAAGAGTAATGAGTGGGGATTCGTTCTATCAGATTTTAAAGGGTGCAGGAGTAAAATAGGAAGGTGCCGGCCAAAGCGGAGACATCAAATCAATGGCAAATAATAGAAGGTTAGGAACCTTCCCAAATATCTACACAGTGTCAGTGCATTGTGAATGTGCTATTTCAAAACAGCAGGAAAGGATAGACTATTCCATAAACACTGTTTCTACAACTAGCCAATCATTTAGATAACAATAAACCATGTCCCCACTCCTCCTGGTACACACACACACACACACACACACACACACACACATACACACACATGCTCCCAGACTGACGGCACCTTTAAATGTATCGAATGGTAAAAACCACAGGTGGATAGTTAATTAACCTTGGGTTGGCAACAAACTTCCAAGGCATGCCATCAACTGGCAGGGACCACACAGGAATAATGCTGGCAGAACTTTCAGAAGCAGGACTAAGGATAGGTAACAGGAATGTCACACCTCGGGGAGAGGATGCCTGAAATCAGGTTTTTGTAAGTCATGAGAAATGGTCTCATTAGAAAAGCTGACAAAGGGGCAACCAGCAATAGTTCAGCAGTTCAGAGTGCTTGGCGAGCAATCAGGAGGACCAGAGCTCAGATCCCAGCACCCACAGAACAAGCAAGAGAGTCCATGAATGCTTGCTATTCTATCTCTGAACGCCCTCTTCTAACCACTGTGAACATACACACACATATGAACACACACACACACACACACACACACACACACACACTGTGCTCCAGCTGCACCAGCCTCCCTTCAGGTTCATGAACATTCTAGTCTGTGTCTGAATATAGGATCTTTGTGCAGGCTTTCTCCCCACCAAGAATGACCTCTCCTTGATCTCTCCTAGTTGAAATCCATTAACTCTATGTAAAGCTAATGTCCCCAAGAAAGCCCCTGAATGCTCTTGAAATGCAGAGCTCTCTCTTCTCTGACAAAAATGTTCAACACCGAGTAGTCTTTCTCCTGGGCACTGTGAGATTCTCAGTACACATTTATTTCTGTTTAGCGAGCTGCTTGTCTCCCTTACTGGATAAACTACCTCTGGCTTTGCTAGCCACATACAGTACAGCGGCTAAATAAATTAGAGCACTGTAAACACAAATATTTTCTCTAAGTGTGAGTGGTGTTATAATAGGTACATTCTTCCATGGTGACAAAAACATGATATATTGCTAAGTAGCAAAGACAAGTTATAGCATAGTATGGATGTACAACTTTGTGGAGAAAATATGTAATAAAAGATATTAATAGCATTTTTGCAGAATTGGGGTGGGATTTGTTTTCTTAATTTTGTTTTTACCAAATATGTTCTAAAACATCCCAAACAATAAATACACACACGGACTTGGGGGTGGAGGGTGTGCAGTTAAATTTCCTCTTCTCACTGTCAAGTCCACGCACAGTTGTCGTAGGACCTCAGTGGGTTTCCTTCCAAGTGCTCTCGCCGGCCCTTCTCCACTCCCCAGGCTTGAGTCTTACCATGAGAAAGGACACACAGCCCACTCCACATGAACCCGCCTAACCACCTCCAAGGCCCACGTCCCCCACCTTCAGAAAATCAAATGGACTACCTAGACTCCTCAAGGCAACCAGGATGGAAAGTGAGTCATGGTTTTTCTCACAGTTGCTCAACATTAGAACTGTCCTCTCAAAGAATATACGTGGGCAGCTTGGCAGCCCAGGAAAACGGAGGAAGACCATGAACTGGCTAAAGCCTCAACAGCAAAGATCGTTCTTGCGCTAATTCAAAGAGACAGTTGCGTCTTAGGAACAGGGCTTAAACACCGTGTGAGATGACCAAGACCTAGGGAAGTAGGAGAAAACTGCCACGGAAGGCTGGAAATGTGACCCCTTATCTCAAGGGAGGTTCTCAGGCAATGGAAGGCAAATGTGGAGAGTGTTCACACATCCACTGTTCGGCAGGGTGAGGATGGACGGGCGGGTGATGCACCTTTCTGGGGACCTCCTTTCACGAGAATCAAACCAATCTGCTTAATTGTCTCTAAGGGAACAGGTCTGCACACACTCAGTTGCTGGCAAACTGCTCTTCTCCGAGGACGGCTGCCCTTGAAAGGCTGCCAAGGACAAGGTTTAGCATAGGCTGGCCAGGTTCAGCCCACTCCTCTGAAAGTTGAACTTCAACCCCATGAAGAGTCCCACCCACGTTCCCCCTTTTCCAGACCCCATGGCCTAACTTTAACCAAGATGGACCATTTGGGAACATCAAAGGCTGGCTGGTGTGTTTTCCCTAAGGCTAACGTGGTCGTTCTACTGTTCAGGAGGCTGCATGAACAGAGGCCAGAAAACTACTTCCTTGAATCAGTCTGGACAATTTCCAAGTTCAGAACGTCTGGCGCTCTTTCTAACATCCAATGCTAGAGGTTTGGAAGTTCAAAGCAAAATGGATTACGTGGGAAAGAACGGTTAAGCTCCTGTCGACTGTCTTCCCCCACCCCTTTCTCACTCATCCCTTCTCCCTCTCCTCTACAAGGTAACCCTCTGACCTCAGGAAAACATAAAGTTAATGCGGGCAATTGGTCATTAGATCTACACAGACACAACTCTGTAAAAAACATATAATTGGATACTGTGGTAATGCCATGCAGGCTAACTCATACTGAAGCAGCACTCATAAAACAGTGAAATTGCTGTCCCCAAAGTCGCCAAGGAGCTCTAGCACGGGCTGCTCACTCATCCACGCAGCCCCTCCTCTGCAAAGCTCTACCAGGGGCCATTCCTCCGTGGCTCTCTTGTCCTACAGCCTGGCCCTTCACCAAGCTCCAAACATCCCTTGGTTTTCTGTAATGAGGTCAAGACAGAGAAGTTAAGAACACACTAAGTTCACATGCTGACTTGGAGAAGGAGTTGGGACTCAAACCCAGGGCCCCGACTCTCCCACAGCACCTTGGGGGGGGGGTAACTGTGAGAGCTTCCCCTGAGATGACTACTAAAACCCTCACATATGACCCAACTTCACTCTTTCCATCATTGGAAAGTGCTGGAGGGAACTTCAACCTCCAAATCAAAACAAAATGCTTTAGGAGCAACTCACCATCTAACATAAGCTCCTGGCCCTACTTCTTCATTACAGTTAATGACCCACTTCTGACCATCCTATCCAAGACACCTCCCTCGGGCGGTTGCTGCTAAACTGGCCTTCACCTCTATCTTCTTCTTATAATTCTTCTTAATATATATTTACCTCAGCGCCCTCAGGGCTTCCCTTGAAAGACCTCCCCCTTTCCCCTGCAAGGCCTCCTCCAGCACAGCTGTCTCTAAGACTCTGTTCCAGTCTGACCTCCCCATGGCAGCAACCAGGCTGGCTGCCCAGGCAGGACTGTTCACCTTCCCCTCTGGACGTTCCGGGTTGGCTAATTCTTTGTCAGTGAAGCTACTTGGTTAGGAGCATCTCCGGTTTCTACTCTCCAAACACCAGCATACACTTGCTCCCACTTCACCTCCCTCATGCTACTCCTAACTCAGAATGTCTCCCGGAGGCATAAACCCACCCCTATTGAGAACCACAGTCCCACAGCATGGGCTCCAAGGCGCCCCTCGTTCCAAAGCCTCGGAAGTTCACCAACCAGCTCTAAAGGAGTCTGTAAGAGGGAAGCAGTTTGTAGAGACTGGGGAATAAGAATTCCTATTTATGGGGCTGGAGAGATGGCTCAGAGGTTAAGAGCGCTGGATGCTCTTTCAGAGGACCTGGGTTCAAATCTCAGCAACCACGGTAGCTTGCAACCGTCTGTTAACTCTGGTTCTAGGAGCTGTGACATCCAACTCCCTACTCTGGCTTCAGTGGACACTGCACAGACATACGGACAGACCCATAGGCATACAATAGTAACAAAATAAACTAAGTATTTTAAAAGAGAAATCCTACCTATGGTTTCCTTTTTCTTGAGATTTGGGGCTTGACCACCTTTGGGCTGGGTTGAAAGCGCACTAAGGAAAACGAGGTCTATGGAAGAAAAGCAGAGCCCCGGGCTGACACCGAGGCTTCCATGGCTGGGAGACCCTGGAGGTGGGGAGACAAATACTGAGCATTCACACAATCTAGGGAGAGGTCTTGAACTGGAACCCGCACCTGCTGATTCCAAGAAAAGACATCCCCATTTCCCCATCTGGCGATGGGAACAAAAGCTGATTCTCAAGTTCTGGTGATTTTAAAGGAGCTAATATATAAAGCACCTGGAACGGAGCAAATATTAAACAGCTGCCAGCATGTCCATCATGTGCTAATATTATGTTTCCAGCAGGTCTCTAAACAGACTCACGGGTCAAGACTGTTTCTCTCCCATTACTGTAACCAAACAACTGAAGTCATCAATGTAAAGACAAAGGAAGGGTGAGTTCGGCTCTGGCTTCAGAAGTTTGGGCCATGCTCAGCTGGCTCTCTTGCTTGGGGCCTGTGGGGTGAGTCCACACATCAAGCTGGGGAGTATGTGGGAAAGCAAAGCTGCTCACCTCAGGGAAGTCAGAAAACAAGAGAGGAGAGAGCATGGGTCTTCCTCACTGAGCGCACATCAGCGACCTAACTTCCTCCCACTAGGCTCCACTCCCAACAATCCTCCAGCGCACAGGCTAGCAACTAAGTCTATCATATGCAGACCCTTTGGAGACTCTTGTCCACAGCAAGGTCAGAGTGAGTCCTTCCCTGCCGGTGAACACGACCCATGTCTGGCCCAGCAGTTTTCTGCTCCTGGTGTTTGCTCTAAAGCTATCAGTTTATATCTCTGGCTGTTAAACTCTACAAATATCTCATGACCTAACCTCGATGTCACCTCTGTCACAAACCTTTCCCTCTTCCAACAAGTTAGAGCCCAACTCCCGCTCCTGAGCTGCGCAACACTTGGACAATGCATCCAGTGTCTTGAGTCCACATTCAGAGTGATAGGATTGCGTCCTGGGTAAATATCCCAACCCCAGCTGGCCTATCTGAGAGACACAGAATCTGGCATACTAGCTTCACAGAGTAAATTCTCAGTTATTCCAACATGAACCTGAATTCCATATTTCTGTGATGTCTTGTCTGGCAGAAGCACTCTTAACACTTATGAAGACAACCTGTACTGGACAGAGGTGGTTATTTCTGCTAACATATGCTGGTATCCATGCCAGACTCCATGGGAGACGGGTTCTGGGACCGTTCCCCACCTAGACAGCAAAATGTGCGGATGTTCAAGTTACTTACGAAAACTGGCACAGCATTTGCACTCTGCCTACATATATTCTCCCGTATACTTTAAATCATCACTGTAGACTTTAAATTACTAGACATGCCTAATGCAGCTCAAATGCTATGCAAATAGCTGTCACATTGTGTGGTTTAGGAGACCGTGGCAAGAAAAAAATACATGCATGCCCAGTTGAGATACACTGTTCCCCAAATATTCTCAAACCTCCGACTTACTGAATCCACGGCTGTGGAACTCGTGGAAGCAGAGGGTTGATTATAAAGTTTCCAGACTCCCACTGTTTCACTATAAGGTCTTAAGCAAGACAAGAGTCATGTGCCCACTTTTTAAAAAGCGTCTTCAGGGGTGAGTTAGCACTCTCGTGTAAATCATTAACTTCTTCAGTCTCATTTTGCTTCTGGGTTGACTTTGATGTCTCACAAGAGAGCGCTCAAAAAATCTTCTGCTCATGAGTGTGAAGGACCGAGCGAAGCCTTCCTCATTACACCTGCCCCCCAGTGTCCCTGAGCCTGGCTCAGCGAAACCATACAATGGGGACTGTGCTACCCATCACAGCCCTCCTGTTGGGCCCCTGTACCCTAGCATAAGTGAACCCCACTAAGGTCTGGAGCCAACAGGTGGAAATTCCTTAAATCACAATATTTAAGCTAGTTTGTCCTTAAAGGCCTCTGGAATCCACTAAGAATGGCTTAGAATCAGGTCTTCAAAACCGGACTTATGCACAGACAGCCAGTTTGTCCAGACAATGGCCTCTGGACATCATGGACTCAACCCCCCAACTCCACACATGCACACTGCAGAAAATAACCAGCCAGGAAGAAAGCCGGCCGTCTAGGAAGAGGCATGGCTGTCTCCATGGGTACGCGAGAGCCCTGAAATCCCTCACCATCCGGTCAGCAAGCAGCTTGCCCTCACTCGCTGTAAAACCCCCCCCCCCCCAAGGCTAACCAACCGGGCAGGTGTGTTTGGGCTTTTCTTTGCCCCGAGTTCCTGACATCCCTGCAAATCATCACTTCTTTCCCCTCACATATTCGAGGTGCTTTCTAGGCCCATCTGGTCGTCAATCCTGGCTCAGAATCACTAACATCACCCAGTGTGTGGATGGAGAAAGAGCTACCAGCCGCCAGTGGTGCTCTTGGCAGTGCCAGAAAGGGCCTGCCACACCAACCAACCTTGAAGGGCAAAGGTGTACTGACATTACTCAGCAAAGAACGAGGCCCATGTGTCCCCTCAAACTAGGAGACACCTTCCAAAGCCAGAAAGGGGCCTGTGTGTTTGAGGGAAACTGAAAGCAGTGCTCAGCAGTTTCCACACATGCAGAACACGCACTACCGGGGCCCTGTAGACAAGCTTGTCCAGCATGACAGAACTCGTGTTCCGAGTCCTGGTAGGAAGCCCCTGTGTTGTTCCTCAGATGTCTGAAGGAAAAGGAACGATGCAGTGAAGAGCCCCCACTTGAGGGAGAGCATGAGGGTCCCAGTGCTCGGCCACTCACTCGGCAGCTATGACGCCGCACCCCGCCCTGCTCTCAAGGCTCATTTCCCCACCAGCATTACGGGACAATGGAGGCACAATGCTTTAATACTTCAAACCCAAAAACCCTGGATTGGGAAGACCACAGACCGACATGGTAGAGACACTCGTTAGGTTCCTAATATTCATTACCCAGGGAGGGGGGCGGAAAAAGCAAATCCAGCTTTTTTTCATAGTCAATGAAACCATCAGTTTATAGCACTGGAAACGGCAGCATAATCATAGTTATAAACCTGTAATGCTTCAATATGTCATCACAGCATGCTGAATTACAGAGATAGTGGAGACAAAAGCGTCGCGTTTGCCTGTTTATTGGGATATTTCTCATACTGTCCACATTTTCAAAGAAAAAAAATACGAAGATGGATATTTTCCACTCATTGTTTTCTATCAATTCGGGATTCTGAAACCTGCCCATCATCCATCTCCGACTCCCCCACCCTGCCTCCACCAGTGCCTTGCACACAACAGACTCCACGAAGGTTTGTAGCCGGCCCCGCCTGTTCTAGACCTACCTACTCCAGTAACGTTTACACAGACACTGCTTAGTGGCAAAGGAGGTTTCTGAACTGCAGTCGTTACCACTGCCATGGTGGGTCATGATGAAGCCGAAAGAGCAGCTCTCTCTGATGGGTTTCTCAGCCAACACCCTTTACCTTCCGGCTGGACCCTCTTCTACCCAGGACACCCCAAACCCTATGTGTACTAAAGGCAGTTAAGCACAAAACCTTCAGAGAAAGACAATTACAGGGAGAAAACGCTTCCCAGTGCCTTAAAAACTGTTCCCTTCTCTGCACGATCTCTCTCTGCGGCTTGGCCACAATTCCACTCCAAATAGTTTATTCTAAGCTATAGATTTTTAAAGCTCCCTTTCCATTAATGAACCCAGAGGAGGGTCTGTTGAAAGCTACAAACCGACCCTCTTCAGAGAAGAATGCACACCGATGTGCACGCCTGGTCATGAGTGGCCTTGGGGCTGGTTTAGAACCTGCAGAGACAGGTCTGGGGCGAGGCTGTGAGTGTACGGGACGTGCTAGCTGAGAGTGGCAGGCAGAAGAGAGAGACCACACCGGACTCAGCCACCATTCCCTCTAACAGTCTTTATGAGACCCTTTGCTGACAAAAGGCCGTGAGTCTCGCGCAGGTACCTTACAGTGCACCACAATGCCACCTGTCACAAAAATCACTCGGATGTTCCCTATTCTCTTAAGTTGTAGGTATCACAGGGGCAGGGGAGGGAGAGGAAGAGGAAAAGGGGAAGCATCAGAAGAAAAAACAAAGGGAGTGTTTGACTAGAGACAAGAAAATGCCCCACAGAAGATAAATTCAAAATGACTTAAAAATCCAATTGAAGGTGGTCTCCTATTACTCTAGCTATTAACCCATCGTTTCTCCTCCGGCTAAGTCCTCATAATAATTCAATATTTACCTGACCTAAACCAGGGGTGGGCCCCCTTCATGGCCTGGGGAGCCACTTGCAATCGACTTTCAGTGGCCAGCAGCTATAATCAAATAATCTGAGTGTCTAGCAGTAGGTTGATTGGGTTAAAGCAAACGCTGTGGCCCTGTAATTTAGGAAACTGCCAATCTGAGCCTCCACACCTCCTCTGGACCCCACAGGCAGCGTCTGCATGCAGAGCTGCTATCAGGCAAAGTTGATGAATGATTCAGGGATACGCATGAACAGGTCAATGAATGTCGTGTACCTTCCGCACACCACCCCACAGACAAACACACACAGCTTCGGGTGAACACACCTCTGTTCACACGGATTTCCCTTCTCCACGTAACTCCTGCACCTCTGTCAGAACAAAGTCGACACCATTTACCTCCCAGAAACTATCCCAGATTCCCTGCTGTTGGGATGAGAGCTCTGAGCCCTTATAACAACTTTTTATCAGACTTAATATCTTCCTACCTTGGGAGTCTGCTAGGAAGTGCAACACATCGTCCTGATTCAGAGTGGGTGTCTCAGCCCTCGCTTCCGGTCATATTTGGACAGAGAACCCTTATGAAACAATTATGGTTAAATGAAACCATAAAAGTAGGGCCCAAACCTGAAAGGACTGGGTTCTTGTCAGATGAGGCCCCGAGTGCAGTTTCTTTCCTGCCCTCCCACACAGCCCTGCACACACACCAGGGAAAAGCCATGGAAGCCGGGAAGGGAACCCTCGCTAGCATCCAGCCTGACAACACCTTAAACATGGACTCTCAGTCTCCAAAATGGCAAGACAATGGATATCTGTTGTTTGAGCTAACCAGACTGTGGTAGCTTGACATAGCCACCTGCACTGACTTAGTATCCCATAGAGAAATGAGCCCCTTGAGGACCAATGTTTATCTTATTCATACTTCTGGTCTCAGTACCTACTGTAGTCCTGACACATAGTAAACACTCAGCAAATTCTTATTGAGGAAACGGAGGAATAGGTGAAGATTGAAAGCTGGAAAGAACCTCTCACTTTCCCATCCCTGTGGACACAACCCAGGTCTGCCCCCTCATCAATGAAAACAAAAACTCAATGGCCCATGGGACTGTCACTCCAAAGAGAAGAGCAAGACTCGAGGCCAGCCAAGCATGAACCTTCTTATCATCCTTTCTACCCATCCCAATAGCTGCGGCTGCTGCCTGATTAGATACTGCAAGCAAGACTGGGAAGAGAGAGACTTTATAAATAACAAAGGGTGGTTCTGCAGTACAAGATGTTCAATCCCCAAATCCACATAAAATGGAAAACGAGAACCAACTCCACAAATATGTATCTTCTACTTCCGCGTGCCATGATGCGCACGCTCCCTGACATACACCATCCCCACACCCATACACACACTCAAACGATATTTTTAAGTGCTTCTTTCTGTTTCATTCTTTTCTGCTTTATTCATACAGTGGCAAGCTTTCCAGAGTCCTTTCACCCTCTGGTGAGGCTATTGGAATGCCAATGTGGTACCCCGAGAGATAAACCACAGCGATGTCAAGTGCCTGCCTTCCAGGAACATGTAATCCTTCTGCGGAGCCTGACAGCAGAGTTTGCTCTCTCACTCACTCCTGCGTGCATTGGTCGGTAGGATGCATGGGGAAGGTACAGTCCAGGAAAGTGAAGAACAAACCCATTACAGATCTACCTCTAAAGAGCTTAACAAGGAAGACAATGAAAACATTAGTTCAACTACCATGTCACAGGTACTTATCTGGGTGCTTTCTATATTAAGTCACTTAACCTTTGTTAATAGCACTGTGCTGTGGCTGGGTGCTCCCATTCCATGGCATAGATGAAGAAGCTAGGGCAGAGACAAGTCAGTTGCCCTATGAAGCAATTGCACAGTTGGGCTGGGATTCCTCCTTAGGGTGGAAGAATTTCTGCCCCCAGGGCTCTTAGTTCTTAGAGACTGTTCCAAGTTGCTTGTCTTAGTTACTTTTCTATGGCTGTGATAAGACACCATGACCAAAGCAACTCATAGAAGAAGAGTTTTTTGGGGTTTACAGTGTCAGAGGGATAGAGTTCATGACCATTATGACAGGGAACATGGCAGTAGGCGTGGTGCTTGAGCAGTAGCTAAGAGATCACATCCTGAGGTACAGCCAGGAGGCAGACAGAGAAGGCTAACTCAAAATGGCGCCAGTCTTTAAAAAGAACCACAAAAGTCCCGCCTCTGTGACAGACCTTCTCCAACAAGTCACACCCCCTAATCCTTCTCAAACAGTTCCACCAACTGGGAAGAAAGCATTCAAACATAAGAGCCTACAGAGCCCATTCTCATTCAAACCACCACACTGCCCAAGAGGGATGAGCACTTTGCTTTAACCTCATTGTTGGGATCACTGCTGTGGCTATCTTACTTTAAGAAAGCTTATTTAGTTTGACCCGCAAACAGTACTGGGAATGATCATTTCAATGTAAAGTCAAGGAACACCAGAAATGTGTGTGGTACAATCTCGTGCATTTCCACGGAAGTTAGCTCATGCTGTATCACCGAGAACGTGACCCAGTTTAGCAACATCAACACAGCGGGCACCAGAGAAAATGCCAAGCATTAGAAGGCCCAGGCGTGTAGGAGCTGAGAGGATGGCACACCACAGAGCAGGGCGAAGGCAGAAGCCAGTAACTGGCTCAGCCTTTGATTAGAGTCCCCCGTGCCCACACTGCGTGGAGGGACCTGAGGAAGGCCAATTTTAACAGCGGCAGCAACAACAGGCTCAGAGCAACCTGCCCTTGAGTGTGGCTACAGCCAAGGTGCAGAGGCAGCTGCTGCAGAGATGGGAAGTTTCTGGAGCTCCTGAATATCAAGGTCTCCCTTCAGCAGGAGCACAGTGAGGGCATGAGCGCTGGGTACTCATTTCCATGTAAATGACAGCAGGAGCCAGCAGCAGATTTCCAGCAAAGCCACTCTCAAGGGGATGGATAAATGCTTGCTACCACATAAAGCCACACAAGACCCTCTACTATCGATTCAAAGCCTAAGGATCAGGCGGTATTTGAAAGAACGCTTTCTCAATCAGATGGGGGCATTCTAGGAGTTCTGTCATGGTCAAGGTCTGAGGGGCAGGGCAGAAGCTACAGCAAGGTGCCCTCAGCCTTCCTGTATTTTGAGATCAAAATACAGAGGCTTTCCTATCACTCCTGAGGGACTAAGGAATCCCATGATCCATCACCAGCCTACAGATGTCTGATGGCAACATCCTACTTGCCAAACTTCAAGCAAGGATCCCAATGCTAGAGACAGCAAGCAGCTGGAGGCGAGAGGCGGCACTGTTGAATAAACACAAGCACAGTGACTCTCTGGTGTGTCCGACCTGTGGCCCACAGACTGCACTCAGCTGACGGGGGCCATAAATGGAGCCCAACAAAAAATCACATTATGAAATATGTTTACAGTTTTTCTTTGCACTGCAATCCACCTGGTTCTGGCAAAGTCTGAACTTTGCCAATAACATCATGTCGCACTATCAAGCTAGTTGGACCCGCTTGTGTTAGATTCAAAGGCAAGTTCCCAGCTCATCCCAGCATCCCAGCTAAGGATGCAGAGGCTGAGCCCTATGGCACCCACATGCTTCCACACGAGAAAGACCATGCTGGCTAGCAGGGAGGCAGAGCAAGAGAAGCACAGAATAAGTTCCTCCCTCGTGAACCTTTGCAGCACTTGTAAGGCCTTGTTTGCCTGCCTCACAGGTTTCATTTCTCTCTTCCTGGGGCTTCTGTCAGCACACAAAGAGAGCGGGCTGGGCTTGGGCCAACAACTATTGAGAAATTCCTTTCAGCAGTACAAGGACCTTCTCCATCTCGAGGCGTGACTGTTCTCTGAACGCACCATCAGTGGGGACCCAGCATAGGCTGACACATCCCATTTTGCGGCAAAACAGCTCCTCCAGCTGCTTCACCTCGTGTCCACATAAAATGAGCTTCCACTGGCTTCAGGATTCACGGGGGGGGGGGGGGCGGCGGGGTGGCTTTATATTATGCAGCGCATCCCTGCTGGCCTTTCCTACTTATGCAGACAAAAGGGAAAAGTGGCTGCAGATGCCGCAGCGGAAAGGTATTCCTCCCAGAAGTCCAGGCGGTCATCACTGTTTCCTGTTCATTGAAAGCCTTCTGGTGCTTCTTCTGCTCACCTTCTCCTGTCCCTAACCCTGCACC
>NC_022013.1:81831609-81832989 GCF_000317375.1 Microtus ochrogaster
CCTGTCCCTAACCCTGCACCATCTCCTGTCCCCCAACCCTGCACCTTCTTCCTGTCCCCAACCCTGCACCTTCTTCCTGTCCCCAACCCTGCACCTTCTCCTGTCCCCCAACCCTGCACTTTCTTCCTGTCCCCAACCGTGCACCTTCTTCCTGTCCCCCAACCCTGCACCCTCTTCCTGTCCCCCAACCCTGCACCTTCCTCTCCCATGATGCTGCACCTTCTTCCTGTCCCACAACCCTGCCAGATGCTTAGGAACTCACCAGTGGTCTTGGTTTGCAGAGAAAGAAACAGAAGTATAGGAGAGCTATGTGACTTGCTTCAGAAGCAGCAGGATGCTGACAGGGTGTGGGGTAACAGAGGGCTCACTCTTTAACAACCCACCTCTGCAGAGTAGCAGACAGCTGGGTGTGTCCCTGGAGAACTCAAGGACAGGGGTACCAAGGAGATGCACAGGAAGGGCTGTCGTCCACAGCACAGAGCACATAGAAAAGCCTCAGCACCCTGAAGGAAGAGATGACTGCCACCAACACTGCGCTCAGGTACGGTACATGGGAAAGGAAGCATCCAAAGATGCTCACAGACACATGGAGGCCCTGCTGAACCCTCACCCTCCTAGCCTTCTCCTCCCACCAAACTGGAAACTGCCCCAAATTTGAGCTCAAACATCTTTACGTGCATCTCCAGCCCCTGTGTTACTTCTAAGTTGTAACCAAAGCCTCCTAAGAAGTGACTTGAAGGAGGAAGGGATTATTTTGACTTGAAGTTTAGAGAGTAGAGTCTGCCATGGTGGGGAAGCTGTGGCAGCAGGCAACTCCGTGGTGGGGGAGGGGGCGGTAGGGTGGGGTATCCCTGGGGTTGCCTACTCCTCACATATCTGGGGAATGAGAAGAATAGATGATAAATCTCCAGTCCCCGCCCTCCAGCGACTTACTTCCTCCAGCTAGACTCTACTTCCCAAAGGCTCCATAACCTCAAAGAACAGCAGCCTCAAGCTAGGAGCCAAGGGTTCAAACACACGCCTGCTGGTTAGTTTTCTACCAACTTGATAGCAGCTAGAGTTATCTGGAAGGAGGGAACCTCAACTGAGAAAAATACCTCCCTAAGTTCCAGCTGTGGGTCATTTTTGTTAATTAGTAACGGGTGGGGGAGGGCCCAGCCATTGTGGGTGCCATCCCTGTGCTGGTGGCTCTAGGTTCTATAAGAAAGCAGGCTGAGCAAGCCATGAGAAGCAAGCCAGTAAGCAGCACCCCTCCATCGCCTCTGCATCAGCTCCTGCCTCCAAGTTCCTGCCTGATGGAGGAAGGTCATTGGTTAATTAAATAAAGAAGCTGCTTGCCCTGATAGGTTAAAACAGGAGGGAGGAGTAAACAGAGCAGAA